>NW_006256821.1:381985-591425 GCF_000478725.1 Eutrema salsugineum | reverse complement strand
AGAAGACCCGATTCCTAACTCCACCAACTCATGTCTACAAACCTAAACCTCCATATCCTAGAGCCTTAAGAGCCCCTAAGAAAGAAAAAGAAAAAACTAAGCTGAAAGAGTTAATCGATCAATTAAATGTGAGATTACCTTTCGTAGAAGCTTGTGCTATGATTCCTGCTTTAAGAAAATACATGAAGGGTATTCTAACAAATTCTTTAACTCTTTAAGAAGGTGTTATGATGATAACCCATGAATGTAGTTCTATCCTGCAAAGCCGAATCCCTAAAAAGAAAAACGATCCTGGAAGCTTTGTACTTTCATTCACCATCAATGATGTAGCCTTTGAGCGTGCTCTCTGTGATTTAGGATCTAGCATAAACATGATGCCTTTTTCAGTAGCAAAACGTTTAGGACATCACACTTTCAAGCCCACTAAGATTTCTTTAGTACTAGCTGATCGTTCCGTTAGACAACCTGTAGGTATCTTAGTAGATGTTCCTGTTGAAATCGAAAAATGTTCCATACCTACCGATTTTGTAGTTCTAGAACTAGAAAAAGAACCTAAGGGTCCACTTATTCTTGGAAGACCATTCTTATCTACAGCCGGAGCCATAATCAATGTTCCTGAAGGAAAAATTGACCTTCATCTAGCCGGTTCAGTTATGCAATTTGACATGAACAAAAGTTTCGACAAACCAACTTTGGATGGCAAAATTTGTTGGGTTGATGAGTTAGACGAAATTATTGAGGAAGTCTATGAAGATCTGCTTCTAGACGACCCTTTAAGTGTCACGCTTTCACCCGCAAAAGATGAACGCAATTTCCTAGAAGAAATTTCAAGTGAGTGCACACGTATGCTTGATAAATCCAAAACTTATAGGAAACCTCTTCACTATCTAGATCTTAAGGACCAAACAAACATTCCTACACCTCCTAAAGACACTGCTGCAGCAATTAATGATCCTTGGAGCGAGCTTAAAGCCCCTAAAGTCGAGCTTAAACCTCTTCCCGTCGGACTTAAGTACGCTTTCCTTGGACCAAATTCTACTTATCCTGTCAAAATAAACTCTGGTTTGACGGAAGAAGAAACCACAATGCTGTTGACTGAGCTGAGAAAGCATAGAAAATCCTTAGGATATTCACTTGATGACATACCTGGAATCTCTCCAGATCTTTGTATGCACAAGATAAATCTAGAGGATAATGCTAAAAAATCAATCGAAAGTCAAAGGAGATTGAACCCCAATCTCATGGATGTTGTCAAGAAGGAGATTATGAAGCTTTTAGAAGCTGGAATAATCTTTCCTATCTCAGATAGCACTTGGGTTAGCCCAGTTCATGTTGTCCCGAAGAAAGGAGGAGTCACTGTCATTAAAAATGATATAGATGAAATGATCGCTACAAGAACAGTAACTGGACATCGTATGTGCATCGATTACCGGAAGCTGAATGCAGCAACTAGGAAAGATCATTTTCCACTTCCCTTCATAGATCAAATGCTAGAAAGATTAGCTAATCACCCTTACTATTGCTTCCTTGATGGATACTCCGGATTTTTCCAAATTCCTATTCGCCTGGAGGATCAAGAAAAAATGACGTTCACTTGTCCATATGGCACGTTCGCTTACCGATGTATGCCTTTTGGACTGTGTAATGCACCTGCTACCTTCCAGTGGTGCATGATGTCGATCTTCACAGATTTTATTGAGGATTTCATGGAAGTATTCATGGATGATTTCTCCGTCTATGGATCTTCTTTTGAAAAATGCTTAGGCAACCTTGGTAAAGTTCTGCAAAGATGTGAAGATAAACACTTAGTATTAAATTGGGAAAAATGTCACTTCATGGTACAAGACGGAATCGTGCTTGGGCATAGAATTTCGGGAAAAGGAATTGAAGTTGACAAAGCTAAAATCAAAATCATGACAAGCCTACAACCTCCCACAAACGTAAAAGGAATTCGTAGTTTCTTAGGGCACGCAGGATTCTATAGGCGATTCATTAAAGATTTTTCTCAAATAGCTAGACCTCTTACGGGTTTGCTTTGCAAGGAAACGAACTTTGAGTTCGATGATGAGTGCTTAGCCGCGTTTCATAAGATCAAACAAGCCCTTGTCTCCGCTCCTGTTGTGCAAGCACCTGATTGGGAACTCCCATTCGAAATCATGTGTGATGCAAGTGACTATGCAGTCGGAGCAGTGCTTGGCCAACGAAAAGATAAGAAACTGCACGTAATCTACTACGCAAGCAGAACTCTTGACGAAGCTCAATGCAATTATGCTACAACAGAGAAAGAACTTCTAGCTGTCGTATTTGCATTTGAGAAATTCCGTTCTTATCTCGTAGGATCTAAGGTTATAGTTCATACTGATCATGCTGCAATCAAGTATTTAATGTATAAGAAAGACGCTAAACCTCGGTTGATAAGATGGATCCTCTTACTGCAAGAATTCGATATCGAAATTCGAGATCGGAAAGGAGCAGATAATGGAGTTGCAGACCATCTTTCACGAATTCGAGTTGAAGAAAGATTGCCCTTAAATGACAGTATTCCCGAAGAAAACATCTATGCTATAGATACAGCCACCACCCATTCCAATACCGCACCAACACGTCCACTAATGCGAAAAGCAGATGCTTTCAACACCCCATGGTTTAGGCACATAGCAAATTACCTAGCAGCTGATGTAGAACCACCACAATTATTTGGCTATAGGAAGAAAAAGTTTCTGAAAGACGTAAGACATTATTTTTGGGATGAACCTTATCTCTATAAGAGATGTGCTGATGGGTTATTCCGAAGATGTGTGGCTGAAGAAGAGATGGAAGGAATTTTATTCGGAAGCCATAGCTCGTCTTACGCAGGACACTTTGCAACTTTCAAAACCGCTTCAAAGATCTTACAAGATGGTTTTTGGTGGCCTACTTTGTTCAAAGATACTCAAGCTTATATATCGTGATGCGATAAATGCCAAAGGATGGGCAACATAAGCAAAAGGAATGAGATGCCTCAAAATTTTATTCTCGAAGTCGAAATTTTCGATGACTGGGGAATAGATTTTATGGGACCCTTTCCTACTTCTTTTGGGAACCAATACATCTTAGTAGCAGTAGACTACGTCTCTAAGTGGGTTGAAGCAGTCGCTAGTCCCACCAATGATGCGAAAGTTGTCATGAAGCTGTTTAAATCTGTTATATTCCCGCGTTTCGGAGTTCGTAGAATTGTGATAAGCGACGGAGGATCGCACTTCATCAACAGAGTTTTCGAGAATCTTCTTAGAAAGAATGGAGTTACACATAAAGTTGCTTCTCCATACCATCCCCAAACCAGTGGTCAAGTGGAGATCTCAAACAGAGAAATCAATTCGATTTTGCAGAAAACAACTGCAGTTCATCGCAAGGATTGTTCTACAAAGCTTGACGACGCATTATGGGCATATCAAACAGCATTCAAGACACCATTAGGAACAACACCATTCAACCTAGTTTACGGAAAAGCATGTGTCACCTTCCAGTAGAACTCGAGTATAAGGCGCAATGGGTTATCAAGGAGATGAACATGAATCTGAAAACAGCTGGAGAAAGAAGACTAATTCAACTTCACGAGTTAGAAGAAATCCGACACAATGCTTATGAAAACTCGAAGATCTACAAGGAGAAGACTAAAGCATATCATGATAAGAAGATTATTCATAGAACTTTTGCTCCTAACGATAAGGTACTTCTTTTCAATTCTCGTCTTAAGCTTTTTCCAGGAAAATTACGATCAAGATGGTCAGGACCCTTCACGATAAAGGAAGTCAAGCCATATGGAGCCATTTTCCTGTGGGACAGAACCGGAAACTCATTTACAGTGAATGGACAGCGCGTAAAGCCATATCTGGCTGATGAAAGAGAAGACGAAAGAGAAGTGATGTTTTTGATTGATCCATCATCGGCCAATGATGAGATCAAAGAGTGTCACGACCCCGGTTAATTCTAATCGAGCAACAATGTCAAGCTAATGACTTGAAACAAACGCTTAGTGGGAGGCAACCCACTTGGTATTTTATCTATTTCCCTTAGACCTTTATTTTCTATTTCCATTGCTTTGTTTCTGTTTCATTTAAATTTCAGGCTTTCAATAAGGAAGAACAAATAAAAAAAGACGAGCAGCACTCTCCAACACGATAAGTTCACTTAAACATTTCAACATTTCTATTTTCTTTACCATTCTTTCCAAGATTTATCACACTGAGGACAGTGTGAAATAAGTCTGGGGGAGGATGTTCATCCGTTACTAATGAAATTTGATTTGTTTTGAGTTTGTTTTGGACACATAAAATTTTTTTTTTTTTTAAAAAGTTTTTCATAAAAAAATTTTCAAAAATCATTTTCAAAATGTTTTTCAAAAGTTTTCAAACCCGGAACACAATAAACATTACTATGATCAATTAGACCAGTGTGCTTCTACGCTATTTCCTCGTTTTTTGCTCTTTTGTGATTTAGGCCTAGACTAGGCGGTAGCTAAGTACTTGCATTACGAAATCCCACCAGAGGACTTCTATTCATGGAGATTCTTTCTGACAGGATATACTAGCTCATTTTATTTGGACTTAATTTTGACTTAATTTTCTCATTGAAGCATTAGATCAGGGAAACGAATCATACATTCAGGACTCCTTTACCGTTTTACCACTCTTTGTTGATCCTGAATGGCTAGTTTATCTTTAGCTAGTTCCCCACCGAACCTAACCTCTTTCAAACCACACGCATTCTTGTTTTTCATTGTTCTATATGCAGATATGTGCAAAAACGTCGGAGAGAAAGAGGATCAACGCGGTTTTCAGTCACTGAAGACAGAGACCTGCGATTTCATTGGAATGATTCAACAAAAGGAGATAATTCAGTTTGCCTTGGAAAAACTTCAAAATCTTGGTACAATTTCGTCCCTTACACTCTTTCTTTATAAAAGGTTATTTCCTCTTTCAAAAAAAAAAAAAAAATCCGAAAAAGAAAAGAAAAATATGAAGGGAGAGGAAATTAAAACCTTAGAGAGTCTAGGAGGATCAAATTTTATACTTGAGGCAAGCTTGATCTGATTATATGGAGTTTTGGAGATTATCTTTATGATACCCGGAAAAGATCTAAGTCTAGGGGAACAGCTGTTTACAACAAAGGAAGAAGATTATGCAGCAACATTTGGCAAAGGAGAAGTGACTGAAAAATCTGCGGTCATCAACAAGTCCTTCTCTCTCTTGCAGTTTTGCATAATATCTTGCATCCTCCATATTCTTCAGGTAACCCTACACCTAAGCTCCACCACTTAAATAGCCTTAATGCCAAACGCCGTCTACCCTGAATAATGTCTTTGATGAGAATTCACTACTATACTTAATGAATGTAGAGAGCTAGTTGACTGGAAGTTAGATCTAAGTGTGTAGATTTTCGCATGACGGATTAACGGACTAGTTTGCTTGTATTTTGTTGAGAATTTTCTAGACTAGATCCAATTAGATGTTTCACGATAAGTTATGGTTTAGAAGGACGGTCACTGAGATATTTTTTAGTTCCTGCGATTTTTCAAAAATTTCTTTCCTGACTTAAGTTTGTTTGAGGACAAACAAAAAGGTAAGTCTGGGGGAGTTGATAACACCGTATTTTGACCACTTTTATGGATCATAATTGTATCTTATGCAGGTGTTTTAACTCTGTTTTCAATGTTTTTAAAGTGTTTTCAATGTTTTAGAGTTTCAAAAGACTTTACAGGAAACTTGGGAAAAGATATGCAATTTGGAACAAATGAGCAATTTTGGATAAATGCAGACCGTCAGAAGTATGACAAGCGATGAAGACCTTCTCACCGTCTGATAACCCCCAAAATTTGTGACAACATAGAGGCTCCAACCAGATTTCTAATGCACTTGGTTTGGAGACAATCCAACGGTTAGATCTTCAGATATTCCCGATGCAAGAATGATAGAAAATGCAGTTCCTGAAGAGAGCATGTGCCGGGACCGCGGCCAACACCCATTTTCCCGCGGGTAGAGCCACCGCGACCGCGGAACTTGGTCGTTCACTTTCCCGACGACTTAATTAAAGCCCAGATCAATTCCTTTCGTTATTTTTGAAGCCCTAAGTGTCCAGAACCACCCCAGAAGCTATAAATACCCCCTTTAGGTCATTCCTAAAGGGGTGGAGATGACATAAGATAGAAAGAGAGAGAGATTTCGTGGAACCCTAGAGAGGAGGCCGCCGCCGTCGATCCCGAAGAAGGAGCCGCCGCTGGAGAGCATCATCGCGCCTCCACCTGCAACTCTGTTCTTCGCTTTTCTTCCTTCTTTTCTTTAGTTTCCTGCGCTTTCAATTTCGTTTATGATGCTTTGTTACAATATGTTTGAGTAGTTACCCAGTTGGGTTTAAAGGGATTGTTCAAAGGGAATTTCATGTGTCTTTGCTTATGAATCGATAGATTTAGGATTTATAATCTTCTAGATGTTCTTCGTTTGCCTTTAATCTTACTGTGTGATTCTTTGCTGGCCACTTAGAAGCTGATCTGATATGATATGTTGTGAAAGCTTTCATTGATTGTCTGAACTAGGGTGAAACAAGCAATTCTTCTATAGGAGTGGAAACCTACCTGTAGTTGAGTTGTGAATATTGATGAGTCTTGTCCTGCTATTGCATCTTCTCCCTTCCAGAATCAGAGTGGAAACCTACTGATTAGGGTTGCGAGAGATAGTTGTTTAGTGCTGCGAAAGTAAGCTATTCATACTTCCGTACCTCGAGTTCTAGAACATACGTAGTTGATTACCTTTATCACTTGTTTAAAATCGACATAGCATAGACCATGAACCCCTGCGAAACCCCTTGAGCCACAACGTTTGTCTTTAATTGTTTACAACCTTCTAGTTTCAATCGATTTTTACCTTCAATTCTATTTGCTTTTATTCGCTTTTACTTGCTTCAATGCACCTCTTGTTTTAATCGCTTATTACTTGCTTTTATTTGCTTTCGTTTTTGCCAATTGCTTTTTAGTTTTTAATTGCTTTCTAGTTTAGATTTAGTGACAACCAAAAACCCAAAACTAAAACCCAAATCGTTTAGTTCTAATCTGATTTAAGCGTTGCAGTGAATTCGTACTGAAACAACTAAGTCTCTGTGGATCGATACCGTAAGTACTACAGCGCACATCTGTGCATTTGCAGACATTTAGGGGTTATAAATTTAAAACCTAAAGCTTAGTAAAACGAAAACAACAACCCCGCTTTTGCTCGCAATCAGACAAGCTCCAGCTCATCAGCAGAGGCATCAGGCCAATGTCCAGCAAATACAACAGGTGCACCACCAACAGCCCTTCCAACACCAGCAAAGGAGATATGAGCAGCCACAGGTCTATGTTGGAGAGAATGACAGGGCCAATGCTCATTAGTATGGAGCTGGAATTCAAGCACCACCTGTGCAAAACAACAACTTTGAAGTGAAGGCATCCTTATTGAATATGGTCCAAAACTCAAAGTTCCATGGATTAGCAATGGAAGATCCCTTGGAACACTTGGATCAATTTGATAAAGTTTGTGACTTGACAAAGATAAATGGAGTATCAGAGGATAGCTTTAAGCTCAGATTATTCCCCTTCAGTCTTGGTGACAAAGCTCACCAATGGGAGAAGAACCTCCCAAGAGGCTCCATTCAGACTTGGGAGCAATGCAAGTAGGCATTTCTCTCTAAGTTCTTCTCCACCTCCAGAACAGCTAAATTGAGAAACCAAATCTCTAGCTTCACTCAACACAGCAATGAGAGTTTTGGTGAAGCATATGAGAGATTCAGGAGCTACACCAGCCAATGCCCATACCATGGGTTTAGTGAGGCTTCACTTCTCAGCACAATTTATAGAGGTGCTCTTCCCAAGATTAGGAACCAGCTGGATACTGCCTCCAATGGAAACTTTTTGGGAAAGGAGATTCATGCTGCTTTAGAGCTGGTTGAGAACTTAGCAATGAGCAATGATACATATGGAGAAGACTTTGATAGAGCCAATAGGAGTGAGAGTTCAAGCAGGGATCAAAGGTATGAGATGGACTTTAAAACACTTGAAAGCAAGCTGGAAAAGGTGTTATTGGCCACTCAAAAACCAATGCACTTTGTAGGAGAGTATGAGGAACCTTCTCAAATCTTTGAGAACATCAGTTAAGAGGGTCTTACTCAGGAAGAGCTTAACTACATTGGGAATCAGAGGTTCCAAAGATATCAGTATGGCAATGCCAATCAGAACCTCTCTTACAGGAATCCCAATGTAGCAAACCCACAAGACCAAGTCTACCCTACTTCTCAAGCTCCACAGCACTTTGTTCCCAAGAACAACTTTCAAGGGTCTTTCCAACCAAAGAATCAGTTTGCTCAGCATCAGGGTTTCAATCAGCAACAGCAACCATTTCAGGGTTCTGGTTTCAGTTCACAGCAGCAGCCAAAGGCACCACCAGGGTTTGGTACATCACAGTTCCAGCAGCAGGCGCCGGTTAAACATCAGTTCCAGTCAGCACCTGTTCAGCAGCAGCCACAGATGGGGCCAGATATGGTTGGGATTCTGCAACAGCTGCTTCAGGGTCAACAAGTGTTTGCAAGCCAGTATGCATCAATGCAGCAGGACATCAAGGAATTAAAGCAAAACCAGGCATCCAACTCAAGAAACCAAGGCCAACTACCTGGTAAGCCTGAACCCAACCCCAAGGAATATGCTAAAGCCATTACACTGAGAAGTGGCAAGGAGCTACCTGGTATTGAGCACAACAATGTGATCATTGAGGACAATGATCAAACTGAGGGGGAGGCAGCCTTAAAAGATGATCAAGTTGCTGAAAGACCAAGGAAAGAAAAGGGTAAAAAGGTGGAAAAGGAACCTGAACCAGAAAAGATATATGTCCCACCACCTCCATACTAACCCAAGCTCCCATTTCCAGGGAGATTCAAGAAGAAGCTTGTAGACAAGGCAAGAGCTGTATTTGAGAAGGCTCTCAATGAGACACCACTCACAATGCCTCTCATTGATGCATTTCTAATGATGCCAAAGATCGGTAAGTTCTTAAAGGATGCTATTCTGAACAAGACTAAAGAGCTTCAAGGTATGGTGGTACTAAGTCATGAATGCAGTGCCATCATTAAGAAAAAGTCCATTCCAAGAAAGTTGACTGATCCAGGGAGTTTCACACTCCCTTGTGCCATTGGGCCTCTGCTATTTTCTGGATGCCTTTGTGATCTGGGAGCATCTGTCAGCTTGATGCCATTCTCCATAGCAAAGAAACTTGGGTTTAGAGTATTCAAACCTGCAAGGATCTCTCTTTCCTTGCAGACAGATCAATTAGGTTACCAGTTGGGATGTTGGAAGATCTGCCTGTCAAGATTGGTGGTTTTGAGGATCCAACTGATTTTGTTGTGCTAGAGATGGATGAGAAACCAGTTGATCCTCTTATCTTGGGCAGGCCATTCTTGGCCACAGCAGGAGCTATTATTGATGTGAGAGGCGGCATCATAGAGCTTCAACTTGGGTCTGAGAAGCTTAAGTTTGATGTCAATGAGATGATGAAGAAGCCCACCATAGAAGGTCAATGCTTCTATGTGGAGACAATGGATCAGTTGGCTGATGAGTTGCTTGAGGAACTGAATACTGATGACCCTCTTCAAGCTGCTTTAACCCAAGAACAAGGAGACCATGGGTTCTTAGCAGAAGAAAGTGAAGTGTACAAGCTGTATTTGGACAATGCTAGAGAACTTGGTCCTGAGACAAGGTTTTTGGAACTGGAACAAAGTGGCCATGAGGTTTTGGATATCAGAAGCTCAAGCACAAGCCCAGGAGCAGTCCAAGCAGTCTGGCCGTGGGTTCTAAGGTGAAGGAGCATGCTAGGCCGTTTGAGCAAGACAGCTTCGATGCTGATTGGGATGAGTCTAAAGCACCTCAGCTGGAACTCAAACCTCTTCCCAAGGGGCTCAGGTATGCTTTCTTAGGTCTCAATGAGTCTTATACTGTCATTATCAATGATATGCTGTTAGAGGACCAAGAGCATAGGTTGTTAGGAGAGTTGAGGAAACATAGAGGAGCCATTGGCTACTCTCTGGATGACATTAAGGGTATCTCACCCTCCCTATGCACTCATAGGATTCACTTAGAAGAAGAGTCAATGTCATCCATTGAGCACCAAAGGCGCCTCAATCCCAACTTAAAAGAGGTAGTGAAGAAAGAGATTCTCAAACTCCTAGAGGCTGGGATAATTTACCCAATCTCAGACTCTAGATGGGTTTCACCAGTCCATGTGGTGCCCAAAAGGGGGGAATGACAGTAATAAAAAATGAGAAGGATGAGCTAATTGCTACTAGAACTATAACTGGACACATGATGTGTATAGACTATAGAAAGCTCAATGCAGCCTCTAGGAAGGATCATTTTCCTTTCCCTTTTATTGATCAGATGCTAGAGAGGCTTGCAAACCATCCCTTATTTTTTTTTCTAGATGGTTACTCTAGATTCTTTCAAATCCCCATACATCCAAGAGACCAAGAGAAGACAACATTTACTTGCCCTTATGGGACATTTGCATACAGGCGCATGCCTTTTGGTCTTTGTAACGCCCCTGCCACATTCCAGCATTGCATGATGCATATATTCTCTGACATCATTGAAGAGAAGGTGGAGGTGTTCATGGACGATTTTTCTGTCTATGGCTCCTCCTTCTCCGATTGTCTCTCTAATCTGTCACAGGTCCTGAAGAGATGTGAGCAGCATAACCTGGTGTTAAATTGGGAGAAATGCAACTTCATGGTGCAGGAAGGGATTGTACTTGGGCATAAGATCTCTGAGAAGGGCATAGAGGTTGACAGAGCAAAGGTGGAAGTGATGGTGAATCTGCAAGCTCCCACTTCAGTCAAAGGGATGGAGTTTACTTGGGCATGCAGGGTTTTACAGAAGATTCATCAAAGATTTTTCTAGAATAGCCAGACCTTTGACAAGGCTGTTGTTGACTTTGTCTTTTATGCGGAGTGTGAAGAAGCCTTCAAGATGATCAAGGAGGCATTAGTAAGTGCACCCATTGTCCAGGCTCTAGACTGGTCCCTTCTTTTTGAGGTTATGACTGATGCATCAGATTATGCAGTTGGAGCTGTGCTTGGCCAGAGGAAGGACAGGAAGCTTCATGTCATCTACTATGCCAGCAGAACCCTTGATTCTGCCCAAGAGAAGTATGCTACCACAGAGAAGGAAATGTTGGCAATAGTCTTTGCTTTTGATAAATTCAGAAGCTACCTGGTGGGATCAAAAGTCATTGTATAAAGTGATCATGCAGCCCTCAGGTATCTAATGACCAAGAAGGATGCCAAGCCTAGACTATTGAGATGGGTCCTCTTACTTCAAGAGTTTGATATGGAAGTACAAGACAAGAAGGGTATAGAGAATGGAGCTGCAGACCATCTCTATAGGTTAAGAGTGGACTCTGAAGTCCCTCTTAATGACAGTCTTCCTGAGGAATCATTGATGGTGCTCAACTCTTATTTGGAGTTTGAAGAAGTGGATAGCATCCAAGAGAAGAGAATGCCCTGGTTTGCTGATATTGTGAACTTTCTTGCTTGTGGAGTGGAACCACCTGAACTTGATGCTAACCACAGAAAGAAGTTCTTCAGAGATGTCCAAAGATACCATTGGGATGAACCATACCTGTATGTCCTGAACAAAGATCAGCTGTATAGAAGGTGTCTTGCTGAAGAGGAGATGCAACCTGTGTTGCAAGAGTGCCATGGTTCAGCTTTTGAGGGTCACATGGGAGCATTCAAGACTGTGGCCAAGGTTCTTCAGAGTGGTTTTTGGTGGCCCACAATGTTCAAGGATGCTCAGATGGTTGTTTCAGCATGTGATGCCTGTCAGAGGCATGGGAACATTTGAAAGAGGAGTGAGATGCCTCAAAATCCAATACTAGAGGTTGAAATCTTTGATTGCTGGGGAGTGGACTTTATGGGGCCTTTCATCTCATCTTATGGGAATCAGTACATACTAGTAGCTGTGGACTATGTGTCCAAGTGGGTTGAGGCTATTGCTTCCCCTACCAATGATTCCAAGGTAGTGGTCAAGTTGTTCAAGAACATTATCTTCCCAAGATTTGGAGTACTCAGGGTTGTTATTTCTGATGGAGGATCTCATTTTGTGAACAAGACCTTGGAGGGATTGCTGAGAAAGCATGGAGTGAAAAACAAGGTAGCTACTCCTTATCATCCTCAAACTAGTGGCCAGGTTGAAGTATCTAATAGACAGATTAAAACCATTCTTGAGAGGACTGTTAGCTCAAGCAGAAAAGATTGGAGCAAAAGGCTGGATGATGCATTATGGGCTTATAGAACAGCCTTTAAGACTTCAATTGAGACATCTCCTTTTAATCTGCTATATGGGAAGTGCTGCCACCTTCCTGTTGAGCTGGAGTACAAGGTGGCTTTATGGGCTGTGAAGTTGCTGAACTTTGATATCAAAACAGCTCAAGAGAAAAGGATCATTCAACTTCATGAACTTGAAGAGATCAGGTTGGGGGCTTTTGAGAGCTCCAAGATCTATAAAGAAATGACCAAAGCTCTACATGATCAAAAGATTCTTAAAAGGGAGTTCAAAGAAGGTGATCTGGTGTTGCTGTTCAACTCTAGGCTTAAGTTGTTTCCAGGAAAACTTAAGTCTAGATGGTCTGGTCCCTTTAAGATTCTTGAGGTCAGGCCATATGGAGCTGTTGTGTTAGAGGGCAAGGATGGTCAAGAGTTTGTGGTCAATGGCCAAAGGATCAAGCACTACCTAGTTTCACAAAGGAAGGAGGAAGCTACATCAGTTCCCCTTCTTGATCCACCACCAACCTGTTAAACAGGTTTTCAAAGTCAAACTTAGAGACTTTAAACAAAGTGCTCCTGGGAGACACCCCAAGATTATCCTTTGTAAATATGCTTTTGATCTTTTCTTTTCTTTCTTTTTATGTTTTAGAACTTTTTGATGGGTTTTGTGAGTTGATCTCAGGTTCCAGGTGACTTTTAGAGGTTGTGGCTCAGGAAAAAAGTGGAATGGAACATGTGAGAAGGCTGAGAGAAGAGTTTAAAGGCATGAAAACTTGAAGAACGGCTGGATGCTACTTGGTTGTGCGGCTCGGCCTGGCTGAGAACCATCTCGCAGATGAGTTCGCATTTCACACCTACCTAGGTCTGCGGGTTACTCGCCTGGCAGCAGGAGATTTGAGCAAGAAATTGCTAAGTGTCAAAACGTGCGAGTTGGGCCTGCAAGTTGGTTGCACGTGAGACCAGGCCGCACTGAGGTTCACAAAATACACCGGCCTCATCGGCGTGCAAGAAGAACTAAAGAGAGCCCAGGCCGCACACTAGGAGAAGGAACCTGTGGCATCTATGTGTAAAATCCTGCGAGACGGTCATGCGGCCTAACACAAGAAGGGACTAAGGCGCAGGAACATTCGCAAATCACAACCGAGTTGGGCCTGCGAGCTGATGCACAAGAATCCCAGGCCGCACACAAAACAAAGGACCCAGGAAGTCTAAGTATCAAGAACTGGGACATGAGCTTGCGGCTTCAATCAAGGAAAAACCAGGCCGCAGACGGGTTCACAAATTACACCGGGTTAGGCATGCGGCCTAGCTTGATATCATCCCAGGCCGCACACCAGGAGAAGGAACCTGTGGTGTCTAAGTGTCAGATCGTGCGACCTGGTCATGCGACTTGGACGCACGTAAGACCAGGCCGCACGAAAGCTCGCAAATTACACCGGCTTGGACGTGCGGGTGAGCTGAAGGATGGGCCAGGTCGCAGCATGAGAGAAGAGACTGGGCCGTGCAGAAGAGGTTTTAGTGCGACCTGGGCATGCGAGACAGTCAACACCAGGTACCAGGTCACACAAGAACTCGCGTTTTAAGCCGAGACGGGCTTGCGGGTCATCAAGAGGTCACGCCAGGTCGCAGGACAGCCGTGGAAGCCAAAGCACTCAGGAGGGTTTTGTGTGCGACTTGGGTGTGCGGGACAGGAAGAAGAAGGCCCCAAGTCGCACATAAGTTCGCGTTTTACACCAAGTCGGTCATGCGGGATGAGAAAGGTCGGGTCCAAGGCGCAAAAAGGAAGAAAAAAATGAGTCTGGTCAACAAAAAGGACAGGTCAAAGCCTTGACTGGTCAAAGTGGATCTATTGACCACCAGTCCAAAGGCTGAACCTAGTCCCACACTCTCTCTTCCTCACCAAAACCACGAGTTTGCTTTCTAAACCTATTCCTCTCCATTGTTTTCATCATAACTCTCTGATTTCTTCACCAAATTTGTTGATTCAAAGTGCTCTGAGCTCGTTTTTGAGTTGGTAATCTCATCCTGTTAGCATTTTGAACTCGTTTGCATCGTAATCCCAAGGTATTCACTCTGTTAAAACTCATCTCTTTCCATGTTCTTAAATGGTGATTTTTGAGCTTCAAAGTGTGGAATCAATTTTAATAGGTTGTTTTAGACCTTGGGATTATTTTTATAAATGCTAGGGTGCTATATTATCATGGAAAACAGAGCTCATTATTGGTGATTCCTTGTTCTTGAATTTTGAAAATTGTTGCAAAGTAATTCATGGAAAAATCGATTTTTCTTAAAAAAAAAAAAAAAGTGATGAACATGTTTCTTGCTGAGTTTCTGCTTTGCACTTTTGTTTTGCCTTGCTATGAATTCATTGGACTGATGCTTGGCTTGAGAAACTTGTTCATGTACTTTAGAAATCGATTTTTGCAACAATTTTTGAGAACTTTGTGAAACTTGATCTTGTGCTCATCTTGTTTCTAAGAAATTTATTGGCAGATGACTGAAAGAACCAACTCTCTAGCCAAGAAGAAGGGCACCACATCCAAGGACAAGGGTTTGGTCTCAGGGTCTTCACAGCCAAAAGGAAAAGGCCAAGGCACCAAGAAAAGCACAAAGCAAGGGAAAGGTGAACAAGCGCCGAAAAGGACAAGGCATGAAGAGAAAGCATTGGTGGTTGCTTCTGGTTCCAAGAAGAAAGGGAAACAATTGGCTGTGGTATCTGATGATGAACAGACTGAGAGTAGGTCAAGCATCTCGGCTGGAGGTTCCCAAGGCACCATTGAAGAGGCATCAAAGAGGATCAAGAAAACTGAACCAGAAACACCTGATTATCTGGCCAAGTTTCAACAGATGGGACTTTCTGAAGAAGATTGGCATCTATGAAGACGTCAAAACTCTGCTTGGGAATATGGGCGTTGAATCACTCTTGGAGATGAGAGAAACCGCATATGAAAAGGAGTCTTAAGAGTTCTTGGCTTCTTTTGATGCTTTTATGTACTACCCAAGGGATTCAAGGATACTTCAAGGGGATGGTCTTGGACACATGGAATTTACGGTGAAAGGAAAAGCCTACAGAATGCCATTCAGGGAATTGAATGAGATATTTGGGTTTTCTGTGCCTAAAAACGTTCCTCTCTCCAACCAGATTGGTCTTAGAAAGGAAGATATTCTGGCTCTATGGAGATCAATAGCTTCTGGGAAGTACACAGCTGGAGCAGCTAAGTCCTCTTGGTTAAGAAATCAAGTGCTGAGATATGTCCACAAGATCCTCTCTCACAGCTTCTTCTTCAAACTTGATGTTGGGAGAGTTCATAAGGGTGATCTGAATCTCCTTGGTGTGGGGATGAAACAGTTGATGCCAACTCATGAAGATGGGAAGCCCTATGAAGGATATGCTTACACACCTTGCCTTGCCTCTCAATTAGCAAGGTCTTTGATGTTCTACAAAAAGTGCATTTGGGGTTCAACAAAGAAGGATGAAAAGCTGGCCCATGGATGGGTTGTAACAAAAATCTTGAAGGCAAGGGGGTACAGGTTCAAGGAGAACAAGGCAAGGTTTGACCTGATTAATGAAGCTCATTTGTGTAAGATCGGTTTCTTTCAAGGACGCGTTGGAGCCAAGCTGGTTTACAACTTCAAGTCCTTCATTGATGAGCCAGTCCAAACTCTCCTGCCCAATCCATCCATCACCACAGTCCAAGTAAAGAGGAACATTCACTTCTACTTGCTGAAGGAAGAGCTGTACAATGTCCAAACTGATCCACCAATCCTCAAGAATAAGAAAGCTTGCAGAGAAGAAGCCTCCAAGGAAAGGAAAGCAACCGCTGAAGATGCTACCACAAGTGCTGCTAGTGCTGGAGATGATGGTCTGCCTCCACCTCAAAAATGTTATGGTGGAAACAGATATCACTTTGATGATTACAACTGGGAGGAGCCAGGCACTTCAGGGTTTAGAGCTCAACAAAAGCTCGGTGTTCTCCAACAATGGTGCAAGTACCAGGATAAAAAAATCCACAAGATGGCAAAGTACATCAAGGAGATGAAGAAGAGGATCAAGAAGGTTGAAAACTCTTGCAAAGGTGGATCTCCAACACCGGTTGCACCAAGGAACAGAGAAGAGGTTGGAGAGAGTTCCACCAACTGCACGGCCCTGGTCCCATATGGCAAAGCATGGGTGGATCTTGAAGACGGTTCTGATGAGGCAAGCCATCACTCCTGGGAGACACCATCCGGTCACACTTCAAACCCCTCTTACTCTTTGGGGTCAGACTTCCACAGCTCTTAGGTAACACTCCATCTCTGTATATATGCATGTAGTTAGCTTGTTTTCTCTTTGCATTTTGTGATTTTGCTTTGCACTTCTCCTTCATGCTTTTATAACACAAAGGACTGTGTTATTTAAGTGTGGGGGAGGAGTTTCATCTTTCACTAATCATGTTTTCTCTGTTCTTATTTTATACTTTGAGTCTTGAGTCACATTCTTGCATGCATTCATGTAGTTGCATTTTCATTTTTAGGATTGAGTCTAGTTGCATATTCATGTAGGCTGCATAAATGCAAGGGAGTAATGATAGGTTTTTCCTTGAGAGAATATCACTTTAAGATTTCGGTTCACTGCCCTAGTTTCTAGTTCTTTGCTGCATGTAAACAAGAAAGAAATCAAGACTGATCCATGCTTTGAACTTGTTGAGTGAATCAAGCATTGATTAGTTCCAGCCTTATCTAAGTGAGAACCATAATTTGACAATCTAATTATCATTGCTTGTGCATGTCATTGTGAACTCATGGGTACCCTTAAAATATTTAAGCTCTCTTACCCCTTTTACCACTCTTTGCTAGCTCAAATAGCTGTTCTCTCACCTTGAGACAGTTTCCTGCCTTTAACCAAACCTTCCTTGAAGCCTGAAACACTATAGTGAGAGATGTGAGGCCTTTTTCTGAATAAACTTGACAGAAAGTGTTGGGTTTAGGGCGACAAGAGTAGGGTCTCATGTAGATCTAGCTCAGCATAATAAGTCTAAAGTAGGCTAGGAAGAGTTCTTGAGAAACACTGAGTGGAAAAGAGGAAATTTGAGATGAAAACCAGGGGCTGAAAGAGAAAAGAAAGCGGTTTGGGGTTTGCTGTTTAAAGAAAGAAAAGCTCTTGTGTGTTGAAAAGAAAAGTCTAGCCTCTACGTAAAAGGAAAAGAAAAGAAGCCAAAAGGGCTCAAGTGTTTGAAAAGAAAAGAAAAGAGGCTAGTAAGTGTTATATGAGAAAGAGCTAAGTGGAAGATTCAGACCCCAAAGCCTGAGTTTAAAGTTGAAAAGATGAACCCCCTGGTGAGAAAAAGAATGAGAGTGAAGTGAGGAGAGGGTTGATAAGGCAATGAATGTCTTGAGAAAGGAGTAGCTAGGATGTAATCTTCATGGGAGTAGAGTTAAGGTGAAAGACCGATTTGGGGCATTGGGTAGATGGCATTCTGCTCTTGTATGCACCAGTTGCCTTTTACCCTTAGCATTCTGTTAAAGTTTATTCCTTCTTGAGTGATCCCTTGAGCTGCATGGAAACCATAAACATTAAATGAGATCATCTTTGTCTCATGACCCTGTCCCAAGACAAGTGAGTTCACATGATTTGCATAAGCATGATTCACATGAGCTTTAATGAATGTCAAAAGGTTGGAACTATGGCTGTTTGTGAAAACTAAAGCTTGAGCTTGATTCATTTATTGATAAGTATGGCTAAAGTTTTGTGAGTAATCTTGTTTGCAATGCATCTTAGAATTAGCAACTAGGACAGTGAGCCTTGAATTCTTTTAGTGATACACTCTCTCATTAAGGAATATGAACTCCCAATGCATCCAACCTCTTTCTCTCATTTGCTCTTTTTGCTTGAGGACAAGCAAAGGACAAGTGTGGGGGAGTTGATATGTTCATAATTTGCATCATTTAGGTTGTATATTTCAGTTCAAATCATATCTTATTTCATGCATTTTAGGTCTTTAGGGTTTGTTTTAGAGCTTAGGAGTTGCATTAGGTCCCAATGAGTCTTTGCATGTTTGGAGTGTTTATCAGGTGTATTTGGAGCTATTTGGAGTTGAAAAGGTGAATCCAGGAAGAGAAATGGCGATCAGGGCTTGAAAGATGGTGAAAATGGGTTTTTGGAGGTTCTCGGCGATTCTCACGTACCGCAGGCAGCTTTTCTTGGCGTTTTCCGAGTATCGCGAGTGAGCCTCTGGGCCAAAACGCGTACCGCGGCTAAGGTTTCTCGGCCAAAATTTCCAGATACAGACACATCTCAGAAATCGCGTCACCTGAAGGTACTGCCGGTCGATTCAGTTGTCGAGTGCTTCATAAAAGTTGGACAAGATTGGATCATGGTTCCAGAGCAGGTGTAATCATAGGATTTGGAGGCGTGAGCAGAGTGTTAAGCTCGTCGTAAGGCACGCCTGTCTCGCTGCCGTTTTGGACCGACCTGATGAGCTCCGAAGAATGCGAAGAAAGATGCACTTCCAGACCAATTCAGTCTACAAGGCCTTCATCAAGATTTGAGATATTTGAGTCCTCTTTCCATAACGTTTGAGATCATTCAATTTGGAGCTATGAGCAAGAAGATAACGTTTCTGGAATGGACACATGTCTAGAAGCCTCTTTCTGACCGTGTCAATGCACTGCGACGATGAGCCCTCCAAGGCACCTTACACTTCCCAAGTGCCGAAGGTTCCTTCACCAAAGTTGAAGATATCTGAGCGCTCTTTCCACTGAAGTTGGAATCGCGTCATTTGGACCAGTATCCTGGAAGTTACTCTCCCCTTAATGTGAAGTGGTCCGAGGAGACCTGAAGGCTGCGAGATAGTCTTGCGACTTGGTTAACTCGCAATGCTTGGAGATTAATGTCTGGGGATTGAGCTGCGTGTTGAGATATGCGGGTGAGGTGTCACTGGGTAAGGTCTAAAGTTTCCGAGCAAGAAAAATAATAAGTCCACAAGCGTGCGACTTGAGCATGCGAGTTGGCCAAGCTTGGAACTGAGCCGCATGAAGGCTCGCAATTTACACCGACTTGAGCATGCGACTTGGGAGTGATGAACACCATCCCGCACATAATTCCGAAGGCCCCTGCTACATGGTCGTGCGAGTTAAGGAGCAAAGGGAACTGAGCCGCATGAAGATTCGAAAATCACACCGAGAGAGTAATGCGGCTGGGCTTACATGGGTTCTATCTCGTTTAAGCTTCTTTCTTAGGCTGTGCGAGTTAGGCATGCGACATGGGACACAAGGAGGACCCAGTCGCACACATATTCTCCCCAGATTTTGTCTTGGTCATGCGAGTTGAAGAGGAAGAAGACTGAATCGCACAAAGACTCGCAAAACACACCTAGATGGGCATGCAGCTGAGACTAAAGGACTTAAGGCTCTCAAGACTGCTTCTTTGGCTGTGCGACTTGGGCATGCGACTTGGGAATCTCCTGAACAACTCGCACACTCGTCATTTCACCCATTAAAGCCAGGTCAGGACCCGGTTTGTTTCGGGCTGACCCGGTTCGTTTTAAAGACCTATATATAGTTTTTTAGGGTTTTATCCCAAGGACTTAAGCTTTATTTCATATTCTCTTTGCCTCTTTTGTGTAACAAAACTGATTTTGGGCGTTTTAATCAAGAGAGTTTGAGAGATCTTGTGTTTAAAGCTGCAAATCCATCATTATCTATCATCTCCATCTCCATTTACACACTTCTAATCATGATTAACAACACATCTTGCAAAGGATTTAGTGTGTTGATTATGATTAGTGAGTAATCCCCATATTAAGGTCTTACATATGTAGATTAGGGTGCTTAGGTGGTAGATTAGTTAGCTTAGGGGTTAGATCATTCATATTCCATTCTCTACAACCTGTTTTTAATGCTAGATCCATACACATCATATGTGGTCTAGATTCTGGGCATTTCATGCACCAAAAAGTGTTTGATGAAATGCCTGAACCAAGGTTGTTAGAGGTTTAAGTATTATTCATCATGGGAATGATTGTTTATATGCTTAAATGACAGATTAAACTGGTTCTTAATGCTTGTTGATTCATGTTTCACTAATGATGATTAGGTTGGAAACTGTTTTAGCATAGAAGTTAATACCTACATGAGAGGATTAGCTTAATTAATGATGTTTAAGTTGAATGGTTTGCTTGATCACATGATTCATTAGCTCACTAGTTTAGCACTGAAGGCACCCTAATCCACTATCATGTCTAAGACCTTTCTCATCATCATACATACATTCTCATCTCATTTAGGTAATTGACTTGCTTATTTAAGTTGATCATTAGCTTTAATCCTTGTTTTGAGTTCTTAGTTGTCATTAATCATCAAAACCTGACTCATTTGGCTTGAATTAAGAACTGACACTGCATCTTAGTGTCTACACATGATGGATTGATACCCTTTGTACTGCAAAGTGACAAAAGGGATTGATAACCCCTCATTTAGAGCCTTGAAAACTCTAAGTTATCACCACGCAATCATATACACACTGTGGACAATGTAAAATGTATATCTACGTAGACTATATCAATTAAAACTAATCTACGCCATCATGTCCATGTTATATGTCCATCATGCATCACGCCATCATGTCCATGTTATTTTTGAATGAATATCTACCTAGACTTCTGATTTTTTTTGAAACTTTTATGAAGGTTTTTTGAAAATTTTCTTGTTTGATAGCATAATGGATCTTAAAACAATGAAAAAATAAAATTACAATTCATTCTAACAAAAAAAATTGTTTTATAAACAATACAGAAAAATACAAAACAAAACAGAATAGAAAAAAAAAATTACTGTTTTCAACATCTGGGTTTAATCTAGTATACACATTTTGTATCCACCATTATTGTAAACCTGCAGCAATTTCACATTTATTTGGGGTGAATAGTGTTGAAAGTACTGAAAAAGTCCCCTAATAGCTGAAAGTGTATTTCTTGTTATAAAAACTAATGAAAGTGCCTTTTACTGTAAATAACTCTTATATTTATTTTACTTTTTCTTCTAATATTTAACATTCGATTTATTGTTCCCTAATAGTTCCCTAATAGTTCTGGTTTATTTATTTTTAATAAAGGATTTTAGACAATAAATGAATATTTAATGTGTTTGTTATTCTTTCTAAAAGCCGTTAAATGAGTGTAAATCAAATTCGTTTTAATTTGTAAGAATAGGGTGTCTCAATTTGGTATCTGAACGAGGTTAGCCAAACTGTTTCTGACCCGAGAGGCATTTTGGGAATTGTTCGAATTTTGAATCAGTTAAAAAAAAAATTTCTTCTATGATTTTGTTTTTTGGCATTAAAAAAAAAAGAGGTTTTGAATTTCGGATTTCAAAAAAGAAAAAATTAATTTTCTTATAGGGGTTAGAGAATAGGAAAGCAGCAACTGTTGGGTGAAATTAATTCATTGTCCGGTCAATGTGATCATGTCATTGCTAAGTGAAAAGGAATGATGAACATTCACTGTGATCATGTCACTGCTAAGAAAAAAGGAGTGACGAACGATCACTAGAGAGAGAGTCTCAACATCGAATATTCGTCTTTGTCAATCGGTTTAACATCGACCAATGGTTTATTATAAGTCGTTGGTTCATATTCTTGAGTAAATCGAAGAGTCTAGAAAAGTTGGAGCGACCGACCCACATGAGCTCCCAATTCAAAGGGAAATATGGAAAGACCGACTGACATATAAAACCTAATTCAATAAGAATTAGGATTGACATAACCCTATAAATAGAGAAGTCCTAGAGCAAGGACGGACACGCAAAAACATACTGCAGAAAACCCTAAAAACTCTATTCCCGCAACAGAGAACCAAACGACCAGATCTCTTCGTACCTTCGCTCTCGCCAATCGACGACGGCTACCGAGCGACGAGCGATACCAACTTACTTTGATTTTCGATATTGATTGCGTATAACTCAATATTCGTTGATTAATAAAGATTTATCTCTTCTCGTCATTCAGTAGGACTATTCACACACGAACCGGTTAAAATTTGCCCCAACAGTTTGGCGCTAGAAGGAGGGGAAGTCTTAACTACGTGAGATATGACAGAAGGAGATAATGACGGAAACACCACCCCCGAAATTCATGCTACATAACTGCAGGCACTCACCGCCCAGATGAAGCAGTATGAAGAGCGACTTGCACAACTGGAAGGAGAAAACGCTTCTCTGAAGGAGGTGAACGCTTCTTTGGTTGATGATGGAAACACTGCAGCCGACGCTCGTGCCAGATTCCGAGCTCGCGTTCCCCCTATGTTGCCCTTGGACGATCCTCTCACGGCTACAATGGGGACCGCTGCAGATGATTTCACAAAGCGTTTGGAAGCTATGGAGCTCTTAATCGCCCGACTTCCTAGTGTGGCTCCTCCAATCGTGAAAAGCGCTCCTAACTCCTATGCAGATACTCCGTTTACGGATGCGATCGCATTGACAGAGATGCCAAAGAAGTTCACACTTCCTTCGATGAAGATGTATGATGGAACAACAGATCCAGATAATCACATAGCACAGTATAAGCAACGAATGTTTACCACAGTAGTTGCAAAAGAACTTCGTGAAGCTACCATGTGCAAGGGGTTTGGTTCAAGTCTTACTGGACCAGCTCTCCAGTGGTTTACAAACCTACCTAACACTTTAATTGACTCTTTTGCATCACTGACAGATCGCTTTGTTGAGAAATTTGCAAGAGGTAGAAACTTGGAAAGGACCGCTGACGATCTTTACGAGGTCATTCAGAAGAGAGGAGAGTCCTTGCGTAGTTATGTGGGACGATTCAACAAAGAGAAAGTGTCTATACCAGAATGTGTCACCTCCACTGCGATTTCAGCATTTAAAAGAGGTTTGCTCCAGAACGGTGATCTATATAAAGAACTGACAAAATATCAATGCAAAACAATGGAAGATGTGCTGTCAAGAGCATGGGCACAGATTATATGGGAGGAAGATCCTGCCTACACTCAGCAACACTCTCAATGCTCCGACTCGTGTGTAACAAGAAACGGGAGAACGACGAGAGATGATAAGCCATATCAAAGACTTCACAATGACATTGACAGCAGGAGAAACGACAGCAGAGGTACACATCGACCAATCAATGCAGTGTCTTCGTCCACTTGGCCAGACATTGAGAAACTCGACGAGGTTCAACTAATAAAAGGCGATCCTAATAAGGGGTTCAAGGCTGCCAACAGACGTACGACATAGGTTATTGGGAAGGTCCGTGGATCAAGCGCGTACAATCTGCAGGATAACGAATGCAAAAAATCTATCTCAACTTACTACTTCAAGGTTGGTTCATTTTGCTTCAGTTATATTTTTTATACCTTTCATCGTTAGTTGCTTTTTGCATTTTTTGATGATCGCCAAGACCGCACTACCTTTGGATTTGAATATTCTATTTCCTATCTACGGATAGACACTTCAAGAAAGAAACTTTAAACAAACGAGTTTTAGAAGTCCTCAAATCTATGTTCGTCATTCACGATGGCACATAAAAGAGAGTGATCGACGATTCAATTTACGACGAGTGACAACAATACTCAAATCGACTGGAAGGCACTGCCTTGAACAGATTGACGATTGTGTTCATGAAAAGAAGGTGTATTCTTCAAAAAAACATTGATAACAACCCATGGAGGGTGCAAGAGGCGATTCCTCACCAACAAAGATGAATGACATTGTCATCATCACCTACAAGCAAAAGAGGAGTGACATTGTCAACCTTGAAAGAGGCGATTCCTCACATAAACAAGGAAGAGAGAATGGCATTGTCAACCTCGAAAGAGGCGATTCCTCACACAAAAAAGAGGAGTGACGTTGTCACCTTCGAAAGAGGTTGTTCCTCACCAAAAAGATGAATGACATTGTCATCATCACCTTCAAAAGAGGCGAATCCTCATCAAAAAATAATGTTGTTATCCTATCGCGATTCAAGGGGCGTCATCACGTAAAACCAAGGTGACTACTGTCACTAAAGATTAAAGGAGTTCCAAAACCTCCTCAAAAGTCAAATGAACAACTAAGAGGGAAAAACCTAGTGACAAGCAGCAAGCACAGCTGAAATTGCTGGTATGACTGCAGTAAATGTCATAGCTAACCTAAGGGAATAGCACTAAAAAGTAACGTACTTGCTACTGTTACCAATTTAAAGAGCGATATACATCACCGAACGACAGACAAGATTCCACAATTAAGCAAAATGTAAATTGCAATATGTGCAACATATGGTTATACACCTGCTGTGGTAGTGAAAAGAACGGTTACAAACCGCCAAGATAATGTCATTATCCAGAACGTAAAACAAAGATGTCAACAAACATTGCATCATCGACGAATGACAAGTTTTTAGAAAAGGATTAACATATCCTATCAGATAAACAAAAGTAAATGCCATGAGCAGTAAAGCTCCAAAAGATAAAATTCAAGGAAAGGCGTTAAATAAGAAATTAAGGTGATTTCTCAAAAGATACAGCCCAATACGACCACGGGTCAGTGTCGGGGGCAAAAGCGCCATCGCCAAAACCTATGAACGAATCTGGAAATACCAGCATAGTCTTCCCATCGCTTTCGGCTGATTTAACAGCAACATGACATGAGGAATGACATGAGGTATGTCCAAAAGAGGAGAAGAAGGAACGACAAATAAAAAAAAAGGGAGCGACAGCTCCCAATAAAAGAAGAAGAGAGGGAGACGAGAGAAAAGTCAAAGAGAAAGAAGTGACATAAGTAAAAGAAATAGAGAAAGATAGACCAGAAGAGACTTTAAAGACGGTAGGTCACTGCGAAAGCGCAAGGCACTACCAAAACGCAGGTCGTCACTCCTGACGACCTCCCAATGACGAGTTCTCACCGATGAGCTCACACCGACGAGCTATCAAAAGTGAGATCTCACATGACGACCTCCCATATCAACCTTATAACAATGAAATTACAAATGATGACCTTCCACAAATATTTTCTAGATCGATCTTATGATGAGGTCCCAACGATTGACGGCGAGCTTCTAACGTTCAATGACAAGCTCCCAACGATCGACGGCGGACTCCTAACGATCGATAACGAGATCTCAACAATCAATGATAAGTTCCCAACGATCGACAATGAGCTCTCAACATCAAGCAATGACCAATGATGATAACTTACCACCGAGTAACTAATGTTGATGATCTTCCAACAATGAACCTTCCAAGGACGAGCTACCAATGACCTTCCGCACCTTCAGCAAAGAAGCTGTGTGTTAATTGGGATGATGTTGGTACATCGACGCTTGTCACTCCGTACATATGGAACATGCCTCATGCGATATGGAAGCTATGTTCATTATTAATTGAATCTGCTTATCCATCCTAGATAAGGAATGACCACGAATCGAGATAGGGTAAAACCAATCAAGGTTCGAATAGACAAGAAATACTCTCCAAATTCTAAATAAGAAATTGAAGAGTAGGGGGCAAGTTGTTGGGTGAAATTAATTCATTGTCTGGTCAATGTGATCATGTCATTGCTAAGTGAAAAGGAATGACGAACATTCACTGTGATCATGTCACTGCTAAGAAAGAAGGAGTGACGAACGGTCACTAGAGAGAGAGTCTCAACATCGACTATTCGTCTTTGTCAATCGGTTTAACATCGACCAATGGTTTATTATAAGTCGTTGGGTCATATTCTTGAGTAAACCGAAGAGTCTAGAAAACTTGGAGCGACCGACTGACATGAGCTCCCAATTCAAAGGGAAATATGGAAAGACCGACCGACATATAAAACCTAATTCAATAAGAATTAGGATTGACATAACCCTATAAATAGAGAAGTCCAAGAGCAAGGACAGACACACAAACACATACTGCAGAAAACTCTAAAAACTCTATTCCCGCAACAGAGAACCGAACGACCAGATCTCTTCGTACCTTCGCTCTCGCCAATCGACGACGACTACCGAGCGACGAGCGATACCAACTTACTTTGATTTTCGATATTGATTGCTTGTAACTCAATATTCGTTGATTAATAAAGGTCTATCTCTTCTCGTCATTCCGTAGGACTATTCACACACGAACCAGTTAAAATTTGCCCCAACAGCAACCATGGCCCTAGTCAGTCTTCTTTGATTCTCTAGGTGAAAGATCTTATCCGAGCGTTTCATTTTTCAGTATGTTGAGAACTCGTCGAAAGGAAATGAAAACCATAACCGAAATGGAGCTGAACCACGAGAAGAAGTACCCGTCATCGGGCAGGAGAATGTTGCTTGAAATGGTCAACCAGCAGTTGGGGTAGTTCAAGCAGTGGATACTGCAGAAATAGGTGCAATATAGGTGCGGCCGTGTTGCAGAGACTTCAGCAGATGCTTGAACCATTTTTGGGGCAGATTCCAACGGCCGGTGTAGCTCCGAGAGCGGTTCCAGGTGTGGCCACTGATGCGAGCTAGGGTTGATGTCGCAAAATAGTTTTAAATTTATAAACCCTAGTGTCTGCAAGTGCACAGCCGTGCGTTGTAGTACTTAGGGTGTCGATCCACAGGGAGAGTTGTCTTTTCCTGCAGAAACTTCAAACTGGATTAGTAATCGAACTCAAAGACCAATGGGGGTTTTTGTGGGGTTGTGTGTCACGATTTTACAAAGCTAAACAAGGAAGAAAATATATCAAAACAAAGATGAAAAACGTGCTGGGCTCGGAATCCATCTCTGCTTACGTATTCTCCATAGGTAGCTTTCGTCTCCTACGAGGGGGACGTCCATAAGATCCAATTCACGCAACCCAGATACAACACTCTCGTGGCTCGGATTTAATCTAGGATCGGACAATGGTTAGCTACTCCAGTGTTACCGCTTTGAGATTTGGATGAATGGGAGAATCATTTAAAATTGAAATCCTTTAACCTAAAATACCTAGATGTCATCGGTCATGGGGTTCCTTTTCGATGGCCCTCTTCACCCAGCAAGGTGACTACTCAGACATGGCTGAGCTTGAAAACATCATCATTGGTTTTGAAATAGAAAATCAGTAAAGTAAAGGAGATTGCAGAAACTGAATAGATAGATGAAAAGAAAGAACAAAGGTTCAAGAGAAAAACCTCTATCTCCCTAATATAAACCTAAGAAACAAAAGTTGGGTGCCTCCCTATCAAGGGGAAAGGAGCACACACGAAATTAGGTCTCTAAAATACATATTTATAGGTCTCAAAGTGTTTCTGGTCGTCCTTAGGGCTTCTTGTGAAGAGAGAATGAGTTGGGCTTGAAAACAGGCTATTGGGCTGAAAATGGGCTTGTCGCAGAAACAAGTCTCTCCAGGCCTGGTAACTGCTTGTCCACCGTGGATGAAGGCTCTCAGGCGTGGCCTGGATGTTGCTCACCGCGGTCACGAGCTCCTGGGCCGCGGTGGTTGGTCTATGATGCCCAAACTTCATTCTTCCTCTTGCTTCTTTCGCGAGACTGCAGAACATGTCTTCAGTAAATTGCAAATAACTTATGATCCAATCGTTAGATTACTTTGATTCTACTTGTATTGGAAAGCTGGTTATGTCCTATATCTTGTGTTCAAATTTGAGCTTGATCAGACGGTTAGAAGATCTTCATTGGATGTGAAACTTCTGACGGTCCGATACTAGCCAAAAGTGGATTTTTCTCCAATTTGCATTGCTTTTGCCTAAGTAACCTGAAAAGTCTTTTAAAACTACAAAACATGGAAAACACTTATAAAAACTTCAAAATTGATTTAAAACACCTGCATAAGATACTGAAAGTGATCCATTAAAATGGTTAAAATCAGGTGTTATCAGCCACAGGTCAGCCACCAGTGCAGGGAAATGTTGCACCAGCCACTTCTACCTCCGATGCAGATGCCACCGCCATTGAATGGATACCAGCCACATATCCCACCAGCAGTGAATGGGTATCAACCACAGATGCCTACCTACCATGAGATGCTGAGGCTCATGAGGGATTTCGGCATGGAGACTTATAGTGGTGGGATATATTTCGTGAAGGCTGACCGCTGGAGGAAATTTTCGGAGCGTAACTTCGCGTTAATCAGTTGTTACACATGAGTCCAGACATGAGTTCAACTGGAATTATTTTCCGCAGGAGGTTGAAGACCGACTTGTGTCAGAATTTCTGAAGTTGGAGAAGGGAAATTGCACCGTAAGGAATTACGCTCAGGCGTTCAACCGCTTAAAAATATTTGCTGGAAGAGACATGTCTGAGCGCGGTCTTGTTAAGAAATTCTTGGAGGGATTACGGGTGGATATCCATAACCGTTGTTAACTGGTTGCTTTGCATCAGTGATTAACCTTGTTAAGAGAGCGGCACTGATGGAGAAAGGGATTGAGGACGAGGCAAAGGTGGTAAGGGGTAGTCAGTCCAGAGTAACCAGACACGGGGATACTCAGCGACAGTTCCAGGATAACCTGGGTGCCATTCAGAGTGTAGGAAGATTACTAGTTTGCAGCAGATGTGGGAGAGCTCATACTGGACCTTGTGGTGGCGATAATCAAGTGTGTTATGGATGCGGTCAACCTGGTCACACTAAACCATTTTGCCCCATTGTGAAAACTAGTTGCCACAAGTGTGGACGCGTAGGTCACCTAGCAAAGGATTGTAAAGTAAGAACTGTTGGACATAAGCAAGGGAATCATAACAGGGATCAGCTGGCACCATCACCAAAGCGATCCGCTTTAGCATCAACGGTGTATGTTGCGGAAGTCGAGGACCCTGTCGGAGATGTGTACAGAGAGGAATACGAGTATGCAACTGTGGATGACGAGGATGAAGAACTGATCACCCGTAAAAATTTCTTAAATAAGTTCTTAGAAATTCTTGGTGTCGAGTCGCTTAGATTAAGAAAACCGTGTAGGATTGGTTTTGGTGGGGGGGGGGATTAAAGCTAACACTTTGGTTGATACGGGTGCTACACACGGATTTATGAGTTCTAAATTAACAAAGTGTTGGGAATTCAAAGGCGAATTTGTGAAAAAAGCAAGAAAAGTCGAAACCGCCGGACCAAAGGCCACCATATCTGAAGGAACCTTAATGGATGTTCCTGTGATCATAGAAGGTATTGAGCTACTTGCAAATTTGATTGAGACGCCACTCAACCGATATGAGCTCATATTGGGAATGCATTGGCTGAAAAGAAATCGAGCTGTGTTAGGTTGTGAGGCATTCTTAGCAACAATCTCTGTGGACTAGATGAGATCCTGTCGCATCAGAGTATGTGGATGTATTTGAGGTACTACAAGGACCCCATTAACCCGAGTAGATGCTTTCACTATTGAACTAGAATCTGGTACTGCACCCGTCTTGAAAGCTCCATACCGGTTGGGAGCCACAGAGATGGCAGAGCTCAAAAATCAATTTAAAGATCTCATGGACAAGGGATTCATAAGACCTAGTAGCTCGTATGGGGAGCACCTGTATTATTTATCAAAAAAAAAAAAAGACGGGAGTTTCCGACTATGCATCAGCTATTGGACCAGATGCTAGGAGCTTCGTGGTTTTCTAAGATAGACTTGGCGTCCGGGTTTCACTAGATTGCAATATCTGAGGAGCACATAAATAAAACAGCTTTCCGAACGCGTTACGTGCACTATGAGTTTGTGGTGATGCCTTTTGGACTAACTAATGCGCCCACAACATTCATGAAGTTGATGAATAATGTATTCCGGGAATATCTGGATACGTTTGTAATTGTATTCATTGACGATATTTTGATATATTTGACGGATCCAGAAACTCATGCTCAACACCTAAGAATCGTGTTCAGCAAGTTGCGAGAGCAAAAACTGTATGCAAAGCTGAGAAAGTGCAGTTTTTGGCAGAGGAAGATCGGTTTTCTAGGACATATCAAGTCTGATGCTGGAGTTCCTATTGATCCCGAGAAAATTTCAGGCGATTGCCAATTGGCCAAGACCTAAGAGTGCTACTGAGATTCGCATTTTCTTAGGCTTGGTTGGGTATTACAGAAAGTTTTTGAGGGGGTTTGTAAGTGTGTCAAAGCCAATGACATTACTTACGGGGAAAGATGTCAAGTTCAAATGGACTGAAGAGTGTGAAAAGAGTTTTCAAAAGTTATAGGAACACTTGATGAAAACGCCAATCCTGGTACTGCCAAAGTCAGGAGTGCCAAATGTACTTCACACAGATGCATACGGAACAGGTTTAGGTTGTGTGCTTAGGCAAGGGGATCATGTAATTGCATATGCCTCTAGGCAGTAAAGGAAGTATGAGGTAAATTATCCTACCCATGACTTGGAATTAGCAGCTGTGGTTTTTGCCCTTAAGATCTAGCGTTTGTATCTGTATGGAGAGAAAATCCAGATATTTACTGACCATAAGAGCTTATAGTATATATTCACGCAAGGAAATTTGAATTTTAAGGCAGAAGAGATAGGTGGAGTTACTAGCCGATTACGATGTGGACATCGCATATAATCCCGGAAAGGCTAATCAGGTGCGGACGCTCTGTGAAGAAGGAGGACTGACGTGTCAAGTGTTAGAGACGTACATGAATTAATCACCGAGCTGGCTTACTTTAGTTTGAATGAAATTAGTGTTGAAGATGAAGATAACCCAGGACTATAAGCTGTAGGTATAGCAGTTTTATTATGGAGAATACGTGAAGCCCAGAAGAAGGATGTTGTTCTTCAAAATGCTGTAGACAATGAAGTTGTTGTGTACCTAAGGACATTTAATGGGACTGTTTTATACCGTAACCAGGTATGTTTCCCCGAGGATAGAGGCTTAAAAGAGAAGATCTTAGAACAAGCTCACCAGTCGCGTATCTCCATACACTCGGGATGTACAAAAATGTACAGAGATTTGAAATGATATTATCACTGGAGTTACATAAACAAAGAAGTGGAAGCTTATGTGGACAGGTGTGAGATATGTCAACTGGTTAAGGCAGAGCGGAGATTACCAGGTGGCCTATTGCTAGAGTTACCTCTACCCCAATGGAAATGGGATATGGTCACTATGGATTTCGTTCACGGGTTACCGAAAATGACTGAAGGTATGGATATAGTTTGGGTGATCGTAGACAGGCTCACAAAATCAGCTCACTTCCTGCCCATTAAGATGACATTTAGTGTAGATCGTCTGGCAGTGACATACTTAGAGGAGATTGTGAAGTTGCCTGGAGTGCCAGTGAGTATTGTTTTGGATCGGAATCCAAAAATTTTACATCAAATTTTTGCCAAGCGTTTCAAAAAGCCCTAGGGATTAAAGTTCATTTGAGTACAGCTTATCATCCATAGACAGATGGAAAATCGGAACACACCTTAAGACGTTAGAAGATATGTTGCGAGAGTGCATCTTAGATTGGGAAATGAGTTGGCTACGTTATTTACCGCTGGCAGAGGTTGCCTATAACAACATCTACCATTCGAGCATTGGGATGGCACCCTATGAGGCTCTTTATGGACGGTCGTGCCGCGCACCCTCATGTTGGACCGAAGTAGGGGAGGGTCAAAATTTAGAACCAGAAGTGGTTCAAGAAACAGTTGATCAAGTGGAACAATTGAAAGAAAGGTTGAAAGAGGCTCACGATCGACAGAAAAGTTGGGAGTATAAAAGAAGAAGAGATATAGAATTTGCGGTTGGAGATTCGGTATATCTCAGGGAAATGCATAAAAGAAGCAGAAGTTGAAAAAGCTTAAGCCAAGATACCTTGGACCATATAAAATAAGAGAAAGGATTTGAAAGCTTACCTCTTGGACCTACCCAAATAATTAAAACCTCTCCATGACGTGTTCCTGATATATTCATAAATTGCATCATTTAATGTACATATTCTAGTCCAAATCATGTCTCATTTGCATGCATTTTAGGTCTTTAGGCATTGTTTTAGGATTTAGGAGATTGCATTAGGTCCAAGAGAGTTTTGCATGTTTTGGAGTGTTAAACAGGTGCTTTTGGAGTTTATTTGGAGTGGAGGATGTGATTCAGATGAAGAATGGAGTTGAACTTATCAAAAATGGTGAAAAGGAGCAATTTTGGGTTTCTCGGCAAAATGATGTACTGATGGCCGAAGATTCTCGGCCAAAATCCCTCCCGCGGGTAGCTTTCTCGGCCAAAAACACGTACCGCGGTCAAGTCTCTCGGCCAAAAATCCCGGGTGCAGATACATTTCCGAAATCGCGTCACCGGAAGCTCTTGCCGGCCGATTCAGCTTACAGGGTCTTCAGAAACGTTGGAGATAATTGAGTCAAGAAACCAGGACAGGTTGAATAAAGGCATTTGGAGCACTGAGCTGAAAGATACGGTCACCGGAAGACAGACCTCTCTCGCATCCATTCCGGAGCAATCCGATACTCCTGAATGATCGCCTGTCCGGGGAACCTTCCGGTCCGATTCAGTTGTCGGGGGCTTCATCAAAGTTGGATAAGATTGGATCATGGTTCCCGAGCAAGTGGAATCATGGAATTCGGACGCGTGAGCAGAACGTTAAGCTCGTCGGAAGAAACTCCTGTCTCGCTGCCGTCTTGGACCGACCCGATGAGCTCCGAAGAATGCGAAGGACGGCGCACTTCCAGGCCGATTAGGTTTACGAGGCCTTAATGGGAATCAGAGATATTTGAGTCTTCTTTCCAGAACGTCCAAGATCATTCAATTCGGATCTATGAGAAAGAAGTTAACGTTTCCGGAATGGACACATGTCTAGACGCCTCTCTCTGATCGTGTAAAGGTACTGCGAAGATGAGCCCTCCAGGAAGCCTTCCATCTCCCAAGCGCCAAAGATTTCTTCACCAAATTTGGAGATATACGAGTCTTCTGTCCTCTGAAACCAGAATCACACAATTCGGACCAGTATCCTGGAAGTTACGCCTCCCGGAATGCGAAGTGGTCCAAGCTGCTCTGAATGCTGCGAGATAGTCTTGCGACTTAGTTAACTTGCAGGCCTGAAGATGAATGCCTGGAAATTGATGCTGCGAGTTGAGAAGTGCGGGTAAGCTATCACTGAATAAGGTCTGAGGCTCCCGAGCAAGAAAAATGCTAAGTCCACAATCATGCGACTTAGGCATGCGAGTTGGACGCGCTTGAAACTAAGACGCACTATCACTCGCAATCTACTCCGACTTGGGCATCCGGCTTGGGACTAAGGGATGACCAAGTCGCACATGTACATTCCCCAGAAACCGCCTTGGTTCTGCGAGTTGAAGAAGAAGAAGATTAAGCCGCACAAAGACTCGCAAAACACACCTACTTGGGCGTGCGGCTAAAACCAAGCGATTTAAGTCTCACAAGACAAGTTCTTCACCTGTGCGACTTGGGCATGCGAACTAGGAGACACTGGACCAACCCCCACATTCCCCACTTTATCCACTAATGCCGGGTCAGGACCCAGTTTGTTCCGGGCTGACCCGGTTCATTAGCACTTAGTATATATAGCTTTTTGGAGAAAAACCCTAGACATCTTATCTTCTACTTAGTTTTCTCTCTAGTTTTCTTTCCTTTTTAGTGTAAAAAACGTTTTTGTTTAAGAGATATCTGAAGGGATTTGATCATTCCAAGTCTGTTTCTTATCATCTCATCATCTCATTTCTGCTTCTAATCATGATCAACATCATCTCTTGCAAAAGATTAGATGTGTTCTTTATGATTAGTGAGTAGTCATCTTTTAAACTTCTAGGTGTGTAGATTAGGGTGCTTAGATGTTTGATTTGTGATGTTTAGGGTTTAGATTCTCGTTTCATTTCCTTAGTTAGCTGCTCCTAATGCCAGATTTCCTTGGGAAAGTGAAATCTGGGTTCATAGGCATTTCATGCACCAAAAGTGTTTGATGAAATGCCTGAATGAAAGCTAACTAAGGGTTTATGCATTAATGCCATGGGAATGTTTGTTAATTGCATAAATGACATATTAGAACTGTTTCTTAATGCTCATTAGTTCATATTTCATAAATGGGAATTTGGTTTGAAAGTGGATTAGTGTAGAGATTAATGCCTTCATGAGAGGATTAGTCTAGATTAGAGTTCTAAGTTGAAATGTTTGAGATCATGTGATTGCTTGCTATGTCTTTCTGTGTAAGATTCAGTCTTCTTGGTTGAGAGATTGTTTGGTCACTTATTAGGCTTGATGCATTATGTTTGTTGATTGCTTGATTATATCTAATGGTTGTTAGACTTGATTAAGTGATTAGCAAAGGGATTATTATCATGGGAATGAATTAATCTGCTTTTGAAGTCTAGACTAAAGAGTAACTTGCATTGCATTATTGTTCTTAGCATCATGAATTGATATCTACAGCACCCTAATCAATGATCACATCTAGAGGTTTATCTTTTATCATTTGCTTAATCATCATCACTTTGTTTTTGTTGCTTGCTTTGTTTATTCATTAATCATTGCTTGTTTGTTCATTGTTTATATTTTCACTTGTTACTTGTCACCAAATCTTTCTTGTTTCACTTGACTTAAGAGCTTATCTCATAAACTAGTGCCTAACTACCACACATATGGATTGACACCCCTTATACTACTTTGACAAGGGGATTGATAACCCATCTAAGACCCTAAAAATCTTAGTTATCAATTGGCGCCGTTGCCATATTGTGTGGGGATTGTTAGCATTAGTTTCTGATATAGTTTTTGAGATCAAGTTTATTTTGTTTTACTGATCACCTTTCAAGCTCTGTCTTTGTTTTCAGGTTTATGATCACAAGAAGCCAAACCAGAAGACAAAGAGAAAGAGCTGTTCACTTGGAGAGGTTAGGAATGAATCAGCAAGTTGGGAATGAGCATCAGGCTCAAGAAGCTGATCACGGTCAAAGAGCTGGTAATGGGATTGGAATTCAGGCTCAACAGGCTCAGGTCCATCAGGGACACGCTCATGGTAACCAGAACCAAGACCTACCTCAAGTTAACCAGCCACAACCCTACCCAAACCCACCCATATGTCATCAGCCTCCACCAGTCTTTGTTGGTGAGAATGACCGAGCTTATGCACACCAGTATGGAGCAGGAATCAGGCCACCTCCTGTCCAAAACAACTTTGAGGTGAAGGCCTCTTTGATCAATATGGTTCAGAATCAGAAGTTCCTTGGCTTACCTATGGAGGATCCCTTGGAGCATCTGGATCAGTTTGACAGAGTTTGTGATCTCACTAAGATCAATGGGGTATCTGAAGACAGCTTCAAACTGAGATTGTTCCCATTCAGCCTTGGAGATAAGGCACATCAGTGGGAAAAGAACCTCCCAAGAGGATCTATCCACACCATGGGTTTAGTGAGGCTTCTCTTCTCAGCACACTTTATAGAGGAGCTCTTCCCAAGATTAGAAACCAGTTGGATACTGCTTCCAATGGGAACTTTCTGGGTAAAGAAATTCATGCTGCTTTAGAGCTAGTGGAGAACTTGGCACTGAGTAATGACACTTATGGTGAAGACTATGACAGATCAAATAGGTCTGAAGGTTCAAGCTCAGAACAGAGGCTCACTAGGGAAGTTAAGGAGTTGAGAAATGAATTAGACAAGTTGAAGTTGGTAACTCACAAGCCAACACATTTTGTTGGAGAGTATGAGGAACCATCTCAAATCTGTGAGAACATAAGTGAAGAGGGTCTCACCCAAGAGGAGCTTAAATACATTGGGAATCAGAGGTTCCAGAGATATCAGTATGGTAATGCCAATCCAAACCTTTCTTACAGGAACACCAATGTAGCTAACCCACAAAACCAGGTCTATCCCAATTCTCAAGCTCCACAGAACTTTGTTCCCAAGAACAACTTTCAAAGATCTTTTCAACAAAAGAATCAGTTTGCTCAGAATCAAGGTTTTGGTCAGCAACAGCAACCTTTTCAAGGTCCTAGTTTAAGTTCACAACAGCAAAAGGCACCACCAGGGTTTGGTCCACCACAGTTCCAACAGCAGGCGCCGGTTCAACAACAGTTTCAGCAACCAATGGTTCAGCAGCAGCCACAGATGGGGACAGATATGGTTGGTATTCTGCAACAACTACTTCAGGGTCAACAGATCTTTGCAAGCCAGAATGCAGCCATGCAGCAGGAAATCAAGGAACTTAAGCAAAACCAGGCATCAAGCTCAAGGAACCAAGGTCACCTACCTGGAAAACCAGAACCCAACCCCAAGGAATATGCTAAGGCCATTACACTGAGGAGTGGAAAGGAGTTACCTGGTATTGAGAACAACAATGTGATCATTGAGGACAATGATCAAACTGAGGGGGAGGCAGCCTTAAAAGAGGATCCAGTTGCTGAGAAACCAAGGACAGAAAAGGGTAAAGAGGTATCAAAGGAACCAGAACCAGAAAAGAAATATGTGCCACCACCTCCATACCAACCCAAGCTCCCATTTCCAGGGAGATTTAAGAAGCAACTAGTGGACAAGGCAAGAGCTGTATTTGAGAAGGCACTCAATGAGACACCACTCACTATGCCTCTCATTGATGCATTCTTAATGATGCCAAAGATGGGGAAGTTCTTGAAGGATGCCATTTTCAACAAGACAAAAGAGCTTCAAGGCAAGGTGGTACTAAGTCATGAATGCAGTGCTATCATTCAGAAGAAGTCCATTCCAAGAAAGTTAACTGATCCAGGGAGTTTCACACTCCCTTGTGCCATTGGACCTCTTCTATTCTCTAGATGTCTTTGTGATCTAGGAGCATCAGTCAGCTTGATGCCATTCTCCATAGCAAAGAAGCTGGGCTTTAGAGTCTTCAAACCTGCAAGGATCTCTCTTATCCTTGCAGATAGATCAGTTAGATTGCCTGTTGGTATGTTGGAAGATCTACCTATCAAGATTGGTGGTTTTGAGGTTCCAACAGATTTTGTTGTGCTAGAAATGGATGAAGAACCAGTTGATCCTTTAATCTTGGGCAGGCCATTCTTGGCAACTGCAGGAGCCATAATTGATGTGAGAGGTGGGATAATAGAGCTTCAACTTGGGTCTAAAAAGCTCAAGTTTGATGTGAATGAGATGATGAAGAAACCCACCATTGAAGGTCAATTTTTCTATGTGGAGACAATGGATCAGTTGGCTGATGAGTTGCTTGAGGAGCTGAACACTGAGGATCCTCTTCAGGCTGCTCTAACTCAAGAACAAAGAGACAATGGGCTCTTAGCAGAAGAAAGTGAGGGGTATAAGCTGTATTTGGACAATGCTAGAGAAGTTGGTCCTGAGACAAGGTTTTTGGAACTGGAACAAAGTGACTTTGAGGTCTTGGCTATCAAAGGATCAGACACCAGCCAAAGCAGCTTGGACCAGGATTGGAATGAGGCTGATGCACCCCCTGTTGAGCTCAGGCCTCTACCAACAGGGCTCAGGTATGCTTTCTTGGGCTTAAACTCCACATATCCAGTAATCTTCAATGATAGCCTATTAGAGGATCAAGAGAGTGCATTGCTTAGTGAGATAAGAAAGTTCAGGAGAGCCATAGGGTATTCTTTGGCTGATATTAGAGGGATCTCTCCTGACATTTGCACCCACAGGATCCACCTAGAGGACCAATCTATGTCCTCTATTGAGCATCAACGACGTCTTAACCCCAACCTTAAGGAAGTGGTTAAGAAGGAGATACTAAAACTTCTTGAGGTAGGGATAATCTACCCAATCTCTGACTCAAGATGGGTGTCTCCTGTTCATGTTGTGCCCAAGAAGGGTGGGATCACAGTGGTTAAAAACGAGAAGGATGAGCTTATAGCTACTAGAACTGTCACAAGACACAGAATGTGTATAGACTATAGAAAGCTCAATGCAGCCTCTAGGAAGGACCATTTTCCTTTACCTTTCATTGATCAGATGCTAGAGAGGCTTGCAAACCACGCCTTCTTTTGTTTTCTCGATGGGTACTCTGGATTTTTTCAAATTCCCATAGATCCAAGAGATCAAGAGAAAACAACATTCACATGCCCTTATGGCACATTTGCATACAGGCGAATGCCTTTTGGTCTCTGTAGCCCCTGCCACATTTCAACGCTGCATGATGCATATCTTCTCTGACATTATTGAAGAGAAGTTGGAGGTGTTCATGGATGACTTTAGTGTCTATGGCTCCTCCTTCTCGGATTGTCTCTCTAATTTGTCACAGGTCTAGGAGAGATGTGAGCAGCATAACTTGGTGTTGAACTGGGAGAAATGCCACTTCATGGTGCAGGAAGGAATAATTCTTGGGCACAAGATATCTGAGAAGGGCATAGAGGTTGACAGAGCAAAAGTAGAAGTAATGGTGAACCTGCAAACCCCCACTTCAGTTAAAGGGATAAGGAGTTTCCATGGGCATGCAGGGTTTTATAGAAGATTCATCAAACACTTCTCAAGAATTGCCAGGCCCTTGACAAGGCTGTTGTGTAAAGAAGTGGATTTCATCTTTGATGCTGAATGTGAAGAGGCCTTCAAGATGATCAAGGATGCATTAGTCAGTGCACCAATTGTCCAAGCCCCAGACTGGTACCTTCCTTTTGAGGTTATGACAGATGCATCTGATTTTGCAGTTGGAGCTGTACTTGGCCAAAAGAAAGATAAGAAGCTTCATGTTATCTACTATGCTAGTAGAACACTTGACTCTGCACAAGAGAAGTATGCTACTACTGAGAAGGAAATGTTGGCAATAGTCTTTGCCTTTGATAAATTCAGAAGTTACCTGGTGGGATCAAAAGTCATTGTATATACTGATCATGCAGCCCTCAGGTATCTGATGACCAAGAAAGATGCTAAGCCAAGACTATTGAGATGGGTTCTTCTACTTCAGGAGTTTGATATGGAAGTACAGGACAAAAAGGGTATAGAGAATGGAGCTGCAGACCATCTCTCTAGGCTGAGAATTGACTCTGAAGTGCCTCTTAATGACAGTCTTCCTGAGGAATCACTGATGGTGCTCCATTATTATTTGGAGTTTGAAGAAGTGGACAGCATTCAAGAGAGGAGGATGCCTTGGTTTGCAGACATTGTGAACTATCTTGCTTGTGGAGTGGAACCACCTGAATTAGATGCTTACCACAGGAAGAAGTTCTTCAGAGAAGTTCAAAGATACCATTGGGATGAGCCCTACCTCTATGTCCTGAACAAAGATCAGCTGTATAGAAGGTGTATTGCTGAGGAGGAGATGCAACCTGTGTTGCAAGAGTGTCATGGTTCAGCTTTTGGAGGTCACATGGGAGCATTCAAGACTGTGGCAAAGGTTCTTCAGAGTGGGTTTTGGTGGCCCACATTGTTCAAAGATGCTCAGTTGGTTGTTTCAGCATGTGATGCCTGCCAGAGGCATGGGAACATATCAAAGAGGAGTGAGATGCCTCAAAACCCAATTCTAGAAGTTGAGATCTTTGATTGCTGGGGGATTGACTTTATGGACCCTTCATTTCATCCTATGGGAATCAGTATATACTTGTTGCTGTGGACTATGTGTCCAAATGGGTTGAGGCCATTGCTTCCCCTACCAATGATTCCAAGGTTGTAGTGAAGCTGTTCAAGAGCATTATCTTCCCAAGATTTGGAGTCCCAAGGGTTGTTATCTCTGATGGAGGATCTCATTTTGTGAACAAGACTTTGGAGGGTTTGTTGAGAAAGCATGGAGTAAAACACAAGGTAGCTACTCCTTATCATCCTCAAACTAGTGGCCAGGTTGAAGTATCTAATAGACAGATCAAGGCCATTCTTGAGAGGACTGTGAGCTCAAGCAGAAAAGATTGGAGCAAAAGGCTAGATGATGCATTGTGGGCTTATAGGACTGCCTTTAAAACTCCAATTGGGACATCACCATTCAATCTGCTATATGGGAAGAGCTGCCACCTTCCTGTTGAGTTGGAGTACAAGGCTTTGTGGGCTGTGAAGTTGCTGAACTTTGATATCAAGACAGCTCAAGAGAAGAGGGTCATGTAACTCCATGAACTTGAGGAGATTAGGCTTGAGGCTTTTGAGAGCTCAAAGATCTATAAGGAGAAGACCAAGGTTCTGCATGATCAAAAGATTCTGAAAAGGGAGTTCAAGGATGGTGATTTGGTGTTGCTGTTCAACTCTAGACTTAAGTTGTTTCTAGGTAATCTTAAGTCTAGGTGGTCTGGACCTTTCAAAGTTCTTGAAGTGAGACCATATGGTGCTATTGTCTTAGACGGAAAGAATGGCCAACAGTTTGTGGTAAATGGCCAGAGGATCAAGCATTATTTGGTTTCACAAAAGAAGGAGGAAGCTACATCAGTTCCCCTTCTTGATCCACCAGCCTGTTAAACAGGTTTCCAGAGTCAAACTTAGAGACTTTAAACAAAGTGCTCTTGGGAGACACCCCAAGCTTATCCTTTGTAAATATGCTTTTGATCTTTTGATTCCTTTCGGTTTATGTTATAGGATGTTTTGATGGGTTTGTTTAGTGTCTACAGGTTATATGTTTGAGTCTGAACCCTTGGAAAGTGAATGCAAGATGAAAAGAGATGAAGGAATGGAGACAAGCTTGTGCTCGGCCTTGAGCATGGTTACCAGCCACGGTCAGAAACCAGGGCGTGGCAGGCGTTTTAGTCAAGCCACGAGGATGAATCACGGTCTGGGACTTGGCCGTGGCAAAAGAAGCACATGTTCGGTGATTACCACAGCCTTGAGACATGGAACGTAAGAGACCGTGGCAAGAGGAAAAGAGGAATGAGCAAGGCTCAGATATTGCCACGGTTGAGATTGCCACGGGAAGGATCAAGACCGTGGCAAAGTAAAAATAAATGCATTTGGTTCGGTGATTGACACGGGCTGGCAGACACGAGTAAAGAACCTGGCCGTGGCAAAGAAAAGGGTGTACAACTTCGATTCGGTGCTTGCCACGAGGAGTTTGCCACGGGAAGACGAGGTGACCGGGGCAAAGAAATGAAAAAGAGTGATTCATTCGGTGCATGACACGGCCATAAGACACGAGATCGCAGGCTGGCCGTGGCAACTTATGCTTGGAAAGACAATGGTTCGGATATTGCCGCGGTTTAGTTGCCACAGGAAGAAGCTAAGGCCGTGGCAAAGCAAGAAGAACTGGCCAATGTTCGGACTTTGACACGAGGAGATTGCCACGGTGAGAAGGCAGGCCGTGGCAAAGAGAGAACAGATGGCCGGTGTTCGTGGAATGACACGGTCTAGAGGACATGGGCTAAGGGTTTGACCGTGGCAAAGAATAGGAGGGTTTAACCGAGGATTGAACACTGCCACGGTGATATTGCCACGGGAGAATACTTGACCGTGGCAAGAGAAAGAAGAAGGAGGCAACATTCGGTGTTTGCCACGGTCAAGTTGACACGGATGCACCAAGGCCGCAGCAAAAAAGAGGAAGCATACACGTTTCTTGACACGGTCACGTGCCACGGTCAACCAGGCGCGACAAAATTTTGAATTTAAGTTGACCGTACGGACGTTGACCGGTCAAAGGACGCGCCAAGACAGCTGTTCCCCACCTCTCCTTCTTCATCGCGAGTTTGCTCCTTTCTCTCCCTTCTTGAGCTTTAAACTTTCATATCTCTCTCGTTCCTGCATCAAATTGAGAAATTCCAACTGCATTGAACTCGTAATCCTGTCTAGTTTCTTGCTGCACATTCGTTTTTCACTCAAAACTTGAAGATTCCAAGGTATTTAGTCTGTTAAAACTCACCTTTTCCATGCTTTAGTGTACTGTTCATGAACAGAAAAACAAATGGAATCGATTTTAATGGGCTTCTTGATACCTTGGAATCATTTTGTGAGTATTGTGCAAGTAGAATGGATAGGAATTTCATGGATCTTTCTTGAGAATAATCTGTTCTTGGAATTTTTGAGATTTTTTTTTTTTTTCTTGAAATTCATCAAGTGTATCGATTTTTTTTAGAATTGTGTTTCAAGCTGAACTCTTTGTGTGCATTGCTTCTTGCCATTGCTTTGAGTTTACTGAGTTTTTAATCAGCTTAAAATACATTCTTTTCAAGAGAAATCGATTTGTACCACACATGAGCTTGGTGAATTTTGGAAAACTTTTGTTGTTCTCTTGCTTTGGTGCTTACAGCTGTTTGAGAAAATGCAGGATGGCAGGAACAAAAAGACAAGCAGCCATGGAGAAATCTAAAAAAGAGAAAGCTGGAGCTTCAGAGGATCAGATTATGCCTTTTGGGCATATGGTTTTCAAGAAACAAAAGAAACAGAGGAAGCCAAAAGATCCAGCTGAAAAGAAAGCAAAAAGTGTGGCTGCACCAAAGAAAACAAAGGCCTCTACTTCAAAGACTTCTGGTAAAGAGCTGGCATTGGTTGAGGTTGTTCACAGGGCAGGAAAAGAGGTGGCTGTGGCTGAGGATGAAGAAGAAACAGAGAGTGATCCTGAAACAGCATTGAAGCGGGTTAAGAAAGCAAAGACAAGTTCTGAGGATAAAGAACCAACTTTTGATGACTACTTTGCTATGTTCAGGGGTGTAAAAGTGCTGCAAACCAAGTTCCCTGATATGGAGCTTCTGAGAAAGATGGGGATTCTTGAAGAAGTTCAGCTCATTTTCAACAACATGGGATTTGGTGGATTCTTTGAGATGAGAGATGTGGCTCATGATGGTGTTACACAGGAGTTCCTTGCATCCCTTCAAGTTTGTGGATATGGCCCAAGAGATGACAGAATCAATGAGGGAAATGGTCTTGGGCACATAGAGTTCACAATAGATGGTACACAATACCATGTAAGCTTCAAGGAACTAGATGAGATCTTTGCTTTTCCAAGACCTGCACAAGAACAGATAGTGAAGTTCACATACCCTGATCACATGATTACTGACTTGTGGGATACAATTGCTTTTGGGAGCTTTAGGGGAGGAAGATGCAAGAGTTCATGGATAAGAAACCCAGCAATCCGCTATGCTCAAAAGGTGCTTTGCCAAATGTTCTTTACCAAGCACAATGATGGAGTGGTGCATCTAGCTGACATGGAGCTACTGGGTATGGGTCTTCATCCTCTCATCAGTCGCTTGAAGAGCAAGAGAGAGTTTCACCTCCCACATTACATCCCTTCTAGTGGTGCATTTTTGGCACGCCAAATGCTGATATACAAGGACATTGCTTGGAGTGAGGGTAAAAGAAAGAAGCTCACTAAGTTGCACAATGGATGGCTAATGACAAAGATTCTGAAAGCAAGAGGTTTTGTCTTTGATGATGTTGAGGTCAGGTCTGAGTTGATTGATGAAGCTACCCTCACCAAGGTTGGGTTTTTAAAAGAAATCAATGGTGAAAACTTCTTGTACACCTTCAAGCTCTTGCAAAATGAAAAGGTTCATGTTCTGTAGCCACACCCAGCCATCACCACTCTCACAGAAAGGCACAATGTTTCCTTTATTGTCCTAAAAGATCAGCTCTACAACCCAGCCATTCACCCTCCAATTCCCAAATGCAAGAGAACCGCTAGTTCTAAGGGTAAAGAGCCAGTTGAAGAGGAGGACACAACTAGGACCGCTGGTTGTGAGAATGAGGAGCCAAGAGATTTTGAAAGAAGGAAGGGAGCAGGGAGGTATCACTTTGATCCTTACTTATGGGGTGAGCCTGACTATCACACAAGGAAGCTGTATTCCAGAGTTAACACCCTTCAGAAATGGTGCAAATGGCAAGACAAAACGATCAACAAGCTAGTTGACTGTGTTAGGCAGCTAAAGAAGAAGGTGAAGAAACTCACAGCTTCAGCCACCTCACCCAAACAAGATGCAAGAGAAGATGTGGGAGAAAGCTCAGCTGCTCATGACCTTGTGCTATCACCAGGAAAAGAAGATTGGGTGAACCCGGCCACAGCGTTCCAACCAGACTCACCTGAGAGCAGCCCACCTAGATACTCAACTCTATCATGTTCCACCTCCAACCCATCCCACTACCTGGGATCAGACCTCAGTGATTGAGGTAAACACTCAAAACTCTGTATATATGCATGTAGTTCTTTTTTTCCATTTTGCATTTTACTTGTTTGATTTTTTTTTAACTCCTTTCTCATGCTTTTATAACACAAGGGACTGTGTTATTTAAGTGTGGGGGAGGAGTTTCATCCTTTACTAATCATGTTTTCTCTTTTCTTATTTTACACTTTGAGTCATGAGTCACATTCTAGTTGCATATTCATGTAGTCTCATCTAAGTGCATATAAAAACCAAAAAATGGAAAAATCTGAAAAATTTTCACAAAAAAAATTGATCATATAGTTGCATTCTCATTTTTAGGATTGAGTCTAGATTGCATATGCATGTAGGCTGCATCTTGCAGGGAGTAATGATAGGTTTTCTAGAGAGTACATCACTTTGAGAACTTGAACTGAATATGCTTTTGAATCTTTTTCTGTGCTTGCAAAGTCTGAAACGATTTGAATCTGAGAAGCAAGTTTGAATTGAACTCAACTCTAATAAGTGAAAACCCTGAACTTGACTTGAAATTATCATTTGGTGCATTGTTTGAATAAGCTTGTGGATACCAATATACATATTTGAGCTAGAATCCTGTTTTTACCATCCTCTTCCTTAGCTCAAATAGCTGAATCTGCATGATAGATCAGTTTTCCTCACCCTGAACCCATCCTTTTTTCAAGCCAACTGTTTGTGTGTGATTGAGAGGCCACCTTGGACCAAACTTAGCAGAAAGTGTTAGGTTTAGGGCGACAAGGGCAAGTCTCATTGAGTGCTAAGTTCCATCATCAAGGAGCTGAGAGATTTGGCAAGAAATAAGTGTGGGGGAATACATGTTGGTGAGTGGAAAAAGGAGAGATGAGTGGGAAAAGGAGAGATGATTGGAAATAAAAGGAGAATAGTGAGAACTAGGAGATAGAAAAAGAAAAGAAATCAGTCTTGGAGTTTTGAGTCAAAGAAAGTGAGCTCTAGTTTGATGAGATCATTTTAGTCTCATAACCTCACCCTAGCCAAACTATGTTTGTTTAAACAATGCATCATTTGATCCACTTGGTAAAAAGCTTAATGAATGTGAAAGAGTTGAGAGAGAGAAGAACTTGTGGAGATTCCTTATTGAGTTGATATATATCTGAGTATGGCTTTGCATTGCATAATTAAGCATGAACTTGAATTCTCATTGTGATCACTTCTCTCAAAAAGGAAATGTGAACTCCCATGCATTCAACCTCTCTCTCTCATTTGTTCTTGTTTGCTTGAGGACAAGCAAAGGACAAGCAAAAGACAACTGTGGGGGAGTTGATATGTTCATAATTTGCATCATTTTGGTTGCATAATTCATTCCAAATCATGTTTTATTCCATGCATTTTAGGTCCTTAAGGTTTGTTTTAGAACTTAGGAGATGCATTAGGTCCCAATGAGTCTTTGCATGTTTTGAGTGTTTATCAGGTGTATTTGGAGATGAAAAGATGAATCCAGGAGGTGGAATGGTGATCAAGGCTTGAAAAATGGTGAACTTGTGTTTTTGGAGGTTATCGGCCATTCTCGCGTACCAGGAAGGTTTTTACCGGCCATTTTCATGTACCGCGGGTAGACCTTATCGGCCAAAACGCGTACCGCGAATGGATTGTAATCGGCCAAAATCTCCGGGTGCAGACACGTTTCCGAAATCGCCTGTCCGGGGAACCTTCCGGTCCGATTCAGTTGGCAGGTGCTTCATCAAAGTTGGAGAGGATCGGACCACGGTTCCATAGCATGTGGAATCATGGAATTCGGACGCGTGAGCAGAGAGTTAAGTTCGTCGGAAGAAACCCCTGTCTTGCTGCTGTTTTGGACCAAGCCGATGAGCTCTGAAGAATGCGAAGGACGGTGCACTTCCAGGCCAATTCAGTTTCTGGGGCCATCATGAGAATCAGAGACATCCGAGATCATGCAATTCCGAGCTATGAGCAGGAATATACAGTCTCTGCAATGGACACATGTATAGACATCTCTCTCTGATCGTGTAAATGCACTGCAAAGATGAGCCCCCCAGGAGACCTTCCACTTCCCAAGCACCGAAGGTCCCTTCACTAAAGTTGGAGATATATGAATCCTCTGTCCTCTGCAGCCGGAATCACTCAATTCGGACAAGTATCTCAGAAGTTACACTCTCCGGAGTGCGAAGTGGTCCAGACAGCACTGAATGACTAAGTTAAACATGCCGCGATGGAATGTCACGGTCCACACTTGGCCGTGGCAACTTTTGCAAATCTTCGGCGATTGACACGATCTTCATGCCACGGTCTACACTTGACAGTGGCAAACAGACAATTGGCTGGGAGGAGCTTTACAAGCATTCGGGTTTTGACACAGTTTGAATGCCACGGTCTGGGACTTGACCGTGGCAAACAAACACTTGGCTGGGAAGGACTTTACGAGCATTCGGGTTTTGACACGGTCTGAATGCCACGGTCTGGGACTTGACCGTGGCAACTTTTACACACCTTCGGCGTTTGACACGACCACTTGCCACGGGTTTTGGACGAGGCTTGTTAGACCGTCGCATCAAAATGCAGCCAAGAACACGCGAACAAAGCTTTGACACGGTCAGGTTGCCACGGACACACCAAGAACACACTTGACCTTGGCAAACCCTTCTTCACCCACCAAGACCGGGTCAGTACCCGGTTTGTTCTGGGTTGACCCGGTTCGCCCAAGACACCTATATATTGTTTTTAGACCTAATTTGGAGAGGACCTTTTATCCATTTTTAGTCTCTTTTCCCTTTTTGTGAAAGACAACTTGTGACACTTTGTTTTTAGAGTTTAATATCGATTTGAAGTTTCTTTTCATCTTGTTCCATCATTTCTTATCATCAAATCACACTTCTAATCATGATTAACAACACATCTTGCAAAGGATCTAGTGTGTTGATCATGATTAGTGAGTAATCCCATATTAAGGTCTTAGATATGTAGATTAGGGTGCTTAAGTGGTAGATTAGTGAGCTTAGGGGTTAGATCATGCATATTCCATTCTCTACAACTTGTTCTCTATGCTAGATCCATACAAATCATATGTGGTCTAGATTATGGGCATTTCATGCACCAAAAGTGTTTGATGAAATGCCTGAACCAAAGTTGTTAGAGGTTTAAGTGTTATTCATCAAGGGAATGATTGTCTATGTGCTTAAATGACAGATTAAACTGATTCTTAATGCCATATCGTAGAGCCTTAAGAGCCACGAAGAAAGAAAAAGAAAAAGCTAAGCTGAAAGAGCTGATCGATCGATTAAATGTGAGATTACCTTTCGTAGAAGCTTGTGCTCTGATTCCCGCTTTAAGAAAATACATGAAAGGTATTCAAACAAATTCTTTAACCCCTGAAGAAGGTGTTATGATGATTAGCCATGAATGTTGTTCTATCTTACAAAGCCGGAATCCTTAAAAGAAAGATAATCCTGGGAGATTTGTACTTTCATGCACCATCAATAATATGGCTTTTGAGCGTGCTCTTTGTGATTTGGGATTGAGCATAAACAATATGCCTCTCTCAGTTGCAAAACGTCTAGGACATCATACTTTCCAACCCACTTAAGGCTGGTTTATGTCTTTAGGATTTGTAAAGGAATTTGGATTTCTAGGATTTACACTTAGACAATTCTCGCAACAGAAGTTGGTTAATTATAATTTCGTGATCTGAGTTCAGGAACTGTGCTTAACCCTGAACTCTAGATTATCGATTAATCTGCATACTTTGATTTCCTGAGGAACACCCTGACCCTAATTCTTTTCCATTGATTTTACAACCGTTTTGCTTTCATTGTTGCTTTTAACTTCATTGTGTTTGCTTAGCGTAATTCAAGCCTATAGAGTTTATTGAGCGAATTTCTTGTCTCTGTGGTTTGACCCCTGATATGTCTATATTTTGCATCATTTAGGCTGCATTTAAGAGTCCATATCATATGTTTTCTCATGTATATTGAGTCTTTAGGCATCAAAAATAGGTTTTAGGACTTGCATTAGGTCCCAAAGAGTTTTGCATGTTTTGAAGTCTTTATCAGGTGCTTTGGAAGCTATTTGGAGCTCAAGAGGAGGATCAGGAATGAAAACGGTGAAGAAAAGGGTCAAAATGGTGAAAACCGCTTGGAGGAATTTCTCGGCCAAAATTCGTACCGGCTGGACGAAAACCTCGGCCAAGATCCTTACCGAACGGTCGTTATCGGCTAAAAATGAGTATCGGGTGAAAATCCCATCGGGTGAAGTTTTACGCCGAGGCGAGAAGATATATCGGCTAAAAAGCTTACCGCGGTACATGATTCTCGGACATTTTCCTTACCGCGGGAAGCATTTCTCGGCCAAAATCTATTTTCACCCGCGCGCTTCAAAGACCGCAAATCCGGGGAACCTTCAAGTCTGAATCAGTTGACGGTGTCTTCATAAAAGTTGGAGATAATCAATCCCAGATCCCAGAAAAGTTAGAATCATGCAATTCGGACCAGTGAGTAGAGAGATATCGCCTCCGGAAGACATACCTGTCTTGCTTGCACCCGAACGCCGATCAGCTGAGCTTCAAAGATTACGTGGGACGGAACCCTTCCGATCCGAACCAGTCTACCAAGTCTTCATCAAAGTTTGAGATCTACAAAAGACCTTTCCGGAACACTTGGGGTCACTCAATTCGGACCGGCGGTTTGGAAGATACCGTCTCCGGAGTTCACATCGGTCTAAAAGCTGTATTTTCTGGTGATTCCGATGCGGTGCAAAGATGAGATATCCAGGAAGCTTTCCACATCCCAAGTGATATGTCTATATTTTACATCATTTAGATTGCATTTTAGAGTCCTCATCATGTGCTTTCCCATGTAAATTGAGTCTTTAGGCATCAAAATAGGATTTAGGGCTTGCATTAGGTCCCAAAGAGTTTTGCATGTTTTGAAGTCTTTATCAGGTGCTTTGGGAGCCATTTGGAGCTTAAGAAGAGGAGCAGAAAAGAAAACGGTGAAGAAAAGGGTCCAAAATTGTGAAAACCGCTTGGAGGAATTTTTCGGCCAAAACTCGTACCGGCTGGACAAAAACCTAAGTCAAAAAGCTTACCAAACGCTCATTATCGGCCAAAACCCTTACCGATCGACCAAAATCGACCAAAGACGAGTATCGGGTGCAAATTAACTCGGGTTAAGTTTTTGGCCGAGGCGAGAGGAATTTTACGGCTAAAAAGCTTACCGCGGTACATAGCCCTCGGTCATTTTCCTTACCGCGGGAAGCTTTTCTCGGCTAAAACCTATCCTTGCCTGCGCATTTCAAAGATCAGCTATCCGGGGAACCTTCCGGTCCGAATCAGTTGGCGGGGTCTTCATAAAAGATGGAGATACTCAAACAAAGATCCCAGAACAGTTGGAATCATCCAATTCGGACCAGTGAAGAGAAAGATATGGCTTCCGTAGGATGCACCAGTATTGCGCGTACCCGAGAACCGAATAGCGGAATTCAAAGATCATGAGGGACGGAGCCCTTCCGGTCCAAACCAGCCTGCCCGGTCTTCATCAAAGTTTGAGATCGGTGAATGAACTTTCCGGAACGCTTGGAATCACTCAATTCGGAGCAATGGTTTGAAAGAAAAGGTCTCCGAAGTTCACATCGGTCCAACAACTTCTATTCCGGTGATTCAAACGCGGTGCAAAGATGTGAAATCCAGGAAGCCTTCCACTTCCCAAGCTCCGACGGTTTCTTCACCAAAGTTCGAGCTTATTGAGTCATCTTGACTATGGAACTGGTCCCAGAGCAATTGGAGTCGTGTGTTGAAAGTTACTGCTTCCGGAAGGCAATATGGTCGATACGAGCCTAAATGAGTTGCAATACGCGCTAAGTATTTTCTCAGGCCTCGGCATCATTACCTCGACATTGCTCAAGTCAAGGCTCATATCTCGGGAGTATTTTGGACTAGACCTCGTGCCGATGCCTCGGCATATTGGGATCAAGGCATGCACACGTAAGAAATGAAGCTGGAAACGTCTAAGTGTTGAACGTGCACCTCGGTGTAATGGCCTCGGCGTGCATGCCGGACTCTGTTCTCCCGAACCCCTCGACTGCCAAGCCCCGCGACATTTTATGGCGAAGTTCCTTGTCACAAACCCAGAATCAAGAACAAGACGGCTCAAGAACACACACGTGAAGATGGATCAAAGACTAGGGTTCATGCATGTTCTTGACGTGTTCTTCACGAGATCTTCATTTGGATCCTGACTCACGTGCACTCCTCGACATAAAGACCTCGGCTTCACTCTCCGACACACCGTGGCACTCACCCATCAACCCAAGAAGGCGGCTCAGTACCCGGTTTGTTCCGGGCTGACCCGCGACACTTTCCCTTTGCTATAAATACATTTTAAGACCAAAAAACCTAATCATCTTATCTCTTATCATCTTTTAGCTTTAAGAACTTGCCTCTTTTGTGAAACTTGATTAATCTAATCCGATATCTCGTTTTTGCATCAGAATCTTGTTCTTTCTTTATTTCTTTTGTCATCCAGCATCAAACTCCTTACCATGACTAGCTACACGTCTTGCAAAGGACTTAGTGAGCTCGTTATGATCAGTGAGTAGTCGTTTAAGCGGCTTTAGATAGGTAGAGTAGGGTGCTTTCAAGATAGATTAGTGGGTTTAGGTGTCTAGTCTTGCATGTTTCATTCCTTAACCGACGAGATCTCTAGGCTGGATCCAAGCACATCACTTGAGGTTCAGATCTGAGACATATCTCGCATCAAAAGTGTTTGTAGAAATATCTGAACCACTCGGTTTAGGGTAAAAGAGTCTTTCATCGCGAGAGTGATAGTTTGTTCTCTTAAATGACATTTTTGAACTGAATCTTATTGCTGACTGATTTGTGCTTCTCAAAAGGGATTTTGGTATGAAAGAGGATCAGTTTAGATGTTTAATACTTTCATGAGAAGATTAACATGCCTTGAGTTCAAAGTTAAATGAAATCGCTTGATAAAATGATTCATTAACCCATTAGTTTAGCTTGGAAGCACCCGAGTCAAGTATCCTGTCTAAAGCTTCTGCCTTTATCATATAATGTCATCATCTGAATCATTTGCTTGTAATTTGCATCTTTACTTAGTTTAAATCTCACACTTTGTTTCATTTTCATGCTTATCCACTTGTTAATTAGCTTAGCTAAAACCTTTACCATTCTCTCTTGACTTAAGATCGCAAGTAACATAGATTAGTGTCTCCACTACAAGTTTGGTTTGATAACCCCTTGTACTACAAGGACTGGGGTATTGATAACCTCTTTAAAGAGTGAAAACTCTTAGTTATCACCAAGCTCCGATGGTTTCTTCACCAAAGTTCAAGCTTAATGAGTCACCTTGACTATGGAACTGGTCTCAAAACAATTGGAGTCGTGTGCTGAAAGTTACTGCTTCCAGAAGACAAGTTGGTCGATATGAGCCCAAAGGAGTTGTGATACGCGCTAAGTATTTTCTCAAGCCTCGACATCGCCACCTCAATATTGCTCAAGTCAAGGCTCATCTCTTGAGAGCATTTTGGGCCAGACCTCGTACTGATCCCTCGCCATGTTGGGATCAAGGCATGCACACGTAAGAAATGAAGCGGGAAACGACTAAGGGTTGAACGTGCACCTCAGTATAATGGCCTCGACGTTGCATGCCGGGCTCTGTTCTCCTGAACCCCTCGACTACCAAGCCCCGTGACATTACATGGCGAGGTCCCTTGTCACAAATCCAGAATCAAGAACAAGACGACTTAAGAGCACACACGTAAAGATGGATCAAATACTAGGGTTCATGCATGTTCTTGACGTGTTCTTCACGAGATCCCCATTTCGATCTTTGCTCACGTGCACCTCTCGGCATCAAAGCCTCGGCTTCACTCTCTGACACACCGTGGTTCTCACCCAACAACCCAAGAAGACGGTTCAGTACTCGGTTTGTTCCGGGCTGACCCGCGACACTTTCCCCTTTGCTATAAATACATTTTAGGACCAAAAACCTAAATATCTTATCTCTTATTATCTTTTAGCTTTAAGAACTTGCCTCTTTTGTGAAACTTGATTAATCCAATCCGGTATCCTGTTTTTGCATCAGAATCTTGTTCTTTGTTTATTTCTTTTATCATCCAGTATCAAACTCCTTATCATGACCAGCTACACGTCTTGCAAAGGACTGAGTGAGCTCGTTATGATTAGTGAGTAGTCGTTTAAGCGGCTTTAGATAGGTAGATTAGGGTGCTTTCATGATGGATTAGTGAGTTTAGGGGTCTAGTCTTGCATGTTTCATTCTTTAACCGACGAGATCTCTAAGCTGGATCCAAGCACATCACTTGAGGTTCAGATCTGAGACATATCTCGCATCAATAGTGTTTGTAGAAATGTCTGAACCACTCGGTTAAAGGTTTAAGAGTCTTTCATCGCGAGAGTAATAGTTTGTCATCTTAAATGACATATTGAACTGAATCTTATTGCTGACTGATTCATGCTTCTCAAAAGGGATTTTGGTATGAGAGAGGATCAGTTTAGATGTTTAATACTTTCATGAGAAGATTAACATACTTTGAGTTCATGTTAAATGAAACCGCTTGATAAATCTGATTCATTAACTCACTAGTCTAGCTTGGAAGCACCCGAGTCATATATCCTGTCTAAAGCTTCTACCTTTATCATATATATTCATCATCCGAATCATTTGCTTATTTACTGTTAATCATTCGCATCTTTATCTATTTTACACTCATCTTTTATTTCATTTTCATGTTTATTTGCTTGTTACATAGTTTAGCAAAAATCCTTACTTGTTCATCTTGACTTAAGATCACAAGTAACATAGACTGGTGTCTCACACACAAGATTGGATTGATAACCCCTTGTACTACAAGACAGGGGATTGATAACCTCTACAAAGAGCCATAAACTCTTAGTTATCAATTGGCGCCGTTGCCGACATGTGGGAGCATCAGTCTCTTATTTGTTCTTAAGATCAAGACTTTACTTTCTTTTGTTTTACTAACTCTTTTGCAAGTTCTGGCTTTGATTTCAGGTGCATGAAAACCAGGTCTCGCAGCACAGAACCGCCTTTACCCTACGACAATAACATCAACAGGATTGAGAGGCGAGCTCGCGAGAGAGAATGGCACTTTGAAAGGCTTGGAATGGCAGAACAGCAAAGGATAGAGCAGCAGGCTCAAGATGCCGAGCACCAAGCTCAGGCTAATCAGGCGCAGGCAGGAAGAAATGAACAACAATCCTACGTTAACCAACAACAGGCTCAAAGGAATAAACGTCTTGCTCAGCAAAATCAACAACAAGCGAATAGAAATGAGCACCAAGCCCATCATGTTCATCCGCCACCGCCACCAGCTCAGAGACAACCCCCTCCGGTCTTTGTTGGAGAAAACGACCGAGCTAACGCGCACCAATATAGAGCCGGGATTCAAGCACCACCTGTGCAAAACAACAACTTTGAAGTTAAAGCTTCCCTGCTTAATATGGTGCAGAACACAAAGTTTCACGGTCTACCCGGAGAGGATCCTCTTGAGCATCTAGATCAGTTTGATCGAGTTTGCGACTTAACAACGATTAATGGCGTTTCAGAGGATAGCTTCAATCTACGCCTGTTCCCATTCAGCCTCGGTGATAAAGCTCACCAGTGGGAAAAGAACCTCCCGAGGGGTTCTATACAAACGTGGGAGCAGTGTAAACTGGCGTTCTTATCAAAGTTCTTCTCCACATCACGCACGGCTAAGCTCAGGAATCAAATCTCAAGCTTCACGCAACACAACAACGAGAGCTTTAGTGAAGCTTGGGAACGGTTCAGGAGCTATACAAACCAATGCCCACACCACGGCTTCTCAGAGACATCCCTCTTGAGTACTTTGTACCGAGGTGCCCTCCCCAAGATCAGAAACCAACTCGATACAGCTTCAAATGGAAATTTTCTTGGGAAAGAGATCAATGCGGAAATGGAACTAGTGGAGAACCTCGCCATGTCCAATGACACGTATGGAGAAGACTTTGACAGGGCAAACCGTTCTTAAGGATCTAGTGAAGAACAGCGCATGAAGAAAGATATAAGAGAGCTACAAAGCAAGCTTGACAAGGTTCTCATGGCTACACAAAAGCCAATACACTTTGTAGGCGAGTTTGATGAGCAAGGGCCGAGTTTTGATAATGTCAATGAAGATGGTCTAACTCAAGAGGAGCTGAACTACATAGGGAATCAGCAGAGGTATCAGCGGTTTAACAACTTCAGCAATAACCCAAACCTCTCTTACCGAAACCCAAATGTAGCTAACCCTCAAGACCAAGTGTACCCTGCTCACCAACACCAACAAAGCTATGCTCAAAAAGCTCCATTTCAGAATAGCTTCCAACCCAAGCAACAGTTCAGTGGGCAGCAGCAGACCTACAATCAACAGAATCAAGCGTCTCAAAGCAACACCTTCAACAGCCAACCGCAGCAACACAAGTTCCCACCAGGGTTCAATCCGCAGCCGATGGGTAATCAGCAACAGATTCAGGGAACAGGTATGAGCAGATGGGAACCGATGTCTGTGGGATTCTACAGAAACTGTTACAGGGTCTGCAGAGGGTTGAAAGCCAGCACGCAACAATGCAACAAGATATCAGAGAGCTTAAGCAGAACCAAGTCTCTACATCGTCGAGAGGACCGGGTTTACCAGGTAAGCCGGAGCCAAATCCCAAGGAGTATGTGAACGCCATCACATTGAGGAGTGGTAAAAAATTACAAGCTCCAACGCCTAAGACAAAGCTCATTGAGGCCAATGAGCAACTCAAGGGGGAGGCAGCCTCAGATGATGCGCAACAAGAAGAGGTTTTAGAAAAGGAACCGATCAAAGACAAAAGACACCCGAGCTTGAAAAGCCCTACGTTCCACCACCACCTTACCAGCCCAAGATACCATTCCCAGGGCGTTTCAAAAAGAAAATTCTAGACAAGGCCAAGGCGGTCTTTGAGAAACACTTGGAGAACACGCAACTGACTTTACCCATCATAGACGCTTTCTTAGCTATACCACAGCTTGGAAAGTTTCTAAAGGATGCGATTCTCAACAAGACAAAGGAGCTCCAGGGTATGGTAATATTGAGCCACAAATGCAGCGCCATAAATCAGAGGAGATCTATACCAAGAAAGCTATCCGATCCGGGCAGCTTTACTTTGCCGTGTGCCTTAGGTCACTTGAAGTTCTCAAACTGCTTATGTGATCTAGGAGCTTCTGTGAGCTTAATGCCTTACACGGTGGCCAAGAGACTGGGATTCAAGAGCTACAAGCCGGCCAAGATCTCCCTTGTATTAGCAGATAGATCGGTTAGACTACCGGTGGGTTTACTTGAGGATCTACCTTTGAGAATCGGTGAAATAGAGATTCCCATGGATTTCATAGTTCTTGAGATGGACGAGGAACCTCTGGACCCCATTATCTTGGGACGACCGTTCTTAGCAACAGCAGGAGCGATCATCGACTTGAGAGGGGGTATGATCGAGTTACACATCGGTTCCGAGACTATGAAGTTCAACGTGAAAGAAATGATGAAGAAACCGACCATTGGAGGTCAGGTTTTCTATGTGGAGGCTATGGAGGAGCTAGCTGAAGAGCTCCTAGAAGAATTGAACGCAGAAGACCCATTACAAGTGGTCTTAACAAGGGAACAAAGCGAGCACGGGTACTTGAACGAGGAAAGCAAGGTGTACATGCGTCTCTTGGACCAACCGAAGGAGCTCGGAGCTGAGGCAAGGTTTCTAGAGCTCAGGAAGAGTGGCCTCGATATTTTAGACATCGGGGAGTCCAAGAGTGTTGAGGAGACACCTCGGGATATCATGGCCGCGACACCTTGTGCCGAGGTCGATGATAAACCGCGCGAGAACAAAGAAAAGGCCGAGGAAGCTGTTCCGGGCCAATGCAGCTTTGATGCCGATTGGAAGGAGGCTGATGCACCCCCTGTTGAGCTCAAGCCTCTACCAACAGGGCTCAGGTACGATTTCTTGGGTCTAAACTCCACATATCCTCTGATCATCAACGATAGCTTGCTTGAACATGAAGAGAGTGCATTGCTTAGTGAGATAAGAAAATTCAGCTGAGCCATAGGATATTCTTTGGCTGATATTAGAGGGATCTCTCCTGACATATGTACCTACAGGATACACCTAGAGGACCAAGCTATGTCCTTTATTGAGCATCAACGACGTCTTAACCCGAACCTTAAGGAGGTGGTTAAGAAGGAGATACTCAAAGTACTTGAGGCAGGGATAATTTACCCAATCTCTGACTCACGGTGGGTATCTCCTGTTCACGTTGTGCCCAAGAAAGGTGGGATCACGGTTGTTAAAAACGAAAAGGATGAGCTTATAGCCCAAAGAACCATAACCGGTCATCGCATGTGCATAGACTATAGAAAACTGAATTTTGCTTCTAGAAAAGATCATTTTCCTTTGCCATTCATAGATCAAATGCTTGAGAGGCTAGCTAATCATCCTTATTTTTGTTTTCTTGATGGGTACTCGGGTTTCTTTCAGATCTCATAGACCCCCGAGATCAAGTGAAAACAACATTTACTTGCCCTTATGGAACTTATGCTTATAGGAGAATGCCTTTCGGTCTTTGTAATGCACCAGCCACTTTTCAAAGATGCATGATCTAATTGAAGAGAAAGTGGAGGTGTTTATGGACGATTTTTCCGTATACGGCTCCTCTTTCTCCGATTGTCTTGCTAATCTATCTCAGGTTCTTAAGCGATGTGAGGAGCATAGGCTTGTCTTGAACTGGGAGAAGTGCCATTTCATGGTCCAAGAAGGGATTGTCTTGGGACACAAGGTATCAGAGAAGGGCATAGAGGTGGACAAGGCTAAGATCGAGGTTATGGTGAACCTACAAGCTCCGAACTCAGTAAAAGGAATAAGAAGCTTTCTTGGCCACGCAGGGTTCTATAGAAGATTCATTAAAGATTTCTCCAAGATAGCTCGACCCTTGACGAGGCTATTCTGCAAAGAAGTGGAGTTTATCTTTGATGAAGAGTGTGAGGAAGCGTTTAAGAGAATCAAGGAAGCTTTGATCAGTGCACCGATAGTACAAGCCCCCGATTGGTCTTTACCATTCGAAGTGATGACAGATGCATCTGACTACGCCGTGGGGGCTGTCTTGGGGCAAAAGAAAGACAAGAAGCTTCACGTGATCTATTACGCAAGCCGCACCTTGGATTCAGCTCAAGAAAAATATGCCACCACTGAGAAGGAAATGCTTGCCATTGTGTTTGCATTTGATAAGAAGCTAAGGCCGTGGTTCGGATATTGCCGCGGTTTAGTTGCCACGGGAAGAAGCTAAGGCCCTGGCAAAGCAAGAAGAACTGGCCAATGTTCGGACTTTGACATGAGGAGATTGCCACGGTGAGAAGGAAGGCTGTGGCAAAGAGAGAACAGATGGCCGGTGTTCGTGGAATGACACGGTCTAGAGGACACGGGCTAAGGGTTTGACCGTGGCAAAGAATAGGAGGGTTTAACTGAGGATTGAACACTGCCACGGTGATATTGCCACGGGAGAATACTTGACCGTGGCAAGAGAAAGAAGAAGGAGGCAACATTCGGTGTTTGCCACGGTCAAGTTGACACGGACGCACCAAGGCCGCAGCAAAAAAGAGGAAGCATACACGTTTCTTGACACGGTCACGTGCCACGGTCAACCAGGCGCGACAAAAATTTTGAATTTAAGTTGACCGTACGGACGTTGACCGGTCAAAGGACGCGCCAAGACAGCTGTTCCCCACCTCTCCTTCTTCATCGCGAGTTTGCTCCTTTCTCTCCCTTCTTGAGCTTTAAACTTTCATATCTCTCTCGTTCCTGCATCAAATTGAGAAATTCCAACTGTATTGAACTCGTAATCCTGTCTAGTTTCTTGCTGCACATTCGTTTTTCACTCGAAACTTGAAGATTCCAAGGTATTTAGTCTGTTAAAACTCACCTTTTCCATGCTTTAGTGTACTGTTCATGAACAGAAAAACAAATGGAATCGATTTTAATGGGCTTCTTGATACCTTGGAATCATTTTGTGAGTATTGTGCAAGTAGAATGGATAGGAATTTCATGGATCTTTCTTGAGAATAACCTGTTCTTGGAATTTTTGAGAATTTTTTTTTTTCTTTAAATTCATCAAGTGTATCGATTTTTTTTAGAATTGTGTTTCAAGCTGAACTCTTTGTGTGCATTGCTTCTTGCCATTGCTTTGAGTTTACTGAGTTTTTAATCAGCTTATAATACATTCTTTTCAAGAGAAATCGATTTGTACCACACATGAGCTTGGTGAATTTTGGAAAACTTTTGTTGTTCTCTTGCTTTGGTGCTTACAGCTGTTTGAGAAAATGCAGGATGGCAGGAACAAAAAGACAAGCAGCCATGGAGAAATCTAAAAAAGAGAAAGCTGGAGCTTCAGAGGATCAGATTATGCCTTTTGGGCATATGGTTTTCAAGAAACAAAGAAACAGAGGAAGCCTAAAGATCCAGCTGAAAAGAAAGCAAAAAGTGTGGCTGCACCAAAGAAAACAAAGGCCTCTACTTCAAAGACTTCTGGTAAAGAGCTGGCATTGGTTGAGGTTGTTCACAGGGCAGGAAAAGAGGTGGCTGTGGCTGAGGATGAAGAAGAAACAGAGAGTGATCCTGAAACAGCATTGAAGCGGGTTAAGAAAGCAAAGACAAGTTCTGAGGATAAAGAACCAACTTTTGATGACTACTTTGCTATGTTCAGGGGTGTAAAAGTGCTGCAAACCAAGTTCCCTGATATGGAGCTTCTGAGAAAGATGGGGATTCTTGAAGAAGTTCAGCTCATTTTCAACAACATGGGATTTGGTGGATTCTTTGAGATGAGAGATGTGGCTCATGATGGTGTTACACAGGAGTTCCTTGCATCCCTTCAAGTTTGTGGATATGGCCCAAGAGATGACAGAATCAATGAGGGAAATGGTCTTGGGCACATAGAGTTCACAATAGATGGTACACAATACCATGTAAGCTTCAAGGAACTAGATGAGATCTTTGCTTTTCCAAGACCTGCACAAGAACAGACAGTGAAGTTCACATACCCTGATCACATGATTACTGACTTGTGGGATACAATTGCTTTTGGGAGCTTTAGGGGAGGAAGATGCAAGAGTTCATGGATAAGAAACCCAGCAATCCGCTATGCTCACAAGGTGCTTTGCCAAATGTTCTTTACTAAGCACAATGATGGAGTGGTGCATCTAGCTGACATGGAGCTACTGGGTATGGGTCTTCATCCTCTCATCAGTCGCTTGAAGAGCAAGAGAGAGTTTCACCTCCCACATTACATCCCATCTAGTGGTGCATTTTTGGCACGCCAAATGCTGATATACAAGGACATTGCTTGGAGTGAGGGTAAAAGAAAGAAGCTCACTAAGTTGCACAAAGGATAGCTAGTGACAAAGATTCTGAAAGCAAGAGGTTTTGTCTTTGATGATGTTGAGGTCAGGCCTGAGTTGATTGATGAAGCTACCCTCCCCAAGGTTGGGTTTTTAAAAGAAATCAATGGTGAAAACTTCTTGTACACCTTCAAGCTCTTGCAAAATGAAAAGGTTCATGTTCTGTAGCCACACCCAGCCATCACCACTCTCACAGAAAGGCACAATGTTTCCTTTATTGTCCTAAAAGATCAGCTCTACAACCCAGCCATTCACCCTCCAATTCCCAAATGCAAGAGAACCGCTAGTTCTAAGGGTAAAGAGCCAGTTGAAGAGGAGGACACAACTAGGACCGCTGGTTGTGAGAATGAGGAGCAAAGAGATTTTGAAAGAAGGAAGGGAGCAGGGAGGTATCACTTTGATCCTTACTTATGGGGTGAGCCTGACTATCACACAAGGAAGCTGTATTCCAGAGTTAACACCCTTCAGAAATGGTGCAAATGGCAAGACAAAACGATCAACAAGCTAGTTGACTGTGTTAGGCAGCTAAAGAAGAAGGTGAAGAAACTCACAGCTTCAGCCACCTCACCCAAACAAGATGCAAGAGAAGATGTGGGAGAAAGCTCAGCTGCTCATGACCTTGTGCTACCACCAGGAAAAGAAGATTGGGTGAACCCGGCCACAGCGTTCCAACCAGACTCACCTGAGAGCAGCCCACCTAGATACTCAACTCCATCATGTTCCACCTCCAACCCATCCCACTACCTGGGATCAGACCTCAGTGATTGAGGTAAACACTCAAAACTCTGTATATATGCATGTAGTTCTTTTTTCCATTTTGCATTTTACTTGTTTGATTTGTTTTTAACTCCTTTCTCATGCTTTTATAACACAAGGGACTGTGTTATTTAAGTGTGGGGGAGGAGTTTCATCCTTTACTAATCATGTTTTCTCTTTTCTTATTTTACACTTTGAGTCTTGAGTCACATTCTAGTTGCATATTCATGTAGTCTCATCTAAGTGCATATAAAAACCAAAAAATGGAAAAATCTGAAAAATTTTCACAAAAAAAAATGATCATGTAGTTGCATTCTCATTTTTAGGATTGAGTCTAGATTGCATATGCATGTAGGCTGCATCTTGCAGGGAGTAATGATAGGTTTTCTAGAGAGTACATCACTTTGAGAACTTGAACTGAATATGCTTGTGAATCTTTTTCTGTGCTTGCAAAGTCTGAAACGATTTGAATCTGAGAAGCAAGTTTGAATTGAACTCAACTCTAATAAGTGAAAACCCTGAACTTGACTTGAAATTATCATTTGGTGCATTGTTTGAATAAGCTTGTGGATACCAATATACATATTTGAGCTATAATCCTGTTTTTACCATCCTCTTCCTTAGCTCAAATAGCTGAATCTGCATGATAGATCAGTTTTCCTCACCCTGAACCCATCCTTCTTTCAAGCCAACTGTTTGTGTGTGATTGAGAGGCCACCTTGGACCAAACTTAGCAGAAAGTGTTAGGTTTAGGGCGACAAGGGAAAGTCTCATTGAGTGCTAAGTTCCATCATCAAGGAGCTGAGAGATTTGGCAAGAACTAAGTGTGGGGGAATACATGTTGGTGAGTGGAAGAAGGAGAGATTAGTGGAAAAAGGAGAGATGAGTGGAAATAAAAGGAGAATGGTGAGAACTAGGGGATAGAAAAATAAAAGAAATCAGTCTTGGAGTTTTGAGTCAAAGAAAGTGAGCTCTAGTGTTTTGAAAAGAAAGAGTCTAGCCTCTAAGTGAAAAGAAAAGAAGCCAAAGAGCTCAAATGTTTTAAAAAGAAAGAAAAAAAAAGAGGTTAGAGGTTACAAAAGAAAGTGAAAAAGAGCTATGGAAAGTTTGAACTCCAAGACTTGTGTATGAAAAAGAAAAGAGAATCCCCTAGTGAGAGAAGAATGAGTGTGAAAAGTAAGCAAGTGAGGAAACTTTGAGTAGAGTGTGGGGTGGGATGAGTCTTTGCCCTTGTATGCATAGGTTCCCTTTTACCTTTAGCATTCTGCCAAAGTTTGGTCATTCATAGAGAGATCCTTTTGCTGCATTGAACCCACTTACGCATTGATGAGATCATTTTAGTCTCATAACCTCACCCTAGCCAAACTATGTTTGTTTAAACAATGCATCATTTGATCCACTTGGTAAAAAGCTTAATGAATGTGAAAGAGTAGAGAGAGAAAAGAACTTGTGGAGATTCCTTGTTGAGTTGATATATATCTGAGTATGGCTTTGCATTGCATAACTAAGCATGAACTTGAATTCTCATTGTGATCACTTCTCTCAAAAAGGAAATGTGAACTCCCATGCATTCAACCTCTCTCTCTCATTTGTTCTTGTTTGCTTGAGGACAAGCAAAGGACAAGCAAAGGACAAGTGTGGGGGAATTGATATGTTCATAATTTGCATCATTTAGGTTGCATAATTCATTCCAAATCATGTTTTATTCCATGCATTTTAGGTCCTTAGGGTTTGTTTTAGAACTTAGGAGATTCATTAGGTCCCAATGAGTCTATGCATGTTTTGAGTGTTTATCAGGTGTATTTGGAGATGAAAAGATGAATCCAGGAGGTGGAATGGTGATCAAGGCTTGAAAAATGGTGAACTTGTGTTTTTGGAGATTATCGGCCATTCCCGCGTACCAGGAAGGTTTTTACCGGCCATTTTCATGTACCGCGGGTAGACCTTATCGGCCAAAACGCGTACCGCGAATGGATTGTATCGGCCAAAATCTCCGGGTGCAGACACGTTTCCGAAATCGCCTGTCCGGGGAACCTTCCGGTCCGATTCAGTTGGCAGGTGCTTCATAAAAGTTGGAGAGGATCGGACCACGGTTCCATAGCATGTGGAATCATGGAATTCGGACGCGTGAGCAGAGAGTTAAGCTCGTCGGAAGAAACCCCTGTCTCGCTGCTGTTTTGGACCAAGCCGATGAGCTCTGAAGAATGCGAAGGACGGTGCACTTCCAGGCCGATTCAGTTTCCGGGGCCATCATGAGAATCAGAGACATCCGAGATCATTCAATTCCGAGCTATGAGCAGGAATATACAGTCTCTGGAATGGACACATGTATAGACGTCTCTCTCTGATCGTGTAAATGCACTGCAAAGATGAGCCCCCCAGGAAGTCTTCCACTTCCCAAGCACCGAAGGTCCCTTCACCAAAGTTAGAGATATATGAATCCTCTGTCCTCTGCAACCGGAATCACTCAATTCGGACAAGTATCTCAGAAGTTACACTCTCCGGAATGCGAAGTGGTCCAGACAGCACTGAATGAATAAGTTAAACATGCCGCGATGGAATGCCACGGTCCACACTTGGCCGTGGCAACTTTTGCAAATCTTCGGCGATTGACACGATCTTCATGCCACGGTCTACACCAGATGCATCATCTATCCATAGTCAAGCTAATGACTTAAAACAAGCACTAGGTGGAACCCAATCCACTGGTAAGTCTGTACATAAGTCCTTTTGTTTTAGCTAACTTTTGTTTTTCCTTTTCGTGTTTTAGGTGAAGCAGAGGCTGGTGTCGAGCGACACCACCATCAGTGTCGCATGTCACTTGCTTCTGTTCAAAAAATAAATTAAATAAAAAAATAAAAAATTAGGAAATCAGGAAACTAGAGTCAAACCAGAAATTCGGATGGGTCTGCTGCAATTTAAGTATGATGAGAACGAGTGTCGCACAACACCATCATCAGTGTCGGTCGACACCATCGTTGCAGCCAGGTAAGTTCTCCTTTTCAACTGCGTTTCTCTGTTCCCTTTCTTTTGTTTCGCCACCTTGGGGCTAGATAACACTGAGGACAGTGTTGTTCAAGTCTGGGGGAGGTAGTCATTGACACTATGTTTATTTTTCTTAAGAGTCAGTCGTGTCAAATTATTTTTGAGTCAAAACCTGTTGGAGATTATGATGCTTTTCTTGGAATTTTTGTGTTCACATTTCATCTAAGTGACCATTGCTGTAGAATCAGTCTAGATCCGACTAATGAAAAATCCAAAGACTGACCAGTTGACTTGAGGCGTCCATGTTTCCAACAAAGTCCACTAACCTGAGCTAATTTCTGAACTCTTTCTTTTACCTCATTGATGTGACTGATATTCATAGAGCTTGATTCCCTGTTCATACTTGACAAATGAAAGCCTGTGTGAAATCTATTGTTGGTGTTTCTCTCCCTTACGAAAAGCTAAAAAGAAGAAAGAAAGAAAAGGGCAAAAAGATTGAGATGATTTTCTTTTTGGAGTGAAGGGCTAGGAAAATTTCCAAAGATCCCATTATTTCACTTCTAAGTAGGAATATCACCCAAAGGAAGGAAGCGAGGGGTAGGAAAATTTCCTGTGACCCCACTATTCGCTGAAAACCTTTGATACACGATAAGGGGATAAATCGGGGATTCGATGGCAAACACCATCAGTACTCGCAGCTTTAACCTTATGTATATGCCATAAAAAACTGATGATGATGAGAGTACGAAAAGAATAAGTCTGGGGGAGTGAAAAGTACCAATGGATTATATGCTGATTTGTTTGAGTATAGTACGGGAAAGAATCTGGATGGTTCTTGGCATTGGAACATCAGTGAGATCCAGCGATGAGGGTTTATGAACAATGTTGTGGAATTTTGGATTTAATCTGGGAAGCTGTGAATGTCTGCGGAGAAGTACATGGTGGTTTGACTTGGAATGATGAAGCAGTATTTGAATTACAGGGTGATCGGTGAAATTGATGTTCCATTGAAAATTTGAATCTCTGTGTTTTCAAAACTCTTTCTCTTATTTAGTATTTTGTTTGCTTGAGGGCAAGCAAATGCTAAGTTTGGGGGAGTTGATATATCATGTTTTTATGGTTTTTGACCGTATATGTCTTATTTATAGAGTCTTTTTAGTGTTTTTCGAGTCTTTTGAAGACATTTCGGATCTTAGGTACGTTTGGAGCTTAATTGGTAATTTTGGAGCACTTTGGAGCTAAATAAGGATCAAATTCGTGAAGGATGAATTGTGCACTTTACTGTCGCTCGACACCATGGAGAGTGACGCTCAACGCTTGTCAAGGAAATAAGGAAAACGCGATTTTGTCTCCTATTTTAAGAAGGAGTTGGGCCTAGAAGTCTCTAATTATTCCCTAAGAAGCCCAATATGTATTTTTAAGATATAAATAGGGTTTATATTCTCTTTTCATCAAGACCTTAAATTTTCTTGGAGAGAGACCTTTTGATTTTTGTTCTTTGAGACTTTGAGAGAGCTTTTGGGGAGACAAGTCTGAGACTCTGTTCGGGAGAGAGAAGATTTTGAACCCCTGTTTATTAATCTATTTACTGCTTTCTGCAATTTATTCATTCATGTTTATTGCGTCAATCTCCATGTCTGAGTAGTTTGCTTGTTAGGTTTAGGGTTCTCATAAAGGATTTCATTGGACGTTGGATTGATTGATTACTTAGGGTTCATAACCTATTTAGTTCTTCACCATAGGTTGTTCTTAAAGCTAATTATGGACTGACCACCGATAACTTAGATCATTAGGCTAATTGGTTGACACAGAAGTGTAATTGAATAACTGGAAAGAACCTAGGGTGAGCAAAGTAGTTATTCGCAAAGAAATTTGGTTTAGATACTTTGTGAACATATCGAACCTGCACTTAAGGCTGGTTTATGTCTTTAGGATTTGCAAAGAAATTTGGAATTGTATGATTTAGACTTAGATAATTCTCACAACGGAAGTTGGTTAGTTATAATTTCGTGATTTGAGTTCAAGAACGGTGCTAAACCCTGAACCCTGATTTATCGATTAATCTGCATACTTTGATTTCCTAAGAAACACCCTGAGCCTAATTTTTTTCCATCGAGTTTACAACCGTTTTGCTTTCATTGTTGCTTTTAATTTCATTGTGTTTGCTTAGCGTAATTCAAGCTTATAGAGTTTATTGAGCGAATCTCTAGTCTATGTGGTTCGACCCCTACATACTACAACTGCACATATGTGCTCTTGCAGAGTAGCTCTAGGAATTAAACTTTGAGCGGATCACAAATTCAACTTACCCTGTCATTATAAACTTTTGTTTGACAGAAGAAGAAACCACAATGCTGTTGGCTGAATTGAGAAAGCATAGAAAAGCCTTAGGATATTCGCTTAATGACATACCTGGAATCTCTCAAGATCTTTGTATACACAAGATTAACCTCAAGTATAATGGTAAAAACTCAATCGAAAGCAAAGGAGACTAAACCCTAACCTTATGAATGTTGTCAAGAAAGAGATTACGAAGATTTTAGAAGCCGGAATAATATATCCTATCTCAGATAGCATGTTGTCCGAAGAAAGGAGGATTCACTGTCATTCAAAACGATAAAGATGAAATTATCGCTACATGAACAGTGACTGGACATCATATGTGCATCGATTACCGAAAACTGAACGCAACAACTAGGAAAGATCATTTTCCAATTCCCTTCATAGATCAAATGCTAGAAAGGTTAGTTAATCACCCCTAATGACATTCACTTATCCATACGGCACGTTCTCTTATTGATGTGTAATGCATCTGCTACCTTCCAGCGATGCATGATGGCGATCTTCACAGACTTTATCAAATATTTTATGGCAGTTTTCATTGACGATTTTTTGGTCAATGGATTTTCTTTCGAAAAATGCCTGGCCAACCATAGTAAAGTTTTGCAAAGATGTGAAGATAAGCACTTAGTATTAAATTGGGGAAAATGTTACTTCATGGTACGAGACGGAATCGTGCTTACGCACAGGATTTCAGGAAAAGAAATTGAAATTGACATAGCAAAAATCGAAGACATGACAAGCCTTCACCCCCCCACCCCCCCCCCCAACCCCCCCCCACATATGTGAAAGGAATTCGTAGTTTCTTAGGAAATGCAGAATTCTGTAAGGGCTTCATCAAAGATTTTTATCAAATAGATAGACCTTTAATGCGTTTGCCAAAGAAACGAACTTCGAATTCGATGACGAGTACTTGGCCGCGTTTCATTAAATCAAAAAAGCCCTTGTCTCCGCTCCATTCGTGAAAGCACCTGAGAACTCCCATTTGAATTCATGTGTGATGCAAGTGACTATACAGTCGGAGCAGTTCTTGGCCAACAAAAATATAAGAAACTGCACGTAATCTACTACACAAGCAGAACTCTAGACAAAGCTCAATGCAATTATGCAACAACAGAGAAAGAACTTCTAACTGTCGTATTTGCATTTGAGAAGTTCTGTTCTTATCTCATAGGATCTAAGGTTATAGTTCATATTGATCATGTGGTAATTAAGTATCTAATGTCTAATAAAGATGCTAAACCGAGATTGATAAGATGGATCTTCCTACAGCAATAATTCGACATCGAAATTCGAGATCAAAAAGGAGCAGATAATGGAGTTGCAGACCATCTTTCACGGATTCGAGTAGAAGAAAAACTTCCTTTAAATGATAGTTTGCCAGAAGAAAACATATATGCAATAGATATGGTTTACCCCAATGCCGTACCACCAAGGCCACTCATGCGACTATTGGATGCTTTCAACACCCCATGGTTTACGCACATAGCGAATTACCTAGCAGCAGATGTAGAACCACCCCAATTTTTTGGATTTAGGAAGAAGAAGTTTCTGCGAGACGTAAGAAATTATTTTTGGGACGAACCCTATCTCTACATCAGATGTGTTGATGGGTTATTCCGAGGATGTGTGGCAGTAGAAGAGATGGAAGGAATCTTATTCGGATGCCATGGCTCGTCTTACGCAGGATATGTTGCACCTTTCAAAACTGTTTCAAAGATCTTACAAACAGGTTTTTGGTGGCCTACATTGTTTAAAGATACTCAAGCTTATATATCGCGATGCGATTAATGCCAAAGGATGGGTAACATAAGCAAAAGGAATGAGATGCCTCACAATTTTACTCTCGAAGTCGAATTTTTTGATGTCTGGGGAATAGATTTTATGGGACCATTCCCTACTTCTTTCGGAAACCGATACATTTTGGTAGCAATAGACTACGTCTCTAAGTGGGTTAAAGCAGTCACTAGCCCCACACATGATGTGAAAGTTGTTATCTAGCTGTTTAAATCTATAATTTTCCCGCGTTTGGAGTTTCTAGAATTGTGATAAGTGACAGAGGATCACATTTTATCAACAAGGTTTTGGAAAACCTTCTTATAAAGAATGGTTACGCATAAAGTTGCTTCTCCATACCATCCCCAAACTAGCGGTCAAGTAGAAATCTCAAATAGAGAAATCAAGTCAATTTTGCAGAAAACAACTGCAATACATCGCAAGGATTGGTCTACAAAACTTGACGAGGCTTTATGGGCATATCAAACAGCTTTCAAGACGTCGTTAGGAATAACACCATTCAACCTAGTTTACAGAAAAGCATGTCACCTTCTAGTAGAACTCAAGTATAAAGCGCAATGGGCTATTAAGGAGATGAACATGAACTTGAAATCAGCTGGAGAGAGAAGACTACTTCAACTTCAGGAGTTAGAAGAAATCCGACACAATGATTACGAAAACTCGAAGATCTACATAGAGAAGACTAAAGCATATCATGATAAGAAGATTATCCATCGAAATTTTGCTTGTCACGATGAAGTTCTTCTTTTCAATTCTCGTCTTAAGTTTTTCCCAGAAAAATTACGTTCAAGATGGTCCGGACCCTTCACGATAAAGGAATTCAAACCATGTGGAGCCATGGTCCTATGGGAAAAAAATGGAAATTCAGTTACAGTAAATGGCCAATGTGTAAAGCCATATATGGCCGAAGAAAGAGAAGATGAGAGAGAAGTTATGTTAAGATCTTAAGCTTCCTGGACGTCTAAATATCTGTTAGGCAGGAAATCTGATCAATCCATCATCATCTAAGAAAGTAATCAAGGAGTGTCACGACCCCAGAAAAGTCTAATCGAGTAACAATGTTAAGCTAACAACTTGGTATTTTATTTATTTCCCTTTGACCTTTATTTTTATTTTTATTGCTCTATTTTTGTTTCATTTAATTCCAGGCTTTTACAAAGAAGAACGGACAAAAGACGAACATCCTTTTCAAACAACGATAACATCGTTCTACAAGCGATATTCTCTGGCACGATAAGTACACTTGGACATTTCATTTTTCTTATTTTCTTTGCCATTATTTCCAAGATTTATCACATGAGGACAGTGTAAAATAAGTCTGGGCGAGGATGTTCATCCGTTACTAACAAAAATTTGATTTGTTTTAAGTTTTTTTTCTTACACAAAATCTTTCACAAAATTTTTCAAAAATTTTTTCAAAAAAGTTTTTAAACCAGGAACATAAATAAACAATATTATGATATGTTAGACCAGTGTGCTTCTACGCTATCGTTTTGCTCTTTTGTGATTTAGGCCTAGGCTAGGCGGTAGTTAGAGTACTTTCAATACAAACTCCCGCCAGAGAAATTCTATTCACGGAGATTCTTTCTGACAAGATATACTAGCTCATTTTATCTGGACTTAATTTTGACTTATTTTTCTCATTAAAGCATTAGATCAAGAAAACGAATCATACATTCAGGACTCCTTTACCCTTCTACCACTCTTTGTTGATCCTGAATGGCTAGTTCACCTTTAGCTAGTTCCCTACCTTCACCCATCCTCTTTCAAACCACATGCACTCTTTTTTTCATTGTCCTATATGCAGATATGTGCAAAAACGTCGGAGAAAAAGAGGATCAACGCGGTTTTCAGTCACTGAAGACGGATACCTGCGATTGTACCAGAATAATTCAACAAAAGGAGAAAACTCAATTTGCCTTCGAAAACTACAAAATATTGGTACAATCTTTTCCCTCGGACTCTATCTCTATTAAAGGTTGTTTGCGCCTTCTTAAAAAAAAATGAAGAAAAGAAAAATAAGATGGGAAATTTAAAACCTTACAGAGTCTAGGAGGATCAGGTTTTATACTTGAGGCAAGATTGATTTGAATCATATAGAGTTTTGGAAATCATCTTTCTGGTTCCCAGAAAAGATTTAAGTCTGGGGAAAATAGCTGTTCACAACAAAGGAAGAAGGATTATGCAACAACATTTGGCAAAGAGAAGTGACTGAAAATCGCAGATATCAATGATGTCGTGTCAACTGCGTGAGGGAACAAGTTTTAACCTTAACAAAAACAAATGAAAGCCGCAAGTGCACAGCTAATCAGTTGTAGTATTTAGGGATTGAATTCACAGAGATTTGTGTGCCTGGTATTCTTCTACGGTTTTTAACTTTATGTCTAGACTAGATTGGTTTTAAAGGTTGGTTGTTTATCAAGACTTAAACTAAAACTTAAAGAAAGCAATTAAATCAATCCTAAAAAGCAAGTAGAAAAATCGAATAGAAAGCAAGTAAAGCAAGTAAAATATCGAACTAAGGCAATTGAAATGCAGATCTAAATAAACAAGTAAAAATCGATTGGTTTATAAACTATGGCTAAAAATGCTGAGCTTTTGGGAACTCTAAGGGATCATAATCGGTTTTGACACTAGGGTAGATAGATTGGGATTGACGGATATCGATATATAGGGTTCTAGAGCTAGAGTACGGCGGTATGACTACGTCACTGTCGTGATCATAACCAACTGTTTCTCGCAACCCTGACCAGTAGGTTTCCACTCTGGCCCTGGAAGGGAGAGAACGCAAGAGCTGCACAAGACTCGTCAATACTCACGATCTTGCCGCAGGTAGGTTTCCACTCCTACGGAAAAATCGCCTGTTTCATTCTATGGCTGATACTTAATGAAAACGTTCGCAACACTAACTATCTAGATCAGATACTAGGTGATCAATAAAGCATACATGCAATAAGAACAAGAATAAACAGAGAACAAAGTTGAAATCCCAGATCTATAAACCTAGATGTCTTAATCGATTATGAGAGCCCCTTTCGGGAACCCTAAGCCCAACTCGGGATCTACTCAGACATGGCTGAGGTCGACATCATCATTGGTTTTAATAAAAGTAATCAAAAACAGTAAAGAAAAGAGATGAAGAAAGCTTCTCTATTTAAGAACTCGGACTTGAACAATCATCTACAAAAATCGCATAAAAACGGCTAAAGGAAAAAGGGTTTCTGTAAAGTATGAAGGGTTCTGTCTAAAAACGACCTAAATGACAAGTATTTATAGTCTTCAATACTCCATGGTCTCTAGGGTTCCGGAATTGAGGCTGAGAATGACTTTGGGCTTCAGAAATATGGGCTTTAGTTCGGAGTTTGACGGCCGCGGTCGGGAGTGACGTGACCGCTGGAAATAGGTGGTTGGCCGCGGTCGAGAGGCTTGTGACCGCGGGAAATGGGCTGCTGGCTGCGGTCGCGTGACTTGCTGGCCGTCTTCGAGTGGCTCCGGGGCTAATGAAATATCTTGAGATCCAACCGTTGGAATGTCTCCAAACCAAGTGCATTTGAAAGCTGGTTGATTCTTCTATAAGTTGTCCAATTTTGAGGGTGATCAGACGGTGAGAAGGTCTGCATTTATCCAAAAGAGTCTTTTTGTTCCAATTTGTGCCTCTTTATCCCAAATTACCTGAAAAGTCTTTTAAAATCCGAAAACATAGAAATCCTTTGAAAACCTTTGAAAATGGAGTAAAAACACCTGTAAAAAATATTAAAGTGATCCATAAAAAAGGTCAAAATTCGGTGTTATCAACCCCCCCTAGACTTAGTCTTTTGTTTGTTCTCAAAACAAAACAAAGGCTAAATCTCGGCGAGAGGTTTGAAAACGCAGGAACTAAACAAAATCTCAGAGACCAAACTTCTAGACCAATATCAATCAGTATGCATCAATCGGGAATAGCCTAGAAAATTCTCACTAGCAATACAGGCATAACTAGTCCGTTAATCCGTCATGCGGAAATATATGCACTAGGATCTAACTTCCAGTCAACTAGCTCTTAACATTCATTAAAAATCTCGGTGGTTCTCATCAAAGAAAGTCTAGGCAAGGCAATCTAGGCTAGGTGTCAAAAAGGTTATTCTAGGGGTAAGGCTTAAAGTGTTTACGGGTTACCTGAAGATCTAGAGAATGCAAGATATTATGCAAAACCGCAAGAGAGAGTGAAGCTGTTGGTATCCACAGTTTTCAGTCACTTTCTTCTTGCCATAGATTCCTGGTCTTCTTCCTCAGGTTCTCTCTTAACTCCCCCAGACTTAGATTTTTGTAAATCTTTCAAAACCATAGTTCCTTAAACAAATAGTGGTTGCTTATTGCTCCATAAATTTTGACAATCTAAGATTCATTAGGCTTTTTGTTTCCCTCTCTCTTTTCAAAATTTTTTTTTTTTTTCTTTGAAGAAAGGGAACACCTTTCGATATAGAGTCTTAGAGAGCACGGAATTACCTGTTAATATCTGTCTTGTAAAGCTTCATGAGGTTTTTGATACTCTTTCTTCCCAATTCCATTCAGTCTCCTTGTGAGTGACTGAAAACTGCGTCGCTCCTCTTCTCTCCGGCGTTTTTGCACATATCTGCTGATATAAACTAAAGAGAGAATGCATGAGGATTGAAAACAAGGGCTTGGGTTTAGGGTATGGTACCAGATAAAGATAAACTGGTCATCTAGGACGACGAAGAGTGGTAAAAGTGAGGGTAAAAGATGTCCTAGATGTGTATGTTGATGCCTGCCTAAAATCAATGATGAGATAATTAGATATCAATATTAAGATCAAATAAAATGAGCTAGTATATCATGTCAGAAAGAATCTCCATAAATAGAAGTCCTCTAGTGGGAGTTCGTAGTGCAAGTACTCTAGCTACCGCCTAGTCTAGTGCTAACCACAAATGAGCTATCATGCATAGTGTAGAAGTGTGCAGGTCTAAATCATCATAGTTTTGTGTCAAACATTCCTGAAAAATACTTAATGTCGAATAGGTTACATATTAAAATTTAAAAAGTGCTTGAAATTTAAAAGCAAAAGCAAGAAAATGATTAGTACGGATAGACATCCTCCCCAGACTTAATCCTCTTCTTCTTCAACTCGCAGGACCAAGGCGGTTTCTGGGGAGTGTACAAACTCGGAGTAAATTGCGAGTGATCATGCGGCTTGGTTCCAGGCGCGACCAACTCGCATGCCTCAATCGCACGATTGTGGACTTAGCATTTCTCTTGCTCGGGAGCTTCAGACCTCATCCAGTGATAGCTTACCCGCACTTCTCAACTCGCAGCATCAGCTTTCAGGCATTCATCTTCAGGCCTGCGGGTTAACCAAGCCGCAAAACCATCTCGCAGCATTCAGAGCAGCTTGGACCACTTCGCATTCCGGAGAGTCCACGAAACTTGTCCGAATTGAGTTATTCCGGTTGAAGAAGACAGAGGACTCATTTATCTCCAACTTTGGTGAAGGAAGCTTTGGTGCTTGGGAAGTGGAAGGCTTCCTGGAGGGCACGTCTTTGCAGTGCATTTACACGAACAGAGAGAGGCGTCTAGACATGTGTCCATTCCGGAGACCGTATCTTCCTTCTCATAGATCTCAATTGAATGATCTTGGACGTTCTGGAAAGAAGACTCAAATGTTTCTGATTCTCATGAAGGCCCCGGAAACTGAATCGGCCTGGAAGTACACCGTCCTTCGCATTCTTCAGAGCTCATCGGCTCGGTCCAAAACAGCAGCGAGACAGGGGTTTCTTCCGACGAGCTTAACTCCCTACTCCCGCGTCCGAATTCCACGATTCCACTTGCTATGAAACCGTGATCCAATCCTCTCCAACTTCTATAAAGCATTCGACATCTGAATCGGACCGGAAGGTTCCCCGGACAGGCGATTTCGGAAACGTGTCTGCATCTGGAGATTTTGGCCGATACAATTCACTCGCGGTATGTGTTTTGGCCGATAGAGTCTACCCGCAGTACATGAATATGGCCGATAAAAACCTTCCTGGTCTGTGAGAATGGCCGATAACCTCCAAAGACCCCATTTCACCCCTTTTTCAAGCTTTGATCACCATTCCACCTCCTGGATCCATCTTTCAGCTCCAAATACACCTGATAAACACTCAAAACATGCAAAGACTCATTGGGACCTAATGCATCTCCTAAGTTCTAAAACAAACCCTAAGGACCTAAAATGCATGGAATAAAACATGATTTAGAATGAATTATGCAACCTAAATGATGCATATTATGAACATATCAGATCGCGAGAGAGATAAAGTAGGTCATACCAGACATCGGGAAGTGAATCCTACAGCTTGTAGTATCGCTGTAATAGCGCTCCCGTAAGTTGGAGTAGCGTCCTCGCAACCATGTAAATCATGCTTCACCTTTACCATGTTCTGTGCTATGATCCAGGAAAAACAGGCAAGTCGTGGGTCGTCCATAAATGGCATCTGAAGTGTAATGAGCTCGGTCTTCAAAACACATCCCATGCTGGCTCTAGAGAAAATCGTGTGTGCTAAGAGTTTGTGCACAACTCTCACTGCTGGATAAGTAAGAAGGGCTGACTTGGATCTCCCGCTATCATAGACTCCATGACCCATCTCTCTCCACAAGTTAAAATTGGGTTCATCTTCAAGGTAAATGCCATCGGTGTATGGAAGCTTAAGAGCTTCACAAAGTTCAGAAATGGTGAGCGAGTAAGGCTGTCCGCGGATAGAGAATGACAAGATGCCATATGATGCTCTAGGGTTCCTCCTCTTCGTGTGGTGGAGTGTAATAGTTTCTAAGAACTCACGGACCAGCTCAGGATAAGTCGGAAGGTTCAGCTCCATGTAGGGTCTCAGCTTAAGTGCATCGATGTACCAGATTACATCTTCTCTGATTCCAAGCATCTCAAGTGTATGATAATCAATGCAAGGCGTGGGTTTGATGTTCAGCTTCTTAAAACATCTTGCATAGTCCACTGTCGGGTTTATCTCCTTGCCAATGTATCAAATCTGTGGTGGCTCAGGAGCTGCTCGTGTTTCTCTTGAGTGTTGGAGCAATCTCATCGCATAGTTTCTTCTTCTTGGTCTGGCTTGGTTCAGCATGTACTCTCCTAGAGTAGCATCATCGGGAATGTCCTCAGAGCTGTCACCAGTGCGACGGCTTCTTCGTGATCTGGTTTGTTCCATTTTTTCTTCAAAACGAAATGATTCTTGGAAAAAGAGTGAATATGGCTGCTGATTTTAACACATTAAGATCAGTTATACTAATACTAGTATAAAGAGATTAATTAAAACCATGAGCAAGCAGAATGGACATTAAATCAAAGAAATCGAGTAGTTCATGACTAGATTCGGATTTTTGATGTTCTAAATCTTCTAAAAATCGGTTTTAATGAGCAATTTCCATGTCAAATCTATAGGTTACCTAATACTAATCACTAATCACACAAGACTTAATCAGATTCATCCATTTTGCTGTTCCAAATTCGATTTTTATAAAGCATGTAGAATCCAAATTTCAAAAATCTCAATTTCTCTTAAACTAGGTGTTAAAATCGAATTTTAGATAACCTAAAAGGATAATCTATTGTTCTTAAGCTATTTCCACCATCAATAAACTAAGATTTGGGCTTTTAAGAAAACCCTAAGTTCTAATATCAAGTAAAAATGGCGAGTTTGAGGTTCATACCTTGCTGGAAAGAGAGATTTGATGACAGAATTGAAATCAGCTTTGAAAAAGAGTGAGATTTAGGCCAAGAATCTCTTAAAAAGCTCAAGAATTGAAAAAGGTGTTCTATCTCCTAAATCTCCAAGTCTTTTGGAAGAGAAGAGAAAAAGGAGTTTTGATCCATAAAGTGCATTTCTTTTCTTTAAAAAGCGTTTTTGTAACAAAACCGGAAAATTTCCGGGAATTTTTAAGTTTACAGGAACTTACCTTACTTGTCTTGCACGAAAAGGAGGTTTAAAACTTATGGAAAATCTTAACGTGCTTTACCGGGAATACTCCGGGAATCACTGGGAATCACCGGTAAACACCATGTAACTTTTGAAAAGCGGCGGAAATCCGAGTTCCTGTCTCAACCACCAACGGCTTGGCCGCGGTCAGGAGACGCGCGACCGCGGTGATTGAGGGCTTGGCTGCGGTCACATTCTCGGTGCCGCGGTCGATGCTCCCTTGGCCGCAGGTCGGTTGGTCGCGACTGCAGCCCTTTCTCCTGCGGCCTTCGTCCAACTTTCAGGTCTTTGCTGGGCCGAGCAGCTAAAAACCTATCCTTTCTTCTTGGTTTTTTTCTAATTTTCTGATTTTTTTGTGTTTTTGTTTTATAAAATATCTGAAACTTAAAAGAAAAAGAAAGCATTAATTGTAAAAAGGAAAAGAAAACTAAAAGAAAGAGTACCTAAATGGGTTGCCTCCCATCAAGCGCTTTTGTTTTAAGTCGTTTAGCTCGATGTAGGTATGAAGAATCAGGCTGATTTGAATGGCACTCCACTTGATGTGCCCTTATCACTTCCGGTCGCTGGAGGTTTTACTTCTTCTTTGCTACTCTTCTTTCAGACTTTAACATTTTTTAAAACCCTTTTTGTGTTTTCGATCAGCTCCTCGATTTGGTCCTCACTAGTTTCTGTTGCATCTGGTGGAATGATGATCTTGATCTTTGCAAAAGCTTTCGGCTTCTCTTTTTCTTTCTCTTTGGGCCTGTTTCCCTTGCTTGAAAAATCGTCTAAGATAGTCGGGTAGTACCTTCTGCGATCCACATTGAGGAAAACAGCATGCCGGTTTGCGTGATCGATTACTGCTCCTACGGTAGCTAGGAATGGTCTCCCGAAAATGAGTGGCCTCTCCTTATCTTTATCCATCTCCAGGACTTGGAAATCTGCTGGAACAATCTTGTCTCCCACTAGAACTTGTAGATCATGAATCGCCCCTTCAGTATCTTTTTGAGATCACTCTCCAAAAATAACCTTAACCGTCGATGTCCTTAAGGTTTTTATGCCTAATTTTTTGGCAAATGTCTTTGACATGATGTTGACATTGGCTCCCGAATCGCACAGGCAGTCTGTGAACTTGATTCCTGAAATGAAACATTGTAAAACAAAATTTCCCGGATCGTCGGCTTCTGTAAGCCTTTGAAACGGTGATCGTTCAGGTACCATAAATGGTGGCTGCTTGGCATCGACATCCTTGTACAGTGGTACAAAGATTGGGGTTTCTTCTTTCTTTCCATCGGTTTTGGTCTCTTCTTCGGGCAATGTTGTTATGACGCTGCAAAACCTCTTAGGGTTATCTTCAACTCTTCCTGGAAGAACTCCACTTTGCCTCTTCATAGAGTCGGCTGTTTGGGCGACTTGCATGTCTAGCTTTTTGACGTGCGAAGGTAAAGTTTCAAACTTCCCGTTCAGATCATTGTACATGCAGTCATTTTCAATTTCTTTGTACTTGCTTTTTTGTTTAGATTTAGTGACAACCAAAACCAAAACCCAAAACTGTTTAGTTTTAATCTGATTTGAGCATTAGGGTGAATTCGTACTGAAACAATTAAGTCTCTGTGGATCGATACCCTAAGTACTACAGCTCACATGTGTGCACTTGCAAACATGTAGGGGTTATAAATTTAAAACCTAAAGCTTGGTAAAACAAACACCCCGTTTACAATCGCATCATCGATGTCATATCGTCGAGTTCAGTTGTAAGATTGTGAACATAAGAGCTCGGCTTTCGAGATGTTCCCTAGAAATAAAATTTTATTAATGTTATAGCTGAACTCGGTAACGAACTGCCTATGTACCCTTGGGAAGGGATCAAACCATTCGTAGTTCAAAGTACGAGGGTAATGCCTCCAAATATACTAGTTCAGGTTTTTTCTTTTTTGTTCGATGTCATCGAACTAATAATAGTGGCGTTGAGGTGCATGGAGTTCCTCGGTATCAGGGTGCCGTCCATTTTCATCAATTGATAAACACCAGGCTGGACGACTTTCATAACCTGATAGAGTCCTTCCCAGTTTGCACCGAGTTTACCCACGTTATTCTCTTCTGTATTTTGGTAGAATTTTTGAAGGACGAGGACGCCGTCCTCGAAGTGGCATCCTTTGACCTTTTTATTGTAGTAGCGAGCAACGAGCTGCTGATAATTATGTATGCGGCGCAGTGCTTGTTCACGCTGTTCTTCGATTATGTTTAGGTTATCAAGCATTATGTCTCTATTGACATTAGGGTGCTGAACAAGCATAGTTCGGCGGTGACCGAGGATGTTGAATTTGGCAGGACACATAGCTTTCATTCCGTATGTGAGGAAGAAAGTGGATTGTCCGCTTTAACATTGGCGTGTAGTTAGGTGAGACCAAAGAACACCATCGAGTTAGTCAACCCAAGTTCCCTTTGCTGTATGGAGCCATCAATAATTTTCTTGTTTGTTGCTTCGGCTTGTTCATTTCCTTGGGGGTACCTCAGGGTGTGGATGATGTGTCGTGTGGTGAGGGTGACAAGTTTTACCCTAAATGAAATCCATAGCCGCAAGTGCATAACTGATCGATTGTAGTACTTAGGGATCGAATCCACAGGAAATGAGGATCTTTCCTGCAAAAGGCTTCAAAAGAAATATAAAGTAAGGAAGTCTAGAACCAGACGATTTTTATAAGGGTTTTGGTGGTGTTTTTAAAACATAAAACAACGAGAAAATACGGAAATTAAAATGACCTAATAACTAAACTTAATGAAATCGAATAAAAACGCGAAAATTGCTAGACCTAATTTGCTTGTATGAAAATCGATTAAGAAATTGAAAATGACGAACTAAGGCTTGAAATAAATTCTGTGAAAATCAATGGAAAAGAGGCGCTGGGTTTCAGAGAAGTTCTCTCCGGGGTATAAACGATTCAAAACATTGCTAAAAGTAAATTTAATAAGATCCTAGCTAATACTTTTCGAACTCGAGTCACGGACATATGAATGCGCCACTGTCTTGATCATAAACAACTATCTCTCTCAACCCAGACCAGTAGGTTTCCACTCTGGCCCTGGAAGAGAAAATATGCAAAATGCTTAAGACTAGTCAGCATTTACAAATCGCCCATAGGTAGGTTTCCACTCCTATGTTTGTTTTGCTCTCCCAAACTAGATTTGGCTTTGGATGAATACTTTCGTATCACCAAGGACCTGAATCAGATTATAGTTCATGTTGCTACTCTCATGCATTAAAAGCAAGTTCTAGGATTGGGCTTCAATAGCTAATGGAATCCTCATTGAACATATATAACCCCATCGAAAATCCCTTTGACCCAACAATAAATCTACTCAGACATTATGAACGAAAGAAAATCATAGTATTAAAAAGCTGAAGAAGAAATAAAAAGCGTTCAAGCAATATATCTCTTTCTCCCTAAAATCTAAAGTATTGAAAAAGCTAAAAAGTATTCTAAAACAATAAGAACATAAGAGGGCATACGAATTAGGGTTCTAAAACATGTATTTATAGTGCTCAAGACATTTCTGGGTGCCACTTATGGTTTTTCCAAATGAGGGAATCATTTTGGGCCGCGGTCGTGTAGCCTCTGACCGCGGTGAAATGGCTGTTGGCCGCGGGTGGAAATGCTTGCCGGCTGGTTTACGGGACATCTTGTTTTTCGCGTAACTTTTGATTGAACCATTGGATTGCGCAGCTGTAAAGTATGCTGGAAAGCTGATAGTTGCATCTTTGAGATCTCCAAATTTGAGCTGGATCAGACGGTGAGAAGGTCTTCAATTGGGGGTGAACTTCTGACGTTTTGACTCTGAGCTGAAAATCTGGTCTTCTATCCATTTTGTTAAGCTTTTCCCTAAGTTTCCTGAAAAGAGTCTTGGAACTACAAAACTAGAAAAACATAATAAATGTACTTGAAAGCAATAAAAAACATAGAAAAAAGTATTTCAAAACAATCCATAAAAGTGGTCAAAATACGGTGTTATCAACACCCCCACACTGAAACCTTTGTTTGTCCCCAAACAACGCAAAAGACAAAACTAGTTAAGTGAAAACAAAATTGGAAATGCACAAATCTTTGAGACACAAAAGATCGTGCATCCTTTTTAGATCATGCATCAATCCTCAATTTAGTCTAGGAAATTCTCACCAAGACACAAAAGATACTACTCCACTCTTTCCGTCATGCAAAACTTAAACAATCTGAATTTTGATTCCAGTCAACTAGCTCTCTACATTCATTAAGTGCACAAGTGAATTCTCATCAAAGACATCATCCAGGGTAGACGGCGTTTGGCATTTAAAGGTGTTGATATGCAAATATCGACCAGGGACAAAACAGTACTTTTAGATCGGAAAATCGGTTTTTATTGGATTGAATCAAGCAAAATACAACTGAGTTCGGTTATTCAGATAAATAATAGCGAACTAAGACTTAAGAAGAAACTAGCGTATTGAGCTCTCAGTCTTTAAGTCTTCTTGGGAATATCTTGTGTTCTCTGGTGTCGATTCATCTCCCTTTATATATATCTCCTAAGTCGGTCCTCGAGCACGCCTTAGACGATATGGGACCGAGGGAGTTTCCTTTTCTCTCGGTTCCTTTCCTTTTCTCTCCAAAGTTTCCTTTTTTCCATCAGGAAACTTTCCTGTTTTGACCGAGCTCAGGGAAACCCTCTATTCCTTCGAGAGGTTTCTCACCGACCTTGGCCTAATGGGCCGTATTCGACCAGCCTCCGCTCGGCCCATCTTTTCTCGGTATGTTCCTTCGTAAACCGTGCTTATGGTTTGCCGATCTCGGTTTGTACCGGAGAAAACCGGGGTGCGGTTTTCACCTCCAACAGTTAGCCCCCCCCCCCCTCAGTTCGGTGAAAGGAGGTGACTTTCAGTCGAACTTATTTCTTCGGTTATTGAATCACAAACCGAGCTCGGTAACTGCTGTCGATTCACATTTCCGGACGTTTCGCACCCGTCTTCAATGAGGCGCGTGAATTACGGGATTCTTGCGAAAATCGAGGAACCCACGATTCCCACTGTGTATAAAGGGCAAACTTCTTCTCGCATTCATTATTCTCGCCTCAAGCATATATAAGGTACGCTGCTCTCCCTTCTCTCTAGATTTCATTTCTCTCTCTAGTTTTTGTTCTTAGTTTTCTCTCGTTTCTTCAACGCTCGCCGCCGCGAACCCTTGATTTTTCTGAGCTATCTTCAAACTTTCCGTTCGATCTTCAAACTTTCCAATCAATGTTCAATCTTTTCCGGTTGATTTTCAAGCTGTTCTTCATTCTTCTTAGGTCTCCTTTAAATCTGTTCTTCCGAACTCAAAATGTCTTCCAGTTCTTCCATTAACTCATCTTCCAATCAAATCCTTCCGGAAGATCGACGCGAATCCTCTGAACCGAGCTCCTCCTCTTCGAATCCTCACCAATCAAACTCGTCTCAAGAAGAGAGCAACCCTCCACAGTTAGTTCGTAAGAACTCCAAGTCAGTGGAAGCGAGCAGTAGCCGTGCTAGACCTAGAGTCGAGGCTACCGAACGGTTGACAGCAGAAACTCGCAAAACAAGAGCTCGCGTTGGACCGAACGCTGGCAGTATCGACCACGAGATCGAGGAGGTCGAAGAACCTGAAGGAGAGGGTCAGGAAGCTGACGCCCATGAAGCAGAAATCGCCGAGGACAACCTTGAAGCGGTGAACCATGCTTCACCGCCTCTTCCGAGACGAAGGGTCGTTCGCCCCAACAACGTACCGTCCTCCTCGGTTTCTTCAGGCGCTATCCGGGCCGTGCTCAAGGAAAATGGGCTCTTGGACCAGATTGCCTTCATAATCCCCGAAGCTAGGGATCGACCGTGGGACGTGCCCGAAGGCTTTCTCTGCGTCTATCTCACTTATTTCACGCAATGCGGGCTCACACTTCCGATCCCCTCTCGTCTTCTCGGGTATTGTAATCGTCGTGGAGTAGCTCTCTCACAGGTGATGCCAGCCTCAGTAACGAACTACGTGGGGTTTGTTACTTTGTGCGACGAACTCGGCCAACTTCCTCCCAGTCGATTGTTCGAGGATCTTTTCTCGGTGAACATCCACAAGTCCAAGGAATGGTTCTTCGCCGCTAATGCTAAGCCGAAGAAGAACATAGTGACCGGTCCCAAACCCAGTAAATTCAATGACTGGGAATCTTTATACTTTTTCCTCGAGATGAACGATCTCACTGTCAGCAACTCTGACATCCCAACTCAATCGGAGTGGAAGATTCCGATTGGTAGCTCTAGACGAACTTGTACTTTATTAAGTTTTCACTTTTGTATTTGACTAACTCTTTCTCGGTTCTTTGCAGGTCGTCATCTCCCAAGTCTCATCCTCAATTCCGGGCTCTCCTCCGAATTCGAAGCAGCTTTCAGCGAAGCCGGCAAGCGTCGCTGGCCTGAAGTTTGGGAGGAAATTCTTGATCGTCGAGCTAAGAAAGCAGGTTTGTCTCTTAGTGAAGCAAGAGCTGAGGAGCGCCACCGAGCTACAAATCAACGAGACTCTCCACTCTTCGGTTGATTTGCTGAAGCAAGAGAGTGCTGAGCTAAAGGCGGTGAAGCAAGAGCTGACCGAGGCCCAGAAAATACTTGCTCGGGAGTTTGAGAAAGACAAGGATCGGCTGCAAGAGTTGGTGGCTCACTGGAAGAACCGAGCCAGGAGCGTTCACGCGACGGCTTGCGAACGCCTGGAGAAGGTCATCCGGAGTTTGGATGATGCTGACAGGGCTCGGAAGCCGTACTTAGTTGTCAACCAGCTTACGGGAGTGCTCGGCTTCATCAAACAGCTAAAGAAGAAGGGCTTATACGAGGTCCCGGTCGAGATGGTAGTTGACATCCAGGCAAAGCACGATAAGGCGTTGCAAGAGTTCCGCTCGATCGATGCTTGCGTTCTCACGGAGGAGGACAAACGGATGTCTCCCTTCCCGGAAGAGGATGATGCGCCGGCTGTTAAGGTGACCCAAAGCGCTCAGGATCCAGTGGTAAGCGAGCAGTTCGGCTCAAACGAAGACATACTCAATGCTACTTCGAAGACCGCCTAATCTTTTTCTCTTTTTTTTTATTTTCGAACTCATTGCCCTTTCATGGGCTATTCTGCTTGTAATACTTTATTCCCTTGGTGGGCTTTTGAACTTATTTGCCCCTCGGGGGGGCTTTTAATTTACATGCTTGTTCCCTTTCTTTCGTGTCTTGATGACTTGGGAAAAATCTTTAAGTAATAGGTCGGCAATTTATCTTTAATTTTGACTTTATTTTGTCGGTAATGTCTTGCGATTAGTGCTCAAGTACTAGATCGGCATATAGTAGGTTCGAACATAAATTTTATCTTTTGATGGCGAATTACGATAATTCGGCTTACGTTTTGCGTGTGTTGTGAACTCGGCTTATGATGCGAATCTGAGGAGTTCGGCTTATTGTGCGAACGTTTAAGCTCGGCCTGGGGAACCCAAGTGAATCATTTCGTACTGGAAGAGTGAACTAGTTCGAACTCCTGTAAACGCACGAAACGAGTTCAAGGTTTTTCTAAGTCGAACCAAAGTATGCGAGATGTGCTCGGCTTATTGTTCTTGGTGACTTAGAAATTCAATTGCGGGACTGGGCCCGGCTTTTGAAACGTGGCTTAACCACGACACCATGTGGGTGCTTGCGAGACGGATCTCGGCTTTTAAGTTTGCATTCATGTGGAATGCTATCGAACAACTGGCCAGGAAGTCGATGTAGAAACAAGGAGTTCGGTCCCTTGTGATTTCCGAAACTTCGGACTTCTCCAATATTCTTGGGGGTTGGCCACTCCTTGATAGCTTTTATCTTCTCTTCATCTACTTTAACTCCTCCTGCACTTACTACAAAGCCTAAGAAAACAATCTCGTTAGTGCAGAATGAACATTTAGATAAATTAGCAAAGAGAGATTGAGAGCGAAGAACATCAAGAACCGATCTGATGTGATCTAGATGTTCTTCCAAACCTTTACTGTAGATGAGGATATCGTCGAAATAAACCACTACGAACACGCCAATGAATGGTCTCAGGGCATGGTTCATTAGTCTCATGAAGGTGCTGGGAGCATTGGTGAGGCCAAACGGCATAACTAGCCACTCGTAGAGTCCCTGCTTTGTCTTGAATGCCGTTTTCCACTCGTCCCCTTCCTTCATTCTGATCTGATGATATCCACTCTTCAAGTCGATCTTAGAGAAGATTGTCGACCCACAGAGCTCATCCAGCATATCATCTAGCCTTGGGATCGGATGCCGATACTTCACAGTAATGTTATTGATAGCTCGGCAGTCTACACACATCCTCCAGGAACCATCCTCCTTTGGCACCAACAGAACTGGAACCGCACATGGACTCAAGCTTTCTCGGATATGGCCTTTGCTCATCAGCTCCTCCACTTGCTTTTGCAGTTCCTTAGTCTCTACAGGGTTGGTTCGGTATGCTGGCCTGTTAGGTAAGGCTCATCCTGGTACCAAGTCAATCTGATGCTCTATCCCGCGAATTGGAGGTAGCCCTGGTGGAATTTCTACTGGAAAAACGTCCTTGTATTCCTGCAAAATCTCAAACATAGCACTAGGAAGCTCCTGTGAAGGGTTAGTACTAACAAGGGATTCCTTGTACACAAACATAAAAGTAGTCATCTCAGGATCAAAGAGTTTAGAAAATTCACTGTGGTTTATGTAGAGGCTGTTGGCGACTTTCTCCTTCTCCTTGAGCTTCATTTGAACTTGATCTTGATAAATCTCGGTAGGCGTGAGAGGTAGGAGGGTAATTTTGCGACCTTTGAACTCAAATGAGTGCTTGTTGGTGTAACCGTCGTGTATCACCCTACGATCTGATTGCCACGGTCTGCCTAGCAACACATGACTCGAACCCATGGGAATGACGTCACATAGAATCTCATCTTCATACTTCCCAATGGATAGAGAAACCATCACTTGCTGAGATACGGTCAAGGCTCCACTGTCATTCAACCACTGAAGCTTATACGGCCTTGGATGAGGAATAGTCTTGAGCTGGAGCTTCTTAACCATCTCTTCGCTTGCAGCATTAGTACAACTTCCTCCATCTATGATCAGGCTACAAACTTTTCTTTGAATGAAGCATCTCGTATGGAACAGGTTCTCTCGCTGACAAGTCTCTTCAGGTTGACTCTGAACACTCAAAGTCCTTCTGGCAACCAGCATCTCGCCCACAACAGCAGCTTCTTCCTCTTCCTCTAATTCATATTCGGCCTCTGAATCCTCTTGAGGAACTATCTCTCCTCCCTCATGTAACAAGAAAACCTTCTTGTTTGGACAATCTCGAGAGTAATGTCCCATTCCTTGACATTTGAAACACCTCACATTGCTGATAGAAGTGCCACCTCGAGGCTTGAACTCAGCTTTAGCTTCTTCTTTAACTCCAGTAGATGGCGGTTTGATGTCTCTGGAGTAAGCTGGCTTGCTGATCTCCTTAGGCTTAGGCACACTAGGCGTGAACGTGGACTTGAAATTTCGCCTCTTGACTTGAGATTCCACCAATTCAGCCTTATGCACCATCTCTTGTATATCTGCGAAATCCTGAAGTTCCACCTTGTCTTGAATTTCTCGGTTAAGTCCTCCAAGAAATCTCGACATTACCATCTCTTCGCCTTCTCGTAAATCTGCACGAATGAGCAAAGTTTCCAATTCTTGATAATAATCTCGAACAGACTTCGTACCTTGGACGAGGCGCCTAAGCTTGTTGAGTATCTCGTGCTGATGATGGGCCGGAACGAACCGCTTCCTCATCTGTATAACGAGCTGATCCCAAGTAGTAATCGGAAGTTCCCTCAAGCGATTTCTGGTGACTCCCAACTGCTCCCACCATAGAAGCGCATACCCATGAAATTCTGAAACTGCAATCTTCACCTTGTTGAGCTCGTAAGTTCCTTGGACCAGAAAATTAGACTCCATCTTCCTTTCCCAATCTAGATAAGCTTCAGGATCATTAGTTCCATGGAAAGGAGGATACTGGATTTTGATATGACGCAGCTGCTGTCGTAGAGGATCATAATCTCGACCATGTCCTCGGCCTCGATCTCATCTCACAGTTTCTCTGCTATGATCAGAAGCTTCGTCCTCCTCATAGTATTCTGGGTCTGATTCCAGGGTAACTCGATGCCCAGCAATATATTCCTCTCGGCGGTGCTGACGATCTACCCTTGGGCCATCTCGTTCTGCACCAGTAGGATTCCTCCTCGGATTAAACGTAGTCTCTCTGCCCCCAATTTGGCTTCGGTTGGACTTAGCTTTAGTCCTGGCTTCGGAAGGTGTTGGGTGGCGTGGAAGTTTCCGGGAAGATCCTATGTGCCCTTTACCCTTTGCTAGTCGCATTGCTTCCTAAGGAGTTGGAGTTTGAGACGACTCTTCTCCACTTGCACTGAGATCTTTGAGCAGATCACTCATCTTGGTCTCGAACTTGTCGTTGAGTTGTTCGATTTGTTGGGTGAGCTGAGTTGTTATGGCTTGATTCGCTTCTTTGATTTGTTGAGACATTGCTCGGTTCAGAGCTTCCATTGTCTCAGCCGAAAGCTCCATGGTACCTGAAAAAATTTAAAACAAAAACTCGCAGTAACTTGTTCTAGAAGAAATCACAAAACAGCAAAACTAAACTCATCATAAAAATTAACCGATCTCCACGAAATCTAAAACAAACTCAAAGAAACTAATGAATTTAACGAAATTTTTTTTTTTTTTTTTTTTAGTCTACCCTAAAAAACGAAAATATGAAGTCTCTTAGCAAATCTAAACGAAAACGAAATAACAAATTATCACCTATTGAAATCAAAAACAGACGAAACCCTAGACTCGATACGATGAAGACTCGACCTGAACAAACTTGAGACAAACACGATAGCAAACCGACTAACCCTAACAATAGCAAACGAACTCGCTAACGATACGAAGCAATAACGATACAATATTCAAAAGGGAACAGATCGATGCAGACAAATCAAACTCGCTAAGCCCTAACAATCAAAACACGAATTCAAATCAAAAATCGCGATTAGGGTTAGAGATTGCTCAGCCTTTGGTTCAGAGTTGGCTCTGATACCACGTGATACGATCCAAGGTGATCTACTCTGAGGAAAAGGCTGTAGATGCTGCGATTTTATGGACAGATCACAACGATGAAGTGATGGGGTGGTGATGGCCGATGCGATGGCGAGTGATGGTGGAGGGATGAATTCGATGGATATGGTGGTGGTAGTGTGATAATCGAATTGATGATGATGAAGGATAGAATAATCTCTTGTAAACAGATTAGTTTTAAGAGATTCGAATTTCAGAGTTTTTAGTTCTCAGAAATCAAAGAGAGAAGAACACGTTAAAAGTTTGATCAAAATTCTTCACTGAATATGACATAGGCGATTTTCTCTCTTAAATAGACTTAGAGAGAAATCGCAGCCCTAAGAAACAAACTACATGAAGTCTGAAATAAAAACAACAAGAAGTTTGATTTAAAAAAATAAAACAGCGAGGCGTCCCTAAATTCCTAAGTGGTGCGCCAAAATACTAAGTGCACAAGTCATTGTGACTTTGCACATTATTACCCATTAGTAACAACTTCTAAGTAACTCGACGTAGCAATGATTTCTGCCTCGTTAAAACCCTTGGAGAAGAACCTCCTTGCCTTCCAAAATCTTCACCAAGGAAAAGAGTACAGAATCATCACCTAAGTTACCTAGTCATTGTTACTGGGTTCTTCATTCTTCAAGATAGAGATGTTGAAGATGTGAGCTCCAGCCTCCTGGTGATCGCTGTCCTCTGTGGCAATGAGTGCGTGAGCCTCCTTAGCCATCTCTCTAGCTCTGGAACGAGTGATCCTGCCAGCTACTTCTGGTTCCTCCTCCTCTGAGCTCGTCACGATCATATCACTTAGCGTATCGAGTCGTTTCTTTAGTCCGTCAATGATTGTCTTGTTTGTGGCTTCGGCTTGTCCGTTTCCTTGCGGGTACCGCGGGGTAGAGAAACTTAGTCGGATTTTCCACTTGGCGCAAAAATCTTGGAAAATGATCGAAGTGAACTGGGTTCCGTTGTCCGTAACGATCTCGTACGGGACTCCGTGTCGGCAGATGATGAACTTCCAGACGAACTTCTTGACATCAATTCCATGGATCTCGGGGTATGCTTCGGCTTCGACCCATTTGGTGAAGTAATCCGTGACGACCAGAACATACTGCTTCTGGGTTGTAGATCGGCGAAAGGGACCGATGATGTCCATTGCCCAGCGCATGAAAGGATATGGTGCGGTCGAGGTCATCAGGAGCTCGGTAGGAAGATTGATCATCGGACCATGACGTTGGCACTTCTCGCAGCGTGCCGTATACTTCTCGCAATCAGAGAGCATAGTGGGCCAGTAATAGCCAGCTTTTTTGATCTTGAATGCCAAAGACCGAGCTCCGGAGTGATTGCCTCCTTCTCCTTCGTGAACCTTCTGCATTACTTCCATGATGTCGTTGCCGTGAACACAAGTCAAAAGTACACCGGAAGCATCCCATCTGATAAGAGTACCTTTAATGACCATATATCGAGCTGCGCGAGCCTTAAGGCGCCGAGCTGCCCATTTATCAGCAGGAACAGTTCCGTCTCCGATGTATCCCACGATTTCTAAGGTCCAATCTTCGGGTTCGTCCTCGCCTTCGGCTTCGATATCGATTGGAACGTGTTGTCCTTCAGATTCGTCTTCAGGATCGGATTCATTACCATTAAGCTCGTCCATATCGTTGTCGTGATCGGGAATGACCTCTTTGGGTTTCGTCTTCCGGGTGAGTGGTGGGGCGAGATTGGGTTGGTTTTCGTAGTCACGTCGTCATGTAATGATATTGCAGTTCGGAGCGGGCTCGATACTTGGTCGCTCAATTGCCGCAATTGGGATGGTTCGCCGAAGGTCAGGATCGGAATTAGTCGCGAGAGCGGCTAAGGCGTCGGCGGTTGCATTCTCATCTCGGGGTATCTTTGTAAGCTCGAAGGTAGAGAACTCCGAAGCGACATCCTTAAGGACTTTGAGGTATGCGTCTATGCGGTCGTTCTTGGCCTCGTATTCGCCGTGAAACTGGTTAGCCACGAGTTGAGAGTCGCAGTAGGCGTGTACGTTCTCGGCGCCGATGCCTTTGGCTAGTTGTAGTCCGGCAATCAATGCTTCGTACTCGGCTTCGTTGTTGGATGCTGGGAAGCCGAGACGAAACGACTGCTCGATAACTTCTCCTTCGGGTGATTTTAGACGAATTCCGACTCCGGATCCTTTATGGGACGATGAACCATCGGCGTGAAGAATCCAGGGTTGTACGACCGGCTTATCTTCGACGAGCTCCGGTGGGAGTTCGACCAAGAAATCTGCTAGGACTTGAGACTTCGTTGCTGTTCTGCCGCGGTATTCGATGTCATATTCACTGAGTTCGATAGCCCACTTAGCGAGTCGTCCGGACTGACTTGGGCTATGAAGGAAAGTACGAAGAGGGTAATTGGTTAGGACCACGATCGCGTGAGACTGGAAGTACGGGTGTAGCTTCCGTGCTGAAATGACCACGACAAAGGCGAATTTCTCCAAAGTCGGATAGCGATACTCCGATCCATCGAGGGACTTGCTTGTGTAGAAAATTGGCTTCTGTTCGCCGCGATCTTCTCGAACGAGAACACTGCTGACTGCGAATTCTGAAATCGCGATGTAAAGATAAAGTGTCTCGCCGGTTTCTGGTTTGGATAAAACTGAAGGAGTGGACAAGTATTTCTTTAGCTCGGCGAAGGCTTCCTCACACTTCTCATTCCATTCGAAATGCTTGTTACCGCGAAGAAGTTGGTAGAAAGGTAAGCACTTATCCGTCGATCTGGATATGAATCGATTAAGTGCTGCGATCCGTTCGGTAAGTCGCTGAACTTCACGTTTGGTTGTTGGTGACGGGAGCTCGAGAATAGCGGCGATCTGCTTTGGATTAGCTTCAATGCCTCGCCATGTAACAATGTATCCGAGGAACTCTCCAGATGTCACGCCGAACGTACACTTAGTTGGATTTAGCTTCATACCATACTGATCCAAGATATCAAAACATGTGCGAAGATGGCCGACATGATCGGAGGCGACGAGTGACTTTACGAGCATATCATCGATGTAAACTTCCATAGTTCGCCCGAGCTGGCTTGCGAACATCCGGTTTACCAGTCGTTGATACGTTGCTCCAGCATTTTTCAGGCCAAAGGGCATGACCTTGTAGCAGTAGATGCCACGATCCGTGATGAACGATGTCTTCTCCCGATCTTGCGGGTGCATTAGAATCTGATTGTACCCAGAGAACGCGTCCATAAACGAGAGTAGTTCGTTCCCGGCAGTTGCTTCCACGAGGCGATCGATATGAGGCAACGGAAAGCTATATTTCGGACACGCCTTATTGAGGTCGGTAAAGTTGACGCAGATCCTCCATTTACCATTCTTCTTCTTTACGACCACGGGGTTTGCTAACCAATCAGGGTATTTGACTTCGGTGATGGATCCGGCTTTGAGTAAATGCTCGACCTCATCGTTCACGGCTTGTGCTTTCTCTGGTCCGAGCTTTCGGCGTTTCTGCTTGATTGGCTTATACGTTGGATCAATGTTGAGCTCGTGACACGCGATATGTGGATCAATCCCGGGCATATCTTCTGCCGACCTAGCGAAGGTCGATGAATGCTGTTTCAGAAAGTGAATGAGTGGCTCGCGGATGACTGGGTCGAGCTCGGCGTCGATTCCGACTTGACATTCTGGCCTTAGTTCGTCGATGCAAACTTGAACGATCGACTCTTGTTTAGGTTTTGTATTCTGGACGATGAGCTTGTCAGTCGGTCCTAACGAGCTAATAACACAGGCTTGGTTGGCCGAATGATATCTGCACTCGTTTATGTAGCATGATCGAGCAACGGCTTGGTTTCCTCGGAGAGTGTAAACACCGTCGGGAGTCGGGAACTTTAGGCATTGATGGTACGTCGAGGCGACTGCTTTCATTGCGTGTAGCCAAGGTGTTCCGAGAATAGCGTTGTAGATCGCCGGTTTATCGAGGATAAGGAACTGGATAATCTTTGCGACTCCGCCGACGTAGATTGGAATGTTGACCATGCCGACCGTCATACAACGTTCTCCATCGAATCCGGTAAGTGGTTCGATAAACGGTTCAATCCTATCTGATGCCAACTCGAGTTGGTCAAGTGCTTCCTTGAAGATAACGTTAACCGAGCTGCCCGTATCGACCAGAATGCGGCTAACTTTGACGTCATCGAGGAGCAGCTCGACAACGAGAGCGTCGTTATGTGGTTTATGCAGCCCGATTGTATCGGCCTCGGTAAATACCAAGGGCGTTCCCTTCGGCGGATCATGCGGGGCTTTGGGCGCGCTGGCGGCCTGTCTGCTGTACTCTTTGATGGCTCGGACCGAATAACTGCAAGCTTCGATGGCCCCCATTATCATGTTGACGCGTTTCCGCGCCTTAGGAGCGTGATTCTCTGGTGCTCGGTCATCACGATTCCGTTTCTGTTGCTCGGGCAAAACAGGTGGATTCGGTGGTGGCGGTGGTAGTGTCGGTAAAGCCGGTGGAGTTGGTGGATCTTTGGCGAGTGCTTTCTCAAGCTGTTCATTGTTTGGTCGAGGCATATGTGAACGACGGAGATCGTCAATTGAAAGTTGCCCGCCGCTCTTAGACACGTTCGAACGTCGGAGATCATCGACCGAGATTGGTTCCTTTCGATATAGGCCGAGTAGGTATTCTCGCAGATGTCTGCATTCTTTGGTGCTGTGGCCTCTACGGTTATGGAACTCGCAGAACAATGATTCGTCTTGATCTTCTTCGCCACGGACCCACTTATTGTTCCATTGTTTGTTCGGTTGTTGGATTGCATTAGCATAGAACTTCTTGCGATTCTCATACCCTCGACCGTATCCTGATTGCGGCTCATTAGTTGCGGTTTTTGGACGTTTGGGTTGCTTTGTTGAATAACTCTGCTCGTAAGCGGCTTCTTCTTCCTCTTCGGCAATGTAGGTATTAGCTCGGTGCAACGCGTCTTCTAATGTCTGTGGAGGGTTATGAGTGATCGCGCTCCGGAAGCTAGTCTTTATCCAAGCTCCTTTCTGAAGACATAAGAGAGCGGCTTCGTCGCTAATCGTACAATTGGCGACGATCGTCTTGAAGCGCTTGATGAAATCACGGAGGCTCTCGCTTGGTCCTTGGGCTATTTGCCAGAGCTCGGAGTTCTTGGTGTTCTGTCCAATGAACATGGAGAAGTGTTTGACGAAAGCCGTCGTTAATTCCTTGTAGTTGTCGATTGAATTGGCTTCGAGTCGCGAGAACCAGTCGAGGGCTACTCCTCCCAGACTTTCCACAAACAGTTGGCACTGAACCGCGTCTCTTTCTTCGGCGGACTTGAATTGGTATCGGTTCATGCAGATGCCGAACGATGTCAAAAAGTGTCGGGGGTCAGAGTTACCTTCGTAGATTTTTATCTTTAGTTTCTCCATGTGCTTGACCGGCGTCCCTGCTACGCGCGGTGTGAAGGGTGTCTTCTGCGTCTCCTGAATGACGCGCTCGATTTCCGGAGCCGCGCTCGTGGCTTGGTGTATTTTTGAGGTGATATCGTGAAGCTGTGCCTTCATTGCTTCAAACTCGGCGTCTCGGCTTAAATCCGACGCTGGTGCATTCGCTGACCCGACTGCGGCAGACCTCATAGTTCCGGATGGATCTCCGTCAGTATTAAGATCGTCTATGATGTTCCGAACTCGAAGAGGAGTTCGTGCTTGACTGAGCTCGGCGATCTGTGCCGCCATCTGACTGAAGCGCTCCTCGCTTCTTTTGTTGATGGCCTCAAACTGAGCATTGAACACTTGGAGCAGTAGTTCGGTTCCATAACCTCCTACGGCTGCGGGGGTTTGGCCGGCTACAGTTCCAGTGCTTTCTCCAGGAGTTCCTCCTCCTTGTTCTGTTGGGGCGTTAGCGTTGTCTCCACCGAGAGGGTTTCCTTCTTCGTGAATGTTGGCTTGGTCTGCCATCGCTGATTCAATCTTTCCGAAGTCCAATCTAAAACTTGAGAAATCTGTTTAAGGCCCCCTACCTGGCGCGCCAATTGTTGATATGCAAATATCGACCAGGGACAAAACAGTACTTTTAGATCGGAAACTCGGTTTTTATTGGATTGAATCAAGCAAAATACAACTGAGTTCGGTTATTCAGATAAATAATAGCGAACTAAGACTTAAGACGACTAAGAAACTAGCGTATTGAGCTCTCAGTCTTTAAGTCTTCTTGGGAATATCTTGTGTTCTCTGGTGTCGATTCATCTCCCTTTACATATATCTCCTAAGTCGGTCCTCGAGCACGCCTTAGACGATATGGGACCGAGAGGAGTTTCCTTTTCTCTCGGTTCCTTTCCTTTTCTCTCCAAAGTTTCCTTTTTTCCATCAGGAAACTTTCCTGTTTTGACCGAGCTCAGGGAAACCCTCTATTCCTTCGAGAGGTTTCTCACCGACCTTGGCCTAATGGGCCGTATTCGACCAGCCTCCGCTCGGCCCATCTTTTCTCGGTACGTTCCTTCGTAAACCGGGCTTATGGTTTGCCGATCTCGGTTTGTACCGGAGAAAACCGGGGTGCGGTTTTCACCTCCAACAAAAGGGCTGTTTAAGTGGTGGAGATAAAGTGTTTTGGGTTACCTGGTGAATATGGAGGATGTAAGATATTATGCAAAACCGCAAGAGAGATAAGGACCTGTTGATGACCGCAATTTTCAGTCACTTCTTCTTGCCAGATGTTGTTTCCTAATCCTTCTTCCTTTGTATGTGAACAATTATTCCCCCAGACTTAGATACTTTCTGGGAATCAGAAAAATGATCAAATATAAAATTATGAAAATCTTAATTTGTATGTTTTTACAAAGATTTGAATTACTTTATATATTAATCTTGATAATGGAAAGAAATACATTAAAATTTTAAATTTTTTTACTTATGTTTAACAATTCTCAAAACATGTAGTACATGTATATAGGTTTTCAAAAGGAATGATTTTGAAATGTAGACAGTTTTAAAACTGTACTTACCATAACTTAACTTTGTCTTTAAATAGTAGTTAGAGTATTAAAACTATAATAAAAATAATTGTGATGTATTTTTTTTGCTATTCTAGATTCTAAAAGTTTTATAGACTTGCGACTCCACAAATTAGTCACAAAATAGTTGCACTTTATGACAATTTTGAGACTATTTTGATGTTAATTGATTTCACAGTCACAAAACAGTAGCAAATGACCCACAATTTTGCGACCATATTAGATGTTCTGAAAAATTTGGTGAAATTTTACGCGGCAATTTTCCCACCATTTTTTTTTATTTGCAACCAATAATTGCGACTCTTTTGGAACTTCTTCGTTATTCACAATGTCTAATTAAAATCCTTTCTCTATCTTTTCCGCTTCTGGACACACCGAAACCTCTTTCAATCTCCTCTCTTAACCCTTTTCTTTTAATCTCCGAAAATTTCCTTCCTCAACCTTAATCTTCCCTTCTCTTCCAATTCATCTCTTAATTTTCTTCTCTTCTCTATCAATTCTGTTTGTAACTTCTAACTAATGCCTAGGGGAAAGTAGGTACAGGTCGGGCGCTAAAACCAGCGCTGATGGCCGATTAAGCTCAGGTGGGAGATCAAATGGTGGTGTTGGCTCCTCTTTTCACGCGTCCAACCGGTCGTCTGATGCGACGGCATCCGTTTTGCAGCCATCAAGACCAACTCTTCCATCACAATATCCTTCAACCACACAGCCGCAATTCTCTAATCCACAGCCTCAACTCTCTAATCCACAGCCGCAATTCTCTAATTCCCAGCCACAACCCAGCAACAAACGCTGCCGGTTCTGATACCCCAGTAAACAGCCGCTGGTTCTGATTCCCCAGTAACAACCGCCGCGGGTTTATGTTCCCCAACAACAACCGCCACCGGTTCAGATGCAAGAGCAGCAACCTCCTCATCCTAATGATCCGTTGCTGCCACAACCGGACTACCAACGAATGTTAGATGATTTTTTGGCTCTCCCTGGCCGAGAACATCTACCCATCTTGAGTCCACAGCCTCTTCCCGACGTTCAGAACACATGGTTAGTGATTTTGTGATTGCAATAGATGCTAATTCATTTGCTTATTGTTTGAAAGTCTCCTGTTTTCATAACTCTCATAACTTTCAAACTAATTGTCCTTATATTCATTATATACATAACACTTAATCAAGCTAATTTGAAGATCTTTATAATACTTTTTAAATGATACTCGCTATGTCTGAGTTATATTTATGTTGTGGATAATAATCAGCGGTATCTTTGTCCTTGTTTGTTTGTGAATTTTCATTACTTAGTTCTTGGTTTCTTTTAGTCTTGGTTTGTTTTTGTCGCAGCCATGGCGTTTGCATTAGTGTTTTTGTCTCAAAGAGGAGACAACAACACGGTCATCCCTGCACAATAATACAGTGGGCTTGAGGAACAGATCTGTTCAGGAACATTCTCTAGATCCGGTAAAATCACATGTTATCTGCATCCACATATATATCTGCATAACATAAAATGATATTACACTTCACATAATGATTAAACTGTTTTCGTATCATGATTAAATTGTTTTTGTATCATCATAGGAGGAAGAAACAGGGTGTCCTGTCACGCTTGGAAAAGTGTTTAGGAAAACACATAGAAGGGCAGATGGAACTTTCGTTGATCAAAAGGCAACAAGGGTAGCTGAGACTTCTGAGAGGAACTTAGAAGAGATAGTAACTCAAATGGATGAAGATGGTCGAGAAACTTCGGAGAATTCATCTGAACAATCAAATCATCAGACCCTACAAGAAAAGAATGAGGTATTTCTTAAGGTAATTTCGGTTTTGTCTACCTCTTCTTAGCATATTAATGTCTTTGTTTTGCACAGCAAGAATACTTGATGTTGATTGTTTTAGTTTTGATCTTACATTCTCTTGTTTTGGTCTGTTTTTTAAAGTTTAGCTTTCGTTGTTTTTTTGTTCTTGTTCGTTTGCTCTCATCTGATTTTTGCTGAGGTCTTCTGTTGGTCTGATTTTTCAACTGAAGTCTCTCTGTTTCAGTATTTGGAAATTAACGATTTTCATTTTGCATTGGATCTTTTCTTTTTTTGAGTTTTGAACTTGATTCTGGCCAATTCAGATTTATGCAGTCCCTCTTTTGTTTGGAAATGTTTCGTTTTTAAGATGTTTAATTAGTAGTTTGGTTTTCACTCTTCTTACTATCTTAGTTCGATATGTTTGCTTTCTGGTCATTTTTCAGTTTCTCTTTTTTTTTTATGCGTTTGTTTGGATGAAACAAATGTAAGTTATAATACGAGTTGATTGATTCTAGTGAATTTGTTTTTGTTGTTGACTTAGTCTGCTGAAACAGATGACAATAGACACCCTTACGGACTTGGCGAACTTGGAGAGATATTCACCAAGGGGAAAAAAAGAAAAGAGAGTTATGCAAGCTCGTCCTCATATCCCTATATTTTACATCATTTAGAGTGCATTTTAGAGTCCTCATCATGTGTTTTCCCATGTAAATTGAGTCTTTAGGCATGAAAATAGGATTTAGGGCTTGCATTAGGTCCCAAAGAGTTTTGCATGTTTTGAGGTCTTTATCAGGTGCTTTGGGAGTCATTTGGAGCTTAAGAAGAGGAGCAGAGAAGAAGACGGTGAAGAAAACGGTCAAAAATGGTGAAAACCGCTTGGAGGAATTTCTCGGCCAAATCGCGTACCGGACGGACAGAAACCTCGGTCAAAATCCTTACCGATCGCTCATTACCGGCCAAAATCCTTACCGATCGTCCAACCTCGACCAAAAAGCTTACCGATCGTTCAGCACCGACCAAAGTCCGTACCGATCGACCAAAGTCAGCCTGGGTCGAAGATCAGGCGTTAATACCGCGGGTCGAGTTTTGGCCGAGGCGAAAGAATTTTTACGACCAAAAAGCTCACCGCGGTACACAGCCCTCGGTCATTTTTCTTACCGCGGGAAGCTTTTCTCGACCAAAATCTGTCCTTGTCTGCGCAATTCAAAGATCAGAAATCCGGGGAACCTTCCGGTCCGAATCAGTTGGCGGGGTCTTCAGCAAAGTTGGAGATAATAAAACAAAGATCCCAGAACAGTTAGAATCATCCAATTCGGACCAGTAGGGAGAAAGATACAGCTTCCGGAAGATACATCAACATTACGCGCATCCGAGAACTGAACGGCGAAGTACAAAGGTCACGGCGGACGGAGCCTTTCTGGACCAAATCAGCTTACCCGGTCTTCATCAAAGTTTGAGATCTGTGAAAGACCTTTTCAGAACAGTAGGGATCGCTCAACTCGGACGAGTGGTTTGAAAGATAAAGTCTCCGGAGTTCACATCGGTCCGAACAGCTTATTTTCCGGTGATTTCGATGCGGTTCAAAGATGTGAAGTCCAGGAAGACTTCCACTACCCAAGCTCCGACGGTTTCTTCACCAAAGTTCGAGTTTATTGAGTCACCTTAACTATGAAACTGGTCTCAGAGCATTCGAAAGTTACTGCCGCCGGAAGGCGACATGGTCGATACGGGCCCAAATATGTTGCGATACGCGCTAAGTGTTTCTTCAGAGCTCGGCATCATTACCTCGACATCGGCCAAGTCGAGGCTCATATTTTGGAAGTATCCTGAGCTAGGCCTTGTACAGATACCTCGGCACGTTGGGATCAAGGCATGCACACGTAAGAAAGGAGCTGGAAACGACTAAGTGTTGAACATGCACCTCGGTGTAGCGACCTCGGCGTGCATGCCGGACCCTGTTCTCCCGAGCCCCTCGACGTCCAAGCGCCTCAGCATTTTATCCCGAGGTCCATTGTCACAAGTGCAGAATCAAGAACAAAGCTGCTCAAAAACACACACGTGAAGATGGATCAAAGACTAGGGTTCATGCATGTTCTTGACGTGTTCTTCACGAGATCTTCATTTGGATCTGGACTCATGTGCGCTCCTCGACATGAAGACCTCGGCTTCACTCTCCGACACACCGTGGCACTCACCCATCAGCCCAAGAACGCGGTTCAGTACCCGGTTTGTTCCGGGCTGACCCGCGACACTTTACCTTTGCTATATATACATTTTGAGACTAAAAACCTAAGAATCTTATCTCTTATCTGTTTTTAGCTTTAAGAACTTGCCTCTTTGGTAAAACTTGATTATTCTAATCTGATATCTCGTTTTTGCATCAGAAATCTTGTTCTTTCTTTATTTTCTTTTGTCATCTATCATTAAACTCCTCATCATGACTAGCTACACGCCTTGCAAAAGACTTAATGAGCTCGTTATGATTAGTGAGTAGTCGTTTAAGCGGCTTTAGATGAGTAGATTAGGGTGCTTTCAAGGTAGATTAGTGGGTTTAGGTGTCTAGTCTTGCATGTTTCATTCCTTAACCGACGAGATCTCTAGGCTGGATCCAAGCACATCACTTGAGGTTCAGATCTGAGACATATCTTGCATCAAAAGTGTTTGTAGAAATGTTTGAACCACTCGGTTATGGGTTTAAGAGTCTTTCATCGCGAGAGTGATAGTTTGTTCTCTTAAATGACATTTTTGAACTGACTCTTATTGCTGATTGATTCGATGCTTCTCAAAAGACATTTTTGGTATGAAGGAGAATCAGTTTAGATGCTTAATACTTTCATGAGAAGATTAACATGCCTTGAGTTCAAAGTTAAATGAAACCGCTTGATGTTTTGATTCATTAACCAACTAGTTGAACTTGGAAGCACCCGAATCAAGTATCTCGTCTAAAGTCCCTTGCTTTATTACATATTATCATCATCTGAATCGTTTAGCTATTATTTGCATCCTGTCTCTGTTTAGATCTAATCATTTGATTTACCTTTCATGCTTAGTCGTTTGTCACTTAGCTTAGTTCGAAACCTTCACCTTTTGTCTTGACTTAAATGAACAAACATCATAGTCTAGTGTCTCGTTGACTTGTCTGGATTGATACCTCTTTGTGCTACTTCGACAAAGGGGATTGATAGCCCTGAGACCTAAAATCTCTTAACTATCAATTGGCGCCGTTGCCAACTTGTCGGAGCATTAGTCTTTTGTTTGTTCTTGAGTTCAAGATTTTACCTTTCTTTGTTTTACTCACTTCTTTGCAAGTTCTTGTGTTGCTTTCAGGTGCATGAAAACCAGGTCTCGGAGCACAGAACCGCCTCTACCGTACGACGACAACATCAACAAGATTGAGAGGCGAGCTCGCGAGAGGGAACGGCATTTTGAACGACTTGGAATGGCAGAACAGCAAAGGATCGAGCAACAGGCTCACGAAGCCGAACACCAGGCTCATGCTAATCAGGCGCAGGCAGGCAGGAATGAACAACAAGCTTATGTTAACCAACAACATGCTCAGAGGAACGAAAGGCTTGCTCAGCAAAACCAACAACAAGCTAATAGAAACGAGCAACAAGCCCACCATGTTCATCCGCCACCGCCACAAGCTCAGAGACAACCTCCTCCGGTCTTTGTTGGAGAGAACGACCGAGCTAATGCGCACCAATACCGAGCTGGGATTCAAGCTCCACCGGTTCAAAACAACAACTTTGAAGTTAAAGCTTCCCTACTCAACATGGTGCAGAACTCAAAGTTCCACGGTCTAGCCGGAGAAGACCCTCTTGAGCATCTAGATCAGTTTGATCGGGTTTGCGACCTAACTAAGATCAATGGTGTCTCGGAAGATAGCTTCAAGCTACGCTTGTTCCCATTCAGCCTCGGTGATAAAGCTCACCAGTGGGAAAAGAACCTCCCGAGGGGTTCTATACAAACCTGGGAGCAGTGTAAACTAGCGTTCTTATCAAAGTTCTTTTCCACATCACGCACGGCTAAGCTCAGAAACCAAATCTCAAGCTTCACACAGCACAACAACGAGAGCTTTAGCGAAGCTTGGGAACGGTTTAGAAGCTATACTAACCAATGCCCACACCACGGCTTCTCAGAGGCATCCCTCTTGAGTACTTTATACCGAGGTGCACTCCCCAAGATCAGAAACCAACTCGATACAGCTTCAAATGGAAATTTTCTTGGGAAGGAGATCAATGCGGCAATGGAACTAGTCGAGAACCTAGCCATGTCTAATGATACTTATGGCGACGACTTTGATAGAGCAAACCGTACAGAGGGCTCTGGTGAAGAACAGCGTATGAAAAAGGATATCAGAGAGCTTCAGAGCAAGCTTGACAAAGTTCTGATGGCGACTCAAAAGCCAATACACTTTGTAGGCGAGTTTGATGAGCAAGGGCCAAGTTTTGATAATGTAAACGAAGATGGTCTAACTCAAGAGGAGCTGAACTACATAGGGAACCAGCAGAGGTATCAGCGGTTCAACAACTACAACAGTAACCCAAACCTCTCATACAGAAACCCAAATGTAGCTAACCCTCACGATCAAGTCTACCCTGCTCCGCAACAACAACAAAGCTACGCTCAAAAGGCTCCTTATCAGAATACCTTCCAGCCCAAGCAACAGTTTAGTGGGCAACAGCACGGCTACACTCAACAGAATCAAGCAGCTCAGGGTAACAACTTCACCAGCCAACCGCAGCATCACAAGTTTCCACCAGGGTTCAATCCGCAGCCGATGGGTAATCAGCGACAGCATCAGGGAACGGGTCTGAATCAGATGGGAAACGACGTCTGTGGGATATTACAGCAACTGTTACAGGGTCAACAGAGAGTTGAGAGCCAGCACGCGACAATGCAGCAAGATATCAGAGAGCTTAAGCAGAATCAAGCCTCTACATCATCCCGAGGCCCGGCTTTACCAGGTAAACCGGAGCCAAACCCCAAGGAGTATGTGAACGCCATTACATTGAGAAGTGGTAAAGAACTACAAGCTCCAACGCCTAAGACTACGCTCATTGAGGCCAATGAGCAATCAGAGGGGGAGGCAGCCTCAGGTGATGCGTGTAAAGAAGCGGATTTTGAGAAAGAACCGATCAAGGACAAAGGAAAAGAGGTGGAAAAGACAACTGAGCTTGAAAAGCCATACGTTCCACCACCACCTTACCAACCCAAGATACCGTTCCCAGGGCGTTTCAAGAAGAAAATCTTAGACAAAGCCAAAGCGGTCTTTGAGAAACACTTGGAGAACACGCAACTCACCTTACCCATTATAGATGCTTTCTTAGCTATACCACAGCTCGGGAAGTTTCTAAAAGATACGATCCTCAACAAGACAAAGGAGCTCCAGGGTATGGTAATACTGAGCCATGAATGCAGCGCCATAATACAAAGGAGGTCTATACCAAGGAAGCTATCCGATCCGGGCAGCTTTACCTTACCGTGTGCTTTAGGTCACTTGAAGTTCTCAAACTGCTTGTGTGATCTAGGAGCTTCTGTGAGCTTAATGCCATACACGGTGGCGAAGAGATTGGGATACAAAAGTTACAAGCCGGCCAAGATCTCTCTTATACTAGCTGATAGATCGGTTCGCTTACCGGTGGGTTTGCTTGAGGATTTACCTTTAAGGATCGGTGAGATAGAAATCCCCACGGACTTCATAGTTCTTGAGATGGACGAGGAACCATTGGACCCTATCATCTTGGGCCGACCGTTCCTAGCGACCGCAGGAGCCATTATAGATGTGAGAGGAGGAATGATTGAACTACACATCGGTTCCGAGCATATGAAGTTCAATGTGAAAGAGATGATGAAGAAACCGACTATTGGAGGTCAGGTTTTCTATGTGGAAGTGATGGAGGAGCTAGCTGATGAGCTCCTGGAAGAGTTGAACGCAGAGGATCCGTTACAAGTGGTCCTTACACGTGAACAAAGCGAGCACGGGTACTTGAACGAGGAAAGCGAGGTGTACAAGCAACTTTTGGACCAACCGAAGGAACTTGGAGCTGAGGCTAGGTTCTTGGAGCTCAGAAAGAGTGGCCTCGACATTTTAGACAGCGAGGGGTCCATGGAAACAGAGGAGACACCTCGGGATATCATGGCCGTGGCAACTCATATCGAGGACGATGGTAATCCGCGCGAGAACAAGGAAAAGGCCGAGGAAGCTGTTCCGGGCCAATGTAGCTTTGATACCGATTGGAATGAGGCAGACGCTCCCCCTGTTGAGCTCAAGCCTCTACCAACAGGGCTCAGGTATGCGTTCTTAGGCTTGAACTCCACTTTCCCTGTGATCATAAACGATAGTTTGCTTGAACATGAAGAACGTGCATTGCTTAATGAAATCAAGAAATTCAGGAGAGCAATAGGGTATTCCTTGGCCGACATAAGAGGAATCTCTCCTGATATATGCACTCACCGGATCCACCTGGAGGACCAAGCCATGTCCTCTATTGAGCACCAACGTCGCCTTAACCCGAACCTCAAAGAGGTGGTTAAGAAGGAGATACTAAAGCTCCTTGAGGCAGGGATCATATATCCAATCTCTGACTCTCGGTGGGTATCTCCTGTGCACGTTGTGCCCAAGAAAGGTGGTATCACGGTGGTAAAAAATGATAAGGATGAACTCATAGCCCAAAGAACTATAACCGGCCATCGCATGTGCATTGACTATAGGAAATTGAATTCTGCATCAAGAAAAGATCATTTCCCTTTACCATTCATTGATCAAATGCTTGAACGATTAGCCAATCATCCTTATTTCTGTTTTCTCGATGGATACTCTGGATTCTTCCAAATACCAATAGATCCAAGAGACCAAGAGAAAACGACATTCACTTGCCCTTATGGCACTTATGCTTATAGGAGAATGCCTTTCGGTTTGTGTAATGCACCGGCCACTTTTCAAAGATGCATGATGCACATTTTCTCTGATCTAATTGAAGAGAAAGTTGAGGTGTTTATGGATGATTTCTCCGTATACGGTTCCTCTTTCTCCGAATGTCTTGCTAATCTTTCTCAGGTTCTAAAGAGATGTGAGGAGCATAGGCTTGTATTGAACTGGGAGAAGTGTCATTTCATGGTACAAGAAGGCATTGTCTTGGGGCACAAGGTATCAGAGAAGGGAATTGAGGTAGACAAGGCCAAAATCGAGGTAATGGTGAACCTACAAGCTCCGAATTCTGTAAAAGGGATAAGAAGCTTTCTTGGGCACGCTGGGTTCTATAGGCGGTTCATTAAGGATTTCTCCAAGATAGCTAGGCCTTTAACTAGGCTATTGTGCAAAGAGGTGGAGTTTATCTTTGATGAAGAGTGTGAGGAAGCGTTTAAGAGGATCAAGGAGGCTTTGATCAGTGCACCAATTGTACAAGCTCCCGATTGGTCTTTACCTTTCGAAGTGATGACTGATGCATCTGACTATGCCGTGGGAGCTGTCTTGGGGCAGAAGAAAGATAAGAAACTCCATGTGATTTATTATGCCAGCCGCACCTTGGACTCAGCTCAAGAAAAGTATGCAACCACCGAGAAGGAAATGCTTGCCATTGTGTTTGCATTTGACAAATTCAGGAGTTATCTAGTGGGATCAAAGGTCACGGTCTACACTGATCACGCGGCCTTGAGGTACTTGATGTCTAAGAAGGACGCTAAGCCGAGGCTTTTGAGATGGGTCCTATTGCTCCAAGAATTCGACATGGAAATACTTGACAAGAAAGGCATAGAAAATGGGGCCGCAGATCATCTCTCAAGGCTGAGGATTGAAGAAAAGGTCCCCATAGACGATGCTTTACCTGAGGAACATCTCATGCTGGTACGGTCTTACTTAGAGGTGGAAGAGGCCAACACGATCAAGGAAAGAAGCCTCCCATGGTTCGCGGATCTTGTGAACTACCTATCTTGCGGTTTAGAGCCACCGGATCTTGATGCCTATCAGAGGAAAAAGTTCTTTAGAGATGTGATGAGATATCATTGGGATGAGCTGTATCTTTACGTGCTTAACAAGGACCATCTCTATAGGCGATGCTTGGCCGAAGAAGAGATCCATCCGGTGCTACAAGAATGCCACGGTTCAGTGTACGGTGGTCACCTAGGTGCATTCAAGACGGTTGCCAAGATTTTGCAAAGCGGCTTCTGGTGGCCGACTATGTTCAAGGACGCTCAAGATGTGGTATCGAGATGCGAGGCTTGTCAAAGGCACGGTAACATATCCAAGAGGAATGAGATGCCCCAAAACCCAATCTTTGAGGTCGAGGTCTTCGACTGTTGGGGCATTGACTTCATGGGTCCCTTTGTGAGTTCAAACGGAAACCAGTACATCCTTGTCGCGGTGGACTATGTGAGCAAGTGGGTCGAGGCTGTTGCATCCCCAACTAACGATTCAAAAGTGGTGGTAAAGCTTTTCAAAAGTATCATTTTCCCACGGTTTGGAGTTCCAAGAGTAGTAATCAGTGATGGGGGAAGCCACTTTATCAATAAGACTCTTGAGAGTCTTTTAAGGAAGCATGGAGTAAAGCACAAGGTGGCCACACCTTATCATCCGCAGACTAGTGGTCAAGTGGAGGTCTCTAACCGACAGATAAAGGCTATTTTAGAAAGAACCGTGAGCTCATCTAGGAAGGATTGGAGCAAGAAACTTGATGATGCTTTGTGGGCTTACAGAACCGCGTACAAGACCCCCATTGGAACCTCACCGTTTAACTTGCTCTATGGGAAAAGCTGTCATCTACCGGTTGAGTTGGAATACAAAGCATTGTGGGCAGTGAAACTTCTGAACTTTGACATCAAGACTGCAGAAGAGAAGAGGGTTTTACAGCTTCATGAGCTTGAGGAAATCAGGTTAGATGCTTTTGAGAGCTCTAAGATCTACAAGGAAAGGACCAAGGCGCTTCATGACAAGAAGATACACAAGAGAGAGTTCAAAAAAGGAGACCAAGTTCTGCTGTTTAACTCGAAACTCAAGCTATTCCCTGGGAAGTTGAGATCCAGATGGTCCGGTCCATTCGAAATTCTTGAAGTAAGGCCTTATGGAGCGGTTGTTTTGAAAGGAAAAGATGGACAAGGCTTTGTAGTAAACGGTCAGAGGGTAAAACACTACCTGGCATCAGAAACAAGAGAGGGAGCTACCTCAGTTCCTCTTCTTGAACCAGAATCATCCTGAAAAGGTATGGAAAGTCAAACTTAGTGACGATAAACAAAGTGCTCTTGGGAGACACCCCAAGCTTATCCTTGTAAATATTTCGTTTTTCATCTTCTTTTTCTTTTTACTTGAAGCTTTTTGAAGGTTTTGTTAAGTGTTTCAGGAGTTAGATGGTGAATCTTGATGATGAGAATAAGAAAAAGCTCGAAAATGACATGGCCTGATGAATTAAGTCCTAGAGTGTACGTAGCCTCGGTATCGACCCTTGGTATATACATACCGCGATCACCTTTTACCGAGTAATAGCTTGAGAACCTCAGCTAAACTCCTCGACTTAATTTCACCGTGGCCGTGCTTAAGAAGTTATGTGGTGAGATGACTAAGTGTGGGGGAGGCCCACGGTGTAAACACCTCGGTATGATTATACCGAGGAGCAAAGTTCACTTCAAACGGTCTAAAACCTCGATCGAGGCCGCGACCAGTTTACACCAAGGCAGGACCGTTTAAACCCCAGCACCAAGTGTTCTCTGTTAAAAACAAGTGACCTCGGCATGATACCCTCGTGGTGGAGCATACCGAGGTGCCCAGTTTCAAGAACAATCAAAAACATAAACACTTGGGACACTTGAGTCAAAGAAGAAGGTTTGCACGGACTAAGGAAAAGATTTGAAGGCCGCGGGGAAATTCTTGTTAACTTGAACTTAGCCCACTCGGCTTAGTGCCCTCGAGGTAGAACAAGTCGAGGCCGCTCAAGAGAACACGAGAAAAACCACTCTAGTCCGTACGGCTCACGTCATTCCAAAGTCGCGCCATTTGGAAGCCTTTGCGCGGTAATTTGAATTTAAACGCCCGGTCAAAGCTGTTTTGGCGCGGGTCAACGGTCGCAGCTGGAGGAGAAGGGGGGACCAGTCCCACTACAGTCCAAGCGCCAGCTGGAAAGCGCGACACCGCCCATACCAGCCTCCATCCCGAGCCAAAACCGAGAGTTCGCCTTCTTCTCTCTTTTCTCTGCATTTCACGAACATATCTCTCTCATTTCTCATCCATTTCTTGTGATTCCAAGCGTTCTAGACTCGCTAGGGTGTTGTCTATTCATCATAAGCATTCCACTAAACTTGAATCTTGGATTCCCAAAGGTATTTGCTTCTTAAAGAACTCATCTTTTTTCCTTCATTCTTTGCGAGCTTTTAAGTTTGTAAAATGTGGAATCGATTCTTTTAGAACATATCGACCTCTGGGAACAATTTTAAAAATTCCATCAGGATAGACAACACAAGAAAAACCGGTTTTTGATCTGAAAATCACTTGTTCTTGAGTTTTTAAAATTCTTGAGAAAATGCGCTTGAAATCGGTCTTAATGATGATTTGTGTACTTGAGCTGAAATGTCTTGATAACTTGTCTCTAATCGGTTGTTCTGGCTTGTTCTTACTTCTCTCTTTGATGTATGACAAAGCTATAACTATGATCTTGTTAGAGAAAAAGCTCTGTCTTTGCTATCTTCAGAAACCTGTGCTTGTCGTTGTACTTGATTCTAACGGTTTCTTTGAGGATCTGTCTTGCAGATGACCGGCGACCGAGCTGTTCCCACTCATGAGACGAACAAAAATGAGGTCTAGAGGAGGAGCACGAAAGGGAAAGCCGTGGCCGTAGCACGCAATGGTGGAACAAGCAAGAAACCCTTCGTGAGATCCGATGGTGAGCCAGCCGCCAAGCGAGCAAGGAACGCCGAGCTCACTCTGGTTCCAAACCTTGAACCAAAAAGGAATGGGGAGCAGGCAGCCACTGAGATCGATGGAGATGAGCTGAGAGCCATAGTTCCCCATGTACCCGACCATGCCAAGAAAGCCAAGAAGGAACCAAAGACCGAGCCCGAGGAAGAACATTTCCCGACTACTGAGGAGTACTTGGACCACTTTAACTCTATACGAGTAGCTCAAGGTCGGTTCCCTGATATGGAGCTGTTGAAGAAGCTTGAGATACTCGATGATGTTACACTCATCTTTCAAAACATGGGCTTGGCCGAATTCTTCATGATGAGCGATGTTGCTTACGAGGGGATCACACAACAGTTTCTTGCCACTTTGGAGGTTGTCATCTACCCCAAGAGAGATCCCAAGCGTCTACATGGCAAAGGATTCGGACACATAGAGTTTGACATAGAAGGCGTGCACTACAAGGTCAGTTTCAAGGAGCTTGATGAGATATTTGGATTTGAAAGGAATGGAAGCTCGCTTGACAAGTTTGTGTACCCTCGTGATGAGTTGGCCGCGTTGTGGGAAACGATATCTTTTGGGCCTTACTTGGGAGGCAAAAGCAAGACAAGCTGCATCAGGAACCCTGCAATCAGATACACCAACCGGGTCCTGGCCTCTACGTTCTTCTCTACATACAACCCTGGTGTCATTCACACGGCAGAGCTTGAATTGTTAGGACTTGGACTTAAGCCGCTCATCACTCAAATGAAGAATAAAAAGGAGTACCAAGGGCCAATGCATGTACCGTCTTTAGGAGCATTCTTTGCGATCCAAATGCTCACCTATAGACACAATGTGTGGTGTGACCGGAAGAAAAAGGGAGCAAGGAGGCTTCAGAACGGTTGGATTGTCACTACAATTTTGAGAGCTCAAGGGTTCATATTCCCTGATTCACCATCAAGGCCGAATCTCATTGATGAGCAATACCTAAGTAAAAGCGGTTTCTTTGGAGGCAAGTCAGGGGATAGATGGGTTTACAACTTCACGCTGATGCACAGGGACGGTACACAAGTTCTACTGCCTAACCGAGGCCTCACCATGCTTGATAAGCAGTGTAACATCTCCTTCTATGTCCTCAAGGATCAGTTGTACAACCCCTCTCTCGGCCCACCAATGCGCAAGTGCACCAAGGCCATACCTAACAAGCCTCAAAACGAGAACGGCCCGGCCGGATGTGAGAATGAAGAAGAACGGCACCCTGAGAGAAGGATGGGAGCAGGCCGATATCATTTTGATCCATACGTGTGGGGTGAGCCTGAATACCACACCAAGAAGCTGTATTTGCGAGTGAACACTCTCCAAAAGTGGTGTAAGTGGCAAGACAAGACCATTCATGCGTTGGTGGACTGTGTAAGGCACCTGAAGAAGAAGGTCAAGCAGCTGACACGGCCATCTTCTCCGGACATGAACTCGGGGACCTCAACCGCACCAGTTACACAGGAGGAGGTTGGGGAAAGCTCAAACGCAAGGAACCCGGAGTTTCCACCAGGCAAAGAGGATTGGATCAACCCTGCCTTGGCATTCTTACCTGAACCCTCGGATAGCAGCCCGCCACGTCAGTCCACACCCTCCTGCTCAACATCAAATCCCTCGTACTACTTGGGATCAGACCTCTCCGACTAAGGTATCGACTTCAAACCCTGTACATATGCATCTTGTGTATATCATTCTGCATTCGTTTAGTTCGTCTTTTTACTTCTCTCACACGCTTCTATAACACACAGGACTGTGTTGTTTAAGTGTGGGGGAGGAGCTTTGTGTTTTCTGATCTTGTTTTCTCTGTTCTTATTTGACTTTTGCATTCTTGAGTCTCATTTAGCTTTGTACATATGGAAAAAAACCGCATCATTAACATTCTAGTTGCATCTCGCATTCTAAGATCGAGTCTAGTTGCATCATTTAGGACTGCATCAATGCAAGGAGCAATGATAGATTTTTTCCTAGAAAATAAATCACTTGAGAACTTGAACTAAATATGCTTGTGAAACTCATTCTGTGCTTGTAAAGCTTGAAACGATTTGAATCTGTGAAGCAGGTCTAAATTACACTCAACTCTAGTTAAGTGATAACCCTGAACTTGAATTGTAAATATCTTTTGATGCATTGCTTGAATTGGCTTGTGGATACCGATATACATACTTGAGCTAGAATCATTGTTTTTACCACCCTCTTTTCCTTTGCTCAAGTAGCTGAATCCGCATCATGGATCAGTTCCCTCACCTTGAACCCAACTTTCTTTTCGAGCCAATGTTTGTGTGTGAATTGTAAGGCCACCTTGGACTGAACTTAGCAGAAAGTGTTAGGTTTAGAGCGACAAGGGCATGTCTCATTGAGTGCTACGTTCCAACATCAAGGAACTGAGAGTATTGGCAAGAAATAAGTGTGGGGGAAAAGATCTATTGGTGAGTGGAAAAAGGTGAGCTGAGAGAAAAAGAGAGAATGGAGATAGCTAGGGGAATGAATGAAAAAGAATCGAGTCTTGAATTTGAAAAGAAGAGCTCTGTTGTTCTAAAAAGAAAAGTATAGTCTTTGAAATGAAAAGAAGCCAAAAAGGCTCAAGTGTTCTAAAAAGAAAAGAAAAGAGCTGTTTGAATAAGTAAACACCAAAGGCTTGAAAATCAAAACAAAAGTGAGTCCCCTAGTGAAAAAGAAAGCGATTGAGAGAGTGAGGATCTTGAGAGGGTGAGCAAATAAGAAAAGCTTTGAGTGGAGTGTGGGGTGTGATGAGTCTTGCCCTTGTATGCATCGGTTGCTTTTTACCTTTAGCATTCTGCCAAAGTTTGGTCGTTCATTGAGTGATCCCATTGTTGCATTACACCCGCTTGAATATTGATGAGATCATTTTTATCTCATGACCTTACCCTAGCCAAGCCAGCCTATTTGAACATTGCATCATTTGATTCACCGGTTACGAGCTTAATGAATGTGAAAGAGTTGAATGTGATAATGACTTGTGGAGATTCTGTGCTTTAATTGTAGAATATCTGAGTATGGCTTTACGTTGCATATTTGAGCATGAATCCGAGTTCTCCTTGTGATCACTTCTTTCTAAAAAGGAAATATGAGCTCCATCTGCATTACAACCTCCTTCTCTCATTTGTTCTCTTCGCTTGAGGACAAGCAAAGGACAAGTGTGGGGGAGTTGATATGTCTATATTTTACATCATTTAGAGTGCATTTTAGAGTCCTCATCATGTGTTTTCCCATGTAAATTGAGTCTTTAGGCATGAAAATAGGATTTAGGGCTTGCATTAGGTCCCAAAGAGTTTTGCATGTTTTGAGGTCTTTATCAGGTGCTTTGGGAGTCATTTGGAGCTTAAGAAGAGGAGCAGAGAAGAAGACGGTGAAGAAAACGGTCAAAAATGGTGAAAACCGCTTGGAGGAATTTCTCGGCCAAATCGCGTACCGGACGGACAGAAACCTCGGTCAAAATCCTTACCGATCGCTCATTATCGGCCAAAATCCTTACCGATCGTCCAACCTCGACCAAAAAGCTTACCGATCGTTCAGCACCGACCAAAGTCCGTACCGATTGACCAAAGTCAGCCTGGGTCGAAGATCAGGCGTTAATACCGCGGGTCGAGTTTTGGCCGAAGCGAAAGAATTTTTACGACCAAAAAGCTCACCGCGGTACACAGCCCTCGGTCATTTTTCTTACCGCGGGAAGCCTTTCTCGACCAAAATCTGTCCTTGTCTGCGCAATTCAAAGATCAGAAATCCGGGGAACCTTCCGGTCCGAATCAGTTGGCGGGGTCTTCAGCAAAGTTGGAGATAATAAAACAAAGATCCCAGAACAGTTAGAATCATCCAATTCGGACCAGTAGGGAGAAAGATACAGCTTCCGGAAGATACATCAACATTACGCGCATCCGAGAACTGAACGGCGAAGTACAAAGGTCACGGCGGACGGAGCCTTTCTGGACCAAATCAGCTTACCCGGTCTTCATCAAAGTTTGAGATCTGTGAAAGACCTTTTCAGAACAGTAGGGATCGCTCAACTCGGACGAGTGGTTTGAAAGATAAAGTCTCCGGAGTTCACATCGGTCTGAACAGCTTATTTTCCGGTGATTTCGATGCGGTTCAAAGATGTGAAGTCCAGGAAGACTTCCATTACCCAAGCTCCGACGGTTTCTTCACCAAAGTTCGAGTTTATTGAGTCACCTTAACTATGAAACTGGTCTCAGAGCATTCGGAGTCGTGGGTCGAAAGTTACTGCCGCCGGAAGGCGACATGGTCGATACGGGCCCAAATATGTTGCGATACGCGCTAAGTGTTTCTTCAGAGCTCGGCATCATTACCTCGACATCGGCCAAGTCGAGGCTCATATTTTGGAAGTATCCTGAGCTAGGCCTCGTACAGATACCTCGGCACGTTGGGATCAAGGCATGCACACGTAAGAAAGGAGCTGGAAACGACTAAGTGTTGAACATGCACCTCGGTGTAGCGACCTCGGCGTGCATGCCGGACCCTGTTCTCCCGAGCCCCTCGACGTCCAAGCGCCTCAGCATTTTATCCCGAGGTCCATTGTCACAAGTGCAGGATCAAGAACAAAGCTGCTCAAAAACACACACGTGAAGATGGATCAAAGACTAGGGTTCATGCATGTTCTTGACGTGTTCTTCACGAGATCTTCATTTGGATCTGGACTCACGTGCGCTCCTCGACATGAAGACCTCGGCTTCACTCTCCGACACACCGTGGCACTCACCCATCAGCCCAAGAACGCGGTTCAGTACCCGGTTTGTTCCGGGCTGACCCGCGACACTTTACCTTTGCTATATATACATTTTGAGACTAAAAACCTAAGGATCTGATCTCTTATCTGTTTTTAGCTTTAAGAACTTGCCTCTTTGGTAAAACTTGATGATTCTAATTTGATATCTCGTTTTTGCATCAGAAATCTTGTTCTTTCTTTATTTTCTTTTGTCATCTATCATTAAACTCCTCATCATGACTAGCTACACGTCTTGCAAAAGACTTAATGAGCTCGTTATGATTAGTGAGTAGTCGTTTAAGCGGCTTTAGATGAGTAGATTAGGGTGCTTTCAAGGTAGATTAGTGGGTTTAGGTGTCTAGTCTTGCATGTTTCATTCCTTAACCGACGAGATCTCTAGGCTGGATCCAAGCACATCACTTGAGGTTCAGATCTGAGACATATCTTGCATCAAAAGTGTTTGTAGAAATGTCTGAACCACTCGGTTATGGGTTTAAGAGTCTTTCATCGCGAGAGTGATAGTTTGTTCTCTTAAATGACATTTTTGAACTGACTCTTATTGCTGATTGATTCGATGCTTCTCAAAAGACATTTTTGGTATGAAGGAGAATCAGTTTAGATGCTTAATACTTTCATGAGAAGATTAACATGCCTTGAGTTCAAAGTTAAATGAAACCGCTTGATGTTTTGATTCATTAACCAACTAGTTGAACTTGGAAGCACCCGAATCAAGTATCTCGTCTAAAGTCCCTTGCTTTATTACATATTATCATCATCTGAATCGTTTAGCTATTATTTGCATCCTGTCTCTGTTTAGATCTAATCATTTGATTTACCTTTCATGCTTAGTCGTTTGTCACTTAGCTTAGTTCGAAACCTTCACCTTTTGTCTTGACTTAAATGAACAAACATCATAGTCTAGTGTCTCGTTGACTTGTCTGGATTGATACCTCTTTGTGCTACTTCGACAAAGGGGATTGATAGCCCTGAGACCTAAAAAGTCCTATCTACCACCTCATCTATTTTAGAGGTGCATGAACAACTTTAAACGGCTCGTCAAAAGATCGCCGAACAAGAAGCTCAAAACGCTCGACGTGACGAGGAGGCACGCTGGGCACGAGTTGGTCAAACTCGGATTTCAAGCTTGGAGTTGCTCTTCTCACTCATACGTCAAAGATAAGGGTCCTGCGTTTGCATCGTTTATGGCTTCTCAAGCCGCCACCACAGCCACAACACCAACCGCTGCACCAGCCAAAACACCAACCTCTGCACAAACAACTACACCAGCCAGTGAATCAAATGATTCCTCAGCCTCACCATCTCAAAACTAGTATGTAATTTTGGATTGGATATGTTTTTTTCTTTTAATTGGGATATGTATTGAGATATTATGTAATGTATGCAGTTTTTTGGTAATAATTAAGAAGTGACTCTTTTGCGACCAACTTGTGAACAAGGGGTCTTAAATCAGTCGCAAATATTAGGCACCAATTTGCCACTAATGTGAGACTAATTTTAAAGTTTTTGTTTAGATCGAAGCTACATATATATAGTCATTAAACCGTTGCAAATCAGCGACTAAATAATTGTTCCAAAGAGTCGTGATTATACAACATCTTTAAGTGTCGAAAATTAGTCGCTAAAGTTACGTCGTCACTATCTAGTCTTTTATAAACGACTAATAGTTTCATTGTCAACATTGTCGCTTATATACGACGATAAAACGTCGTCACATATTAGTCGGAAATTTGCGACCATTATGCAACCTTTATATTTTGCGACGAAAGATTTGCGACCACTTTTGATAGTCTTAGAGTAGTCGTAAGTAACGTATTAGCGACTATTTTAGGACTATTTTGGTGGTTGCAAAAACTGTGTTTTCTTGTAGTGTTTTACCCTACTAAAATCTACTAATTTTTGAGTGATCCCCTTGCATGGAGTACCAGTTACTTGATTGAGATCATTTTAATCTCAAAATCCAGTCCCAAGCCAAATGAATTCACTTGATTTGCATGAACATGATCCACTTGAAACTTTAAATGAATGTCAAAAGGTTGAGGTTAGGAATGCTTGTGAAGGTTGGTGCTGGAGTTTGGTTCATTTGGTGACAAGTATGGCTAGTTTTTATGAGTAAACCAGTTTTCATTGCAGTCTATAATTGATAACTTGAACAATGAGCTTTAGATTCTTTTAATGATGATCTCTCTTTAAAGAAATATGAACTCCCATGCATTCAACCTCTCTCTCTCTCATTTGTTATTGTTTGCTTGGGGACAACCAAAGGACAAGTGTGGGGGAGTTGATATACTCATATTTTGTCATGATTTGGATTGCATTTTTGTCCAAATATTGAGTCTCATGCATGCATTTAGCTAGTTTTATTAGAGTTTGTCTTTGGTTCTAGCTTTATTTAAGAATTGCATTAGGTCCTAGAGTGTCCTGCATATTTGGATTATTGTCAGGTCATTTGGAGACTTTTGGGAGCAACTTGGAGCTGGGATCACGGAGGAACCGTCGCCTATGTACAGCAACTCGGACAGATGGTTTGGTGCCGACGAAACCTCTACTTTGATCGCGTGGGATGAAGGGCTTTCACTGCGATTCAGTCTCCGGTGTCTTCATCAAGAATCAAAACGAATGAGTCTAGTTTCCGGAACACTTGGAATCAGACGATTCAAGCCGTGAACTGAGAGATATCGCCATCGGAAGGAACACATGTCTCGCGGCCTGATCAGAACTTACGAGATGCGCCTCAGAGAACTTACGAGACGGGGGCTTTGCCAATGTCATACGGTGTTGAGCCCTTCACCAAACTTGGAGCTAAGGACGTCATCTAGTTCTTGAAAGTGGAAGATAGAGGTTCGAACCAGTGGGCAAGGAGTTGTGAAGGATTTGGTGCAAGCGGTCTACATTCACATCGAGAAGGAGTACCGACCAAAATCTTGTCGGTATTACCTTGGAACCTTGACGATTTTGGATGGCTTTTGGAAGCCGAAATTCCGAAGAATTATCCTGCTCGGTATTGATCCCCTGAAGCTATCCTTAACACCGCACCGAGGTGAGTTCAGCCGGTGTAGCGCCTCGGTGTAACCACTCTCAGATTTCCGCATGCATCCTGGCTCCCGAGACTCTTTCATTTAATTCGAAGAAATATCGACGTCCTGCACCGGTCAAAATCACCTCGATACATTCTCGCTTCATGACGTTTTTGTGGGCCTTTTTGGGGCCAAAACCTAGTTTGTCCTAGGTTGGCCCATCAAGAAACCCTACCTATATATGTTTTAGGCATTATCCAGCAGACTAAGCTTTATTCTCTTTGTTTTTCCTTTGCCTCTTTTGTGAAAAACCTAAACTTTGTAAGAGAGATCTTCATTTTCTGGGTTGAATCAAGAGAGTAATTAGGGTTTAAAGCTGAAATCCATCATTATCTATCATCTCCATCTTCAACTTCCATCCCCTTGTGAGTTTTAATCAGAGAGATTGAGAGATTTCTGTGTTTGAAGCTGCAAACCCAACATCATACATCTTCTCCATCTCCATTTCTCATCATTAATCATGCCAATCCTCTCAACTTGCAAAGGTTTAAGAGAGATTAGTATGATTAGTGAGTAGTTTAGCTTAATGGGGTTCTAGATGTGTAGGTTAGGGTGCTAAGGTGTTAGATTAGGAGTGCTCAGGGCTAGATTCATTGGTTCATTTCTCTAAACAGCTGTTCTCTGGCTAGATCCTTGCATATCACTTGTGATCTAGATTCTGGGAATTTCATGCACCACAAGTGTTTGATGAAATTCTTGAAAGAGTTGTATTAGAGGTTTAAGCATTTGCTGCATGATGATGTTTTGTTATTTGATTGAATGATATTTTAGAACTGTTTCTTAATGCTCATTGATTCATATTTCACAAATGATGATTTGGTTTGAAAATCGATTAGTGTAGAGGTTAATGCCTTCATGAGAGGATTAATCTAGATTAGAGTTCTAAATCACTTGAATCATGTCTCATCAGTGTCATTAGCATTCCTGATTTAGCATCAAAGCACCCTAGCCAACTATCATGTCTAGAATCTCATGCTTCCATCATCTCATATTCATACCACTTGTCATTTGCTTGTTTAAGTTGATCATTAGCTTTAATTCTTGTTTTAAGCTTGTATAGTGGAAGTAACATCAAAACATCACTCATTTGGCTTGAATTAAGAACTGATCCTGCATCTTAGTGTCTACACATGATGGATTGATACCCTTTGTACTGCAAAGTGATGAAAGAGATTGATAACCCCTCATTTAGAGTCTTGAAAACTCTAGTTATCAATCTTTGAACTTTTCTGCATCAAAATCTCCTCAAGACAACTCCTAAACCGCCTTAGACCTGCACATACTCAAGAAAACACATCAAGAGTCCTAAAAATTTAAAAGAAAATATGAAAGAAGTATATACAAGTGATAAGCTTGGGGTGTCTCCCAAGAACACTTTGTTTAATGTCACTTAGTTTGACATTGAAAACCTGTTTAACAGGCGTGGTGGATCATTAAGAAGAATTGTAGAAGTCTCCTCTCTCTTCTCAGAAACAAGGTAATGCTTGACCCTTTGTCCATTCACAACAAAACCCTTTCCATCTTTTCCCTCCAAGACCAAAGCTCCATAGCTTCTAACCTCTAAAACCCTGAATGGTCCTGACCATCTTGACCTTAACTTACCAGGAAATAGCTTGAGCCTTGAGTTAAATAAATGAACCAGATCTCCTACCTTAAACTCCCTCTTGAGAATTTTCTGATCATGCAAGATCTTGGTCTTCTCCTTGTATATCCTTGCACTCTCAAATGCATTGAGTCTGATCTCTTCAAGTTCGTGCAAATGGAGTAGCCTCTTCTCTTGGGCTGTCTTAATGTCAAAGTTCAACATTTTAACAGCCCAAAGAGCTTTGTACTCAAGCTCTACTGGTAAGTGGCAGCTCTTTCCATATAGAAGTGTGAAGGGAGATATGCCAATAGGTGTCTTGAAAACAGTCCTATAGGCCCAAAGAGCATCATCCAATTTCTTGCTCCAATCTTTCCTTGAGTTGCTCACTGTCCTTTCTAAGATGGCCTTGATCTGTCTGTTTGAAACCTCTACTTGGCATCTGGTCTGAGGGTGGTATGGACTAGCTATCTTGTGCTTGACACCATGCTTCCTTAGGAGCCCCTCTAGAGTCTTGTTCACAAAATGAGAACCTCCATCACTTATCACCACTCTAGGAACCCCAAACCTTGGGAAAATGGTGCTTTTGAAGAGCGTGACCACCACTTTAGAGTCATTGGTTGGGGAAGCAACAGCCTCAACCCATTTGGAAACATAATCCATATCAACAAGTATGTACTGATTCCCATATGAGCTAACAAAAAGACCCATGAAGTCAATACCCCAGCAGTCAAAAATCTCCACTTCCAAGATGGGATTTTGGGGCATCTCATGTCTTTTGGATATATTTCCATGCATCTGACAAGCATCACAGGTAGACACAACAACCTGAGCATCTCTGAACATTGTAGGCCACCAGAAACCACATTGTAACACCTTGGCCACTGTCTTGAAAGTTCCTACATGACCTCCATAAGCTGAACCATGATATTCTTGTAGCACTGGTTGCATCTCTTCCTCAGCTAAACATCTCCTATACAGGTGGTCTTTGTTCAGCACATACAAATAAGGTTCATCCCAATGATACCTTTGCACCTCCTTGAAGAATCTCTTTCTCTTGTGGCTCTACACCACAAGAGAGATAGTTAACAATGTCTGCAAACCAAGGTAAACTCCTCTCTCTTATAGCATCAGCCTGTTCCACCTTTAAGTAGGTCTTGACAACCATTAGATGCTCTTCAGGAAGTGAGTCATCTAAGGGGACATCTAATTCCACTCTCAGCCTAGAAAGATGGTCAGCAGCTCCATTTTCAATGCCCTTCTTGTCCTGCACTTCCATATCAAAATTCTTGCAGGAGAAGAACCCACCTCAAGAATCTAGGCTTGGCGTCCTTCTTGGTCATGAGATATCTGAGGGCTGCATTATCAGTGTACACAATGACTTTTGAACCCACAAGGTAGCTTCTGAATTTATCAAATGCATAAACTATGGCCAGCATTTCCTTTTCTGTGGTTGCATACTTTTCCTGAGCAGAATCAAGGGTCCTACTGGCATAGTAAATAATATGAAGTTTTCTGTCCTTCCTCTGGCCAAGCACAGCTCCAACTGCATAGTCTAAAGCATCTGTCATCACTTCAAAGGGTAATGACCAATCAGGAGCCTGAACAATTGGTGCACTGATCAATGCCTCCTTGATCTTCTTGTAAGCTTCCTCACACTCAGCATCAAAGACAAATTCAACCTCTTTGCACAACAGCCTTGTCAAAGGCCTAGCTATTCTTGAGAAGTCTTTAATGATTCTCCTGTAAAACCCTGCATGTCGAAGAAAGCTTCTTATGCCCTTGACTGAATTTGGAGCTTGCAAATTCACCATCACTTCCACCTTTGCTCTGTCCACTTCTATTCCAGCTTCTGAGACCTTGTGCCCCAAGACTATTCCCTCTTGAACCATGGAGTGACATTTTTCCCAATTTAACACCAAGCTGTGCTCCTCACATCTGTCCAGGACCTGAGACAGATTAGACAAACAAGAGGAGAAAGAGTGTCCATAGACTCAGAAGTCATCCATGAAGACTTCTACTTTCTCCTCAATCAGATACGAAAAAATAGACATCATACAATGCTGGAAAGTAGTAGGAGCATTGCACTGCCCAAATGGCATGCACCTATAAGCAAATGTCCCATAGGGATTTGAAAGAATCCAGAGTAACCATCTAGAAAACAAAGAAGGGATGGTTTGCAAGCCTCTCTAGCATTTGGTCAATAAAAGGCAAATGAAAATGGTCCTTCCTAGAGGCTGCATTGAGCTTACTATTATCTATACACATCTTGTGTCCAGTTATAGTCCTTGTGGCAATTAGCTAATCCCTTTCATTCTTTATCACTGTCATTCCCCCCTTCTTGGGCACCACATGTACTGGTGAAACCCATATAGAGTCTGAGATTGGATAAATTATCCCAGCATCTAGGAGTTTGAGAATCTCTTTCTTCACTACCTCTTTAAGTTGGGATTGAGACACCTTTGGTGCTCAATGGATGACATAGATTCCTCTTCTAGGTGAATCCTATGAGTGCATAGAAAGGGTGAGATACCCTTTATGTCATCCAAAGAGTAGCAAATGGCTCTCCTATGTTTCCTCAACTCTTCTAACAACTTATGTTCTTGGTCCTCTAATAGCTTATCATTGATAATAACAGGATAAGACTCATTGAGACCTAAGAAAGTTAACCTGAGCCCCTTGGGAAGAGGTCTGAGTTCCACTTTAGGTGCCTTGCTTGCATCCCAATCTCCTTCCCAAGCTGTTTGAGAGGCTTGTTGCAGCTGTTCTCCTTGTGTTTCCCCTTCAGCATTGTTGTCTTGCTCTTGAACCAGCTCCTGAGCCTCTTGAAACTTGGTTTCACCCTTAGCCGCCATGGTAATATCAACTAACTTTTGGTCGGTATAGTCAGTCGATCTACACTCGGCGGAAACCATCTTATAACGCCGACCAGCCACACCGAGTGAATGTCCCTCGGTGGTGGCCCTGCTTGCTGATACCGACTCAATTTTGCTCGGTGCCCTTGGTCGATATTCAGTCGGTGAACTTGCCTCAAAATATTGAGCACTCATACCGGCTGAAACTCCCTTGGTACTGACCGTGTATGCTAATACCGACTGAGTTTCACTCGGTGCATTTGGTCTGGATTCACTCGGCAAAATGGTTCCCTCAGCACCAAGCAATATACCTCCTGAATTTTGGTCGACATGAATGCAACCCCTTGGCGTTTCTGAGCTTCTAAACTGGTCTTCTTCAACCTCTGATCCTACATAGTGCAAGTTCAAGTAAGAACTGGTGCTCGCCTCTGGTTTGTGAGAGTCTAACAGCTTCATGAACTTCAAAGTTTAATCCTCAAGATAGCCATGATCTCCATGCTCCTTTGTTAAAGCTATCTGAAGATAATCTTCTGTGTTTAACTCTTCTAGGAGCTCATCAGCAAGCTCATCCATGGTCTCAACATAGAAAACCTGCCCTTCTATTGTTGGCTTCTTCATCATTTCATTAACATCAAACTTCAGCCTTTCAGAACCAAGTTGCAGCTCAATTATGCCTTTTCTTACATCAATGATTCCTCCTGCTGTGGCTAAGAATGGCTTGCCCAAAATAAGAGGGTCAACTGGTTCCTCAACCATTTCTAGAACCATAAAGTCAGTAGGCACTTCGAAACCTCCTATTTTCACTGGTAGATCTTCTAGCATCCCAATAGGCAACCTCACAGATCTATCAGCAAGAACAAGTGAAATCTTTGCTGGTTTGAAGGTTCTATACCCCAGTTTTCTTGCAGAGAATAGCATTAAGCTGACTGATGCACCCAAGTCACAAAGACATCCAGCAAACATCAAAGGTCCTATAGCACAAGAGAGAGTGAAGCTCCCAGGATCAGTTAACTTCCTTGGAATTGACTTTCTCTGAATAATGGCACTGCACTCATGACTCAATACCACCATACCTTGAAGCTCTTTAGTCTTGTTCAGGATAACTTCTTTTAAGAACTTACCCAGCTTTGGCATCATTAGAAATGCTTCAATGAGAGGCATTGTAAGAGGTGTCTCATTAAGAGTCTTCTCAAAGAGTGCATTTGCTTTATCTACAATCTGCTTCTTGAATCTTCTTGGATATAGGAGCTTAGGTTGATAGGGAGGTGGTGGAACATAAGGCTTTTCTGGTTCTGATGGCTTTTCCACCTCTTTTTCCTTCCCTTTCTTTGATCTTTCAGCTTCTTGGTCATCCCTTGGGGCTGCCTCCCCACTAATTTGATCATTGTCCTCAATGATCACATTGTTGTGCTCTATACCTGGTAGCTCTTTGTCACTTCTCAATGTAATGGCTTTAGCATACTCCTTTGGGTTTGGTTCAGGCTTACCAGGTAAGCCACCTTGGCTTCTTGAAGTGGATGCCTGATTCTGTTTCAGCTCCATTATGTGCTGCTGCATAGATGCATACTGACTTGCAAACATTTGTTGACCCTGAAGCAGCTGTTGTAGAATCCCAACCATATCTGGCCCCATCTGATGCTGCTGGTTAACCGGTGCTGACTGAAACTGATGCTGAAACTGTGTTTGTCCAAACCCTGGTGGTGCTTTTGGCTGCTGCTGTGAACTGAAACTAGAACCCTGCACTGGTTGCTGCTGATGCTGACTGTAACCCTGATTCTGAACAAACTGATTCTTTGGTTGAAAGGACCCTTGGAAGTTGTTATTGGGAACAAAATTCTGTGGAGCTTGAGAACTAGGGTAAACTTGGTCTTGTGGGTTGGCTACATTGGGATTCCTGTAAAAGAGGTTCTGATTGGCATTGGCATATTGATATGTTTGGAACCTCTGATTCCCAATATAGTTCAGCTCTTCTTGAGTAAGACCCTGTTCACTGATGTTCTCAAAGCATTGAGAAGGTTCCTCAAACTCTCCTACAAAGTGCATTGGCTTTTGAGTGGCCAATAACACCTTGTCCAGCTCGCTTTCAAGTGTTGTAAAGTCCTTCTCATACCTTTGATCCCTGCTTGAACTCTCACTCCTATTGGCTCTATCAAAGTCTTCTCCATACGTGTCATTGCTCATTGCTAAGTTCTCTACCAGCTCTAAAGCAGCATGAATCTCCTTCCCCAGAAAGCTTACATTTGATGTAGTATCCAGCTGGTTCCTAATCTTGGGAAGAGACCTTCTATAAAGTGTTCTGAGAAGAGAAGCCTCACTAAACCCCTGGTGTGGGCATTGGTTAGTGTAGCTCCTAAAACTCTCATATGCTTCACCAAAACTCTCATTGCTATGTTGAGTGAAGCTGGAGATTTGGTTTCTCAGCTTTGCTTTTCTGGAAATTGAGAAGAACTTAGACAGAAATGCCTACTTGCATTGCTCCCAGGTTTGAATGGAGACTCTTGGAAACTTCTTCTCCCATTGGTGTGCTTTGTCACCAAGACTGAAGGGGAATAATCTGAGTTTAAAGCTGTCCTCAGATACTCCATTTATCTTTTTCAAGTCACAAACTTTATCAAACTGGTCCAAGTGTTCCAAAGGATCTTCCATTGGCAATCCATGGAACTTGGAGTTTTGGACCATATTTAGCAAAGATGCCTTAACTTCAAAATTGTTGTTCTGCACCGGGGGTGCTTGAATCCCTGCTCCATACTGATTCAAAACATTGCTAGAGAGTAAATTTGATAAGATCTTAGCTTAAACTTTTCAAACTGGAGTCACGGACGTATGAATACGCCACTGTCGTGATCATAGACAACTATCTGTCTCAACCCTGACCAGTAGGTTTCCACTCTGGCCCTGGAAAAGAAGAGGTGCATTATGTTTAAGACTCGTCAGCATTCACAAATCGCCCATAGGTAGGTCTCCACTCCTATGTTTGTTTTGCTCTCCCAAACTAGATCTGACACCGGATGAACACTTTCGTGTCACCAAGCATCTGGATCAGATCGTAGTTCATGACGCTACTCTCATGCAGTAAAAACGAATTCAGAAGAAAAAGTTATAAGATTCGGCTCAATAGCCAATGGAATCTTCACCGAACATATATATCCCCATCGAAAATCCCTTAATCCCAACAATAAAACTACTCTCATGCAGTAAAAACGAATTCAGAAGAAAAAGTTCTAAGATTCGGCTCAAAAGCTCATGGAATCCTCACCGAACATATAAATCCCCATCGAAAATCCCTTGGTCCCAACAATAAAACTACTCAGACATGATGAACGAAATCAAAAACATAGTATTAAAAAGTAGAATAGACACCGAAATTGAAAAAGAAAGAACAAGGGTTCAAGCGACAAATCTCTCTCTCCCTAAAACCTAAAACTTAAAAAGTAATCTAAAACAATAAGAGCATATGAGGTGATATGAATTAGGGTTCCTAAAACATGTATTTATAGTGCTCAAGACATCTCTAGGGTCTAGGGTTCTGATATGGGCTTCAGAAATGGGCCTTTGGAGTTGGAGTTAGCTGGACGCGGTCCGGGAGCTTGTGACCACGAGGAATGGATGGCTGGCCGCGGTCGGGATGCTTGTGACCGCGGGGAATGGTCTGTTGGCCGCGGGTGGAAACGCTTGCCGGCTGGTTTACAGGACATGTTGCTCTTCGCGTATCTTTTGATTGAACCGTTGGATTGCCAAGCTGTAAAGTGTGCTGGAAAGCTGGTACTTCCATCTTTAGGATATCCAAATTTGAGCTGGATCAGACGGTGAGAAGGCCTTCAATCGGGGGTGAAATTCTGACGGTTTGACTCTGAGCTGAAATCTTTGTCTTCTATCCATTTTATTAAGCTTTTCCCTAAGTTTCCTGAAAAGAGTCTTGGAACTACAAATACTAGAAAAACGTAATAAAAGTACTTAAAAGCAATTAAAAAACATAGAAAAATTATTTCAAAACGATCCGTAAAAGTGGTCAAAATACGGTGTTATCATAGTATAAACAACTTATAAGAGATGAGATCAAGAATATGGTTTGGAAACTTAGAAATCCTAATCGAATATGGACTTCTATCGATGATTCTTTAGAAACTTGACTCTCTGCGATAAATCTACATGATGCAGAAAATAATAAAAGACATGAATGAATGCATAAGATGGAATAGAAAAGCTAACCATATCAAGCTGACCGCACCAAACTTTGCTGGAAAAGTTGATCCAGAGACGTATCTAGATTGGGAGAAGAGGATGGACCACATCTTCAACTATTACAATCATCCCGGCCCCAAGAGAGTTGCACTAGCCATAGCTCAACTCACCGATGGTGCCCTTATATGGTGGGAAACAGAAGTGTCAGACCGCAAGAGAAGCCGCCTGTGAGCTATTGATACATGGGTCGACATGAAAAACATGATGTGGCAAAGGTTGTGAGATTTATAGAATAGCAGCGGATTAAGCAAGAATATAGAGAGATTAAGATGAGATTAATGAAGAACTAAAGAAAAGAAGAGAGAATCAAGAGTCTTAGAGAGAAAGAGATGTATTCTGATTTCCTTAGTTCTATAAAAAAACGGCTACAAATGTTTAAATAGGGAGACAAGGAAAACTGAACATATATGGGCCACCCTTAACATATGTTGGCTTATGTAAATGGGCATACTAAATGCCTTATAAAACAACTTATAAAACCTTATAAAGTCTTATAAAGCCTTCTAAAGTCTTATAAAGTCCATGCTAAACACTTCACATTGGTTTCAGAAGAGGTGAGAATGATCCATCTTGTTTAACACTCCCCTTCAAGCTAAGTCCTAAGGAAGCTGAAGACTTAGCTTTGAATTTAGGAGACTCACCTCATTAAAAACCTAAGTATGGATAACCCAATGGGACAAAACAATACTTAGGGAAAAAGAGTGCGAGCCCTTCACTTAGGGGATTCCAAGCATTGGAGGTTCATGAGTCCTCATCTCTCACTGATGTACTCCAAGGTCTTCATACTTGTAGCTTTGGTGAAGATATCGTCTAGCTAATCTGAACTCCTTGGGTAACATGGTAGAATGACCCCAAGCTCCATCTGCTCTTTAACTTTGTGGCAGTCCACCTCAATGTGCTTAGTTCTTTCATGGAACACCTGTTTTGAGGTAATGTGGATTGCGGATTGGTTATCACAGTTCACAGTGATCGGCTTTGAGGACTCTATACCCAGATCCGAGAGAAGCATCTTCAACCACATCAGTTCAGTTGTAAGTCTCCTCATACTCTATATTCAGCTTCTGCACTTGAACAGGCCACAACCTTTTGCTTCTTGCTCTTCCAAGTTACTAGGTTTCCTCCTATAAAGGTGCAATAGCCTGTAGTTGATCTTCTATCTGTTCTATCACCAGCCCAATCAGCATCACAATAGCCCACTATCTCTGAGCTCCCATTGCATCCCATCCATATTCCTTGCTCTAAGGTTCCTTTGAGATATCTTAAGATGCGGTTTACCATATTCCAATGAGAAATCCTTGGGGCTTGCATATGTTGGCTTACCTGATTCACAACAAAGCACAAGTCAGGTCGAGTTATTGTAAGGTATATAAGCTCACTAAGGATCCAGGGCGTTTTTCCTTCACTTGTTCAACTCTGAATTGAATTTTCAGATTGTTTATGTGATTCTGGTGCTAATGTTATGTCAAAATCTGTTGCTGAGAAACTTGGTATAGGTACATTTGTCCCATCTCCAGTAAGGATAATCTTTGGTGATTCATATCAAAAGAGAACAGAAGGAATGATCCAGGACTTGCCACTGATCATTGGAAACAAAATAATACCGGCCGGTTTTCAAGTTTTGGAGATGGACAAAGACAAAGATAGACCTTTGATATTTGGTCGTCCATTCTTAACTACTGTAGGTGCTGTTATTGACCATGCAAATCACTGTTTAGTTTTCTTAAATGTGGACAAGAAAATGTTCTATAAGACCACACCAGACACAGCTCCAAATCGAAAAGACAATAACAAGGAGAAGGTGTTGGATGACAAAAAAGGAAATACAAGCACTTGCATCCAGGAAATTTGAGAAGATCAAGATAGTGGTGCCACCAGATATCAGCAAGGAGAAAGAGAAAAATCTTGAAGGATTTGTTGAGAAGACAAAACATGTCTTGAAAGATGCAAAAATCTTTAAGAAAGGAAAGGAGATTGTGATTCAAGATGAAGGAAATCCAAAGTTCAGACTAAGAAGGATCCCAAGGACTCTTAATTCAGGGGATCCTATCTCTTCTTCTCAATCCTAATCCTGCCAAGAGTCTAGCTAAAAGACTTTAAACAATAATGGGAGACAACCCATTTGGTATGATTTTCTTTTCTTTTTATTTCTTTTCTATTTGATCTTTTATTTTATTTTTTATGCATTTCAGGCTTTCATAAAATCCAGAAAAAACCCAAAACACTAAAAAAACCAGAAAATACAAAAAGATAGGAGGAAGAAACAGGAAAACGGTAGAAACCGGGAATTCCCGGGGTACAGTTCACCACGGCCGCGATCAATTCAGCCGCGGCCGGCCCATCATTTACTGCAGCCCATGTCCCTTGCCCGCGGCCAAATACACATCTGCCGCGGCCGAGCGCGTCTCACCCGCGGCCGGCCATGGTTTGGTTCCCAAGCGAGTTTTCCATGTTTCCCGATAACTGGAACTTCAATTTCCCGTTTTATTCCGGGATTTAACCAGGATGTTCCCGAAGCATAATTTTTGGGTTAAACACGCCAGGTAAGTCTTCTAAACTTTTCAAAAATAAATTTTTCTTAGGAAAACACCTTTTTCAATGAAAAAGAGGATTTAAAAGATCAAAAAGGTCTTTCTCTATATCTTCTTCAACAAGCTTGGAGATCTTGAGAAAAAGACAGCTTTCAAACTTGACAAATCCTTTCCAAATTTTCAAACATATCTCACCCTTTTTCCAAGGAGACTTCAAATCTGTCATCACATAACACTTTTATCAAGGTATGAGCTCAAATTTCTCACTTTTCCTTAAGAACTCAGATTTAGGGTTTTCTTAAATAAGTACAAATTCACCTTTGAATGATTGGATATTGTCTTTGAACTTAAGACTAGACTAATGGGTAGTTTAATTGAATGATTAAACACTTAGACCATAGAGATTTGAAATTTTTGAAATCTGTGATTTGAGACTTTGAACAAATCAAAATTTGGAGATCTGTTTAATTCAGCTTGCAAATCTGGATTGTTTGGTTCATGTTGATAGAAAACCAGATTAGAATACATGTGAGTGAGAATTAACATCATCTAGATTTAGAAATCTCATGTGTTGAACATCATTATATCGAACTTGACAAGATATTCTCAGATTTTGTAATGTTTGATGCATTTACAGCTTGTTTGTCATGAAAATGTGTTTGTGATATCTCTATAAACACTTGATAAAACCGTATTTTGACCACTTTTATGGATCGTTTTGAAATACTTTTTCTATGTTTTTAATTGCTTTTTAAGTACTTTTATTATTTTTTTCTAATATTTGTAGTTCCAAGACTCTTTTCAGGTAACTTAGGGAAAAGCTTAACAAAATGGATAGAAAACCAGATTTCAGCTCAGAGTCAAACCGTCAGAAGTTCACCCCTGATTGAAGGCTTCTCACAGTCTGATCCAGCTCATATTTGGAGACCTTAAAGATGGAAGTATCAGCTTTCCAGTGCACTTTACAGCTTGGCAATCCAACGGTTCAATCAAAAGATACGCGAAGAGCAAGATGTCCCGTAAACCAGCCGGCAAGCACTTCCACCCGCGGCCAACAAGCAATTTCCCGCGGTCAGGAGCATCCCGACCGCGGCAAACCACTCATTCCCCGCAGTCAGAGCACTCCCGACCGCGGCCATCAACCTCCGAGCCCAAAAAGCCCATTTCTGAAGCCCACATTTGGAGAAACCCTAAGTGACGTCCAGAGAGGTCTTAAGCACTATAAATACATGTCTTAGGAACCCTAAACGAGGAGACACCATAGAGAACCGAATTATTTACTTCATACTTCATTGTTTTTGCTTTAGCTTTTAGGGAGAGAGAGATTTGTTCTCTTGAACCCTTGTTCTTTCTTTTTCAATTTCGGTTTCTATTCTACTTCTTAATAATATGTCTTTGATTTCGTTCATTATGTCTGAGTAGTTTTATTGTTGGGATTAAGGGATTTTCGATGGGGATTTATATGTTCGATGAGGATTCCATGAGCTTTTGAGCCGAATCTTAGAACTTTTTCTTCTGAATTTGTTTTTACTGCATGAGAGTAGCGTCATGAACTACAATCTGATCCAGATGCTTGGTGACACGAAAGTGTTCATCAGGTATCAGATCTAGTTTGGGAGAGCAAAACAAACATAGGAGTGGAAACCTACCTATGGGCGATTTGTGAATTAGGACGAGTCTTAAACATAATGCATCTCTTCTCTTCCAGGGCCAGAGTGGAAACCTACCGGTCAGGGTTGAGAGAGATAGTTATCTATGATCACGACAGTGGCGTATTCATACGTCCGTGACTCCAGTTCGAAAAGTTTAAGCTAAGATCTTACCAATTTACTCTCTAGCAATGTTTTGAATCGTTCGTACCCCTGAGAAAACTTCCCTGAACCCCAACGCCTTCTTTCCCATTGATTTACAGCGATTTTCTTTAAAGCTTTAGTTCAATATTGTCTTTCCTTTTTAGTTCATTTTCATTTAAGCATTAGAATATCCGTTTTTATCATTTTTAGTCATTTTCATTAAGTTTAGTTATTACGCCATTTAATTCCCGTATTTTCTTTTAAGATTTCGTTTTTACATTTTAAACACACTACCAAACCCCCACTAAACCGTTTTTGTTCTAGACTTCCTTACTTTAACTTATTTCAAAGGCTTTTTGCAGGAAAAGATCCTCCTTCCCTGTGGATTCGATCCCTAAGTACTACAATCGATCAGCTGTGCACTTACGGCTATTGATTTCAATTAGGGTAAAACTTGACAACCCTCGACACACCGACACAACCACCACATCAACACCTTATTTCATAAAAATCGATATAAAAGCAGCTTGATTTATCCTTTTCTCGAGAATTTCGTTTTTGCAGGTCATGGATCTCTCTCAAGTTCGACTGATTCGAACCAAGACAAGTTCTCATGCGAAAAAGCCCCATTCCCAGGAGACATATGACGCATTAAATGAGACACGAATGAGTGATGACGAACTCCTATCCACCTTCAATTCCACGCAAAGGAGAATATTTTCAGGAGAGATTGAGCGAGCCTCCACTCAGCTATCTTTCCCTCGAAAAGTCAAGTCTTCCTCTAGGCCAAAAGTGAAGTTTATTGGTAAAGCCATTGACCCAGACATCAACTACTTGGGGCAGCTTGGGAAGCTGAAGATCAAGCCAACTCCATGATATGTCTATAATTTGCATCATTTAGGCAGCATTTTAGAGTCCAAATGTGTTTTCTCATTCATTTTAGGTCTTTAGGCATCAGATTAGGCTTTAGGGTTTGCATTAGGTCCCAAAGAGTTTTGCATGGTTTGGAGTATTTATCAGGTGCTTTGGAAGGTATTTGGAGTTCAAGAGGTGTGATTAGGAGTTGAAAAGGGGGAAAAAAGGGTTAAAAATGGTGAAAACCGCTTAAAGGAATTTCTCGGCAAAAGCATGTACCGGCTGGAATCAGTTTATCGGCTAAAAATACCATCGGGTGGTTTTTATCGGCTAAAAATCAGTACCGGGTGAAAATTCTATCGGTGAAGATTTATGCTGAGACGGAGAATTTTTATCGGCTAAAAAGCTTACCGTGGTACACGTTTCTCGGATATTTTCCTTACCGCGGGAAGCATTTCTCGGCTCAAATCCGTTTTCACCCACGTGCGTCAAAGATTGCATATCCGGGGAAATTTCTTGTCCGAATCAGTTAACGGGGGTCTTCATCAAAGTTTGAGATAATCAAGTCAAGATCCCAGAACAGTTGGAGTTACTGAATTCGGAGCAGTAAGAAGATAGATATTGCCACCGGGAGACACTCCTGTCTCGCATGCATTCAAGAGCCTATCCAATAAGTTTCAAAGATTACGTGGGACGATGCCTTTCCATCTCGAATCAGTTTACAGGGCCTTCATTAATGTTTGATATCTTTGAGTTCTCTTTCCAAAACACCTGAGGTTACCCGATTTGGAGCTGTGATATGAAAGATATCGTCGGTCTAAAAGCTTTTTTACTGCCATTCCGAAGCGATGCAAAGATGAGCAATCGGGGAAGCCTTCCACTTCCCAAGATCCGACGGTTTCTTCACCAAAGTTTGAGCTTAATGAGTGATCTTGATCGAGGAGTTGGTTCAAGCCATTTGGAGTTGTGTGCTGAAAGTTATTGCAACCGGGAGACAAGCAGGTTGGTACATGCCTAAAGAGTCACGATACGCGCTAAGTGTTTATGCGAGCCTCGGCATCATTACATCGACATTGCTTAAGCCGAGGCTCATTCCCTGAAGCTCATTGGATCAGACCTCTTGCTGACTCCTCGGTATATCAAGGCCGAGGCATGCGTGCTGAAGAAGCGAAGCTGAAAATGACTAAGTGTTGGATCTAAACCCCGGCTTCAAGACCCCGACATTGCATGTCGGACCTCATCTGCCTTGATCCCTCGACTACCAACCACCTCGGAATTGCATGCCGAGGTCCCTTGTCACAAACTCAGATTCAAGAACAAGTTGACTCAGAGAACGCACGTGAAGATGGATTGAAGACTAGGGTTCATGCATGTTCTTGACGTGTTCTGCATGAGATCTTCATCATGATCTTTTCTCACGTGCACCCCTCGACATCAAGACCTCGGCCTCACTCTATCACACAACGAGCTGCTCATCCGACAACCCAAGAAGAGCGTTCAGTACCCGGTTTGTTCCGGGCTGACCCGCAACACTTAACCTTCACTATAAATAGTTTTTAGGACCAAAAACCTAATTATCTTATCTCTTATCTGTTTTTAGCTTTGAGAACTTGCCTCTTTTGTGAAACTTGGTTATTTTAATCGGATATCTCGTTTTCACGTAAAGATCTTGTTCTCCTTTATTTCTTTTTATCATCATCATTCAAGCTTCTAATCTTGACTAGCTTCACATTTTGCAAAGGATCTAGAGAGCTCTTCATAATTAGTGAGTAGTCCGCTTATGAGGTTTTAGATAGGTAGATTAGGGTGCTTTCATGGTAGATTAGTGAGTTTAGGGGTCTAGTCTTGCATATTTCATTCTCTAACCGATCAGATCTCTAAGCTGGATCCATGAACATCACATGTGGTCCAGATACAAAACATGTTCTCGCACCAAAAGAGTTTGTAGAAATGTCTGAACCAATCGGTTAGAGGTTTAAGAGTCTTTCATCATGAGAGTGATAGTTTGTTCTTCTTAAATGACCTATTGAACTGGATCTTAAAGCTGACTGATTCATGCTTCTCAAAAGGGATTTTGGTATGAAAGAGGATCAGTTTAGAAGCTTAATACCTTCATGAGAGGATTAACTTGTCTTTGAGTTCATGTTAAATGAAGTTGCTTGATAATCTTGATTCATTAACTCGCTAGTTTAGCTTGGAAGTGATAACACCGTATTTTGACCACTTTTATGGATCATAATTATGTCTTATCCAGGTGTTTTAACTATGTTTTCAATGGTTTTTAAAGTGTTTTCAATGTTTTAGAATTTCAAAAGACTTTACAGGAAACTTGGGCAAAAGATATGCAATTTGGAACAAATGAGCAATTTTGGATAAATGCAGACCGTCAGAAGTATGACAAACGATGAAAGAGTGATAGAAAATGCAGTTCCGGAAGAGAGCATGAGCCAGGACCGCAGCCAACACCCATTTTCCCGCGGGTAGGGCCACCGCGACCGCGGAACTTGGTTGTTCACTTTCCAGACGACTTAATTAAAGCCCAGATCAATTCCTTTCGTTATTTTTGAAGCCCTAAGTGTCCAGAACCACCCAGAAGCTATAAATACCCCCTTTAGGTCATTCCTAAAAGTGTGGAGACGACATAAGATAAAAATAGAGAGAGAATTCGTGTGGGTGCTTCACAAACCCTAGAGGCCACCGCTTGAAGGAGGAGCCACCGCTGGAGGAAAACATCGCACCTCCATCTGCTTCTCCGTTCTTCGTTCTTTTTCCCTCTTCTTTTCTTTAATTTCCTGCACTTTCAATACTCTATGATGCTTTGTTACAATATGTTTGAGTAGTTACCCAGTTGGGTTTAAAGGGATTGTTCAAAGGGAATTTCATGTGTCTTTTCTTATGAATCGATAAATTTAGGATTTATAATCTTCTAGATGTTCTTCGTTTGCCTTTAATCTTACTGCGTGATTCTCTGCTGGCCACTTAGAAGCCGATCTGATATGATATGTTGCGAAAGCTTTCATTGATTGTCTGAAATAGGGTGAAACGAGCAATAATTCTATAGGAGTGGAAACCTAGCTGTAGTTGAGTTGTGAATGTTGATGAGTCTTGTTCTGCTATTGCATCCTCTCCCTTCCAGGATCAGAGTGGAAACCTACTGATCAGGGTTGCGAGAGATAGTTGTTTAGTGCTGTGAAAGTAGGCTATTCATACTTCTGTGCCTCGAGTTCTAGAACATACGTAGTTGATTACCTTTATCACTTGTTTAAAATCGACATAGCTTAGACCATGAACCCCTGCAAATTCCCCTTGAGCCGGAACGTTTGTCTTTCATTGTTTACAACCTTAGACTTCCATTATGCTTTTATTCGCTTGTTATTTGCTTTCATTCATAATCGATTTTTACTTGCTTTACTTGCTTTCGTTTTTCAATTGCTTTTTAGTTTTTAATTGCTTTCTAGTTTAGATTTAGTGACAACCAAAACCCAAAACCAAAACCAAAACTTTTTTAGTTCTAATCTGATTTAAGTGTTGCAGTGAATTCGTACTGAAACAATTAAGTCTCTGTGGATCGATACCTTAAGTACTACAGCGCACATCTGTGCATTTGCAGACATTTAGGGGTTATAAATTTAAAACCTGAAGCTTATTAAAACGAAAACAACAAACCCCGCTTTTGGTCGCAATCAAGTTTTTGGAGCCGTTGCCGGGGACTTTGATTTGTTTCGTTGCGAATCCCAGCTTAAATCCATTAGAACACTTGTTTTCTTTTACTTTTTCTTTTGAATTTTTTCAGGTTTCTCTGCAATGAGAGACCGGGAACATGTTCCCGGGACTCTTGGTGATCCACCAAATCGTGTGGATGGTGATCCAAGCGATGATGACCTGACTGATGATGAGTTTGAAGAACCGACCTATGATGACAATGAACTGATCGGATCGACAAAATGTGAAGATGATGATGAACTGATTGGAAGTTTCGATTCACTCGAGAAATTCATGGGAGATCGAAGAGCTATTCAACCAGCCCTACCAGAGGATGGCAAAACTGAAATTAAGGTACCCTATATCCATTTAGTTCAACAAAATCAATTCCATGGTTATAATTCCGAACACCCGATTGAGCATATCGAGACGTTTGAAGAATTATGTGCAACCATTACAGCAAATGGGGATTACCACAAGTGTAGTCTTTTCCCATTCTCTCTTAGAGATAATGCCAGCAAATGGCTAAAATCTTCACTAAAAATGTGGGCAGCGTGTAGAACTGCTTTCCTAAATCGTTTTTACACTAGAAATCGTTCAAATCTCTTAAGGAACAAGATAAGAACTTTTAAACAAAAAGAAGATGAAGATCTTTTAGAAACTTGGGAAAGATTTAGGGAATACCAAAGAGATTGTCCACACCATGGATATACCGAGGAATGCCTGCTGGGTATCTTCTATCGCGGTATAACTCCAGAGTTACGACACTCTTTCGATACAGCAAGTAATGGAGATTTCTCAACTAGATCTGTAGAAGATGCTCACATTTTCATCAACAATTTCGGAAACAGCATCCGTAATCAAACAACCTTTGGTAATTCTGCACTTCCTGAGAAGACAGAAGAAATTTCGAAAGTTATGAAGTGTCTCCATCACATAATGAGTCATTTTGGATTGCAGCAACCAAACAAGGCACACAATACGTGTAACTTTGACGGTTGGGACAACCCAATGGATTCTTATGATCAAGGGATGGTGAACACTGCAGAAGTCTATCAAATTCAAGATTTTCCATTTGTTTCTGATCACCGCGGGTCCATTCATCCGAACCGCGGCAAACCAAGCTTTCACCGCGGTCGTGGCTGTTCTGACCGCGGGAAATTGTCTTCCGAATCTGCCTGGAAATCACCCTCCGAACCAATATCGGCTATTCAATATAATCCTGTTCCATATCCTAGTTTTCCCTCTTCTGAAGCTGAAAACCTAAACAAAAAAATTCTAAAGCTTGAAAAATCTAGGTCTCAAGATATTAGTGATCTTAGATCTGAACTAAAAACGATGCAAAAGGATTTCGATGAAAAATTTTCCACCCTCCTTAGCCTGATGATCAAAACTAATTCTAAAAACTTAGATAAACCTGAGGAGGAGCCCAAGTGAAAATTCTTTCGAAAGCTCAAGTGAAGCAGATCCCTCCGATCATGTGAAAGCTATCACACTTAGGAGTGGATTAGCTTACAAAGAGCCTGAATTTCCTAAAGATCCCGAAGATGAGGAAAAGGGTAAGGAAAAGGAAAAAGAAAGAGAAAGAATCACGATTGGAGACATTGAAAGAGAAGTGGTAGGAGAGAATGATGGAGAAGAAGTAAGAGAAGATTCATCCCGGGAAATCCTTAGAGAAGACCCGATTCCACCTCCACCAACTCGTGTCTATAAACCTCAACCTCCATATCCTAGAGCCTTAAGAGCCCCTAAGAAAGAGAAAGAAAAAGCTAAGCTGAAAGAGCTAATCGATCAATTAAATGTGAGATTACCTTTCGTAGAAGCTTGTGCTATGATTCCTGCTTTAAGAAAATACATGAAGGGTATTCTAACAAATTCTTTAACTCTTGAAGAAGGCGTTATGATGATAACCCATGAATGTAGTTCTATCCTGCAAAGCCGAATCCCTGAAAAGAAAAACGATCCTGGAAGCTTTGTACTTTCATGCACCATCAATGATGTAGCTTTTGAGCGTGCTCTCTGTGATTTAGGATCTAGCATAAACATGATGCCTCTTTCAGTAGCAAAACGTTTAGGACATCACACTTTCAAGCCCACTAAAATTTCCTTAGTACTAGCTGATCGTTCTGTTAGACAACCTGTAGGTATCCTAATAGATGTTCCTGTAGAAATCGAAAAATGTTCCATACCTACCGATTTCGTAGTTCTAGAACTAGAAAGAGAACCTAAGGATCCACTTATTCTTGGACGACCATTCATATCTACAGCCGGAGCCATAATCAATGTTCCTGAAGGAAAAATCGACCTTCATCTAGCCGGCCTAGTTATGCAATTTGACATGAACAAAAGTTTCGATAAACCGACTCTAGATGGCAAAATTTGTTGGGTTGATGAGTTAGACGGAATTATTGAGGAAGTCTATGAAGATCTGCTTCTAGACGACCCTTTAAGTGTCACGCTTTCACTCGCAAAAGACGAATGCAATTTCCTTGAAGAAATTTCAAGTGAGTGCGCACGTATGCTTGATAAATCCGAAACTTATAGGAAACCTCTACACTATCTAGATCTTAAGGACCAAACAAACATTCCTACACCTCCTAAAGACACTGCTGCAGCAATTAATGATCCTTGGAGCGAGCTTAAAGCCCCTAAAATCGAGCTTAAACCTCTTCCCGTCGGACTTAAGTACGCTTTCCTTGGACCAAATTCTACTTATCCTGTCAAAATAAACTCTGGTTTGACGGAAGAAGAAACCAAAATGCTGTTGACTGAGCTGAGAAAGCATAGAAAAGCCTTAGGATATTCACTTGATGACATACCTGGAATCTCTCCAGATCTTTGTATGCACAAGATAAATCTAGAGGATAATGCTAAAAACTCAATTGAAAGTCAAAGGAGACTGAACCCTAATCTCATGGATGTTGTCAAGAAGGAGATTATGAAGCTTTTAGAAGCCGGAATAATCTTTCCTATCTCAGATAGCACTTGGGTTAGCCCAGTTCATGTTGTTCCGAAGAAAGGAGGAGTCACTGTCATTAAAAATGATAAGGATGAAATGATCGCTACAAGAACAGTAACTGGACATCGTATGTGCATCGATTACCGGAAACTGAACGCAGCAACTAGGAAAGATCATTTCCCACTTCCCTTCATAGATCAAATGCTAGAAAGGTTAGCTAATCACCCCTACTATTGCTTCCTTGATGGATACTCCGGATTCTTCCAAATTCCTATTCGCCCGGAGGATCAAGAAAAAACGACATTCACTTGTCCATATGGCATGTTTGCTTACCGACGTATGCCTTTTGGATTATGTAATCCACCTGCTACCTTCCAGCGATGCATGATGTCGATCTTCACAGATTTTATTGAGGATTTCATGGAAGTATTCATGGACGATTTCTCTGTCTATGGATCTTCTTTTGAAAAATGATTAGGCAATCTTGGTAGAGTGCTGCAAAGATGTGAAGATAAGCATTTAGTATTAAATTGGGAAAAATGTCACTTCATGGTACGAGACGGAATCGTGCTTATGCACATAATTTCCGGAAAAGGTATTGAAGTTGACAAGGCTAAAATCGAAGTCATGACAAGCCTACAACCCCCCCACAAACGTAAAAGGCATCCGTAGTTTCTTAGGACACGCAGGATTCTATAGGCGATTCATAAAAGATTTTTCTCAAATAGCCTGACCTCTTACGCGTTTGCTTTGCAAGGAAACGAACTTTGAGTTCGATGATGAGTGCTTAGCCGCGTTCCATAAGATCAAAGAAGCTCTTGTTTCCGCTCCAGTCGTGCAAGCACCTGATTGGGAACTCCCATTCGAAATCATGTGCGATGCAAGTGACTATGCAGTCGGAGCAGTGCTTGGCCAACGAAAAGATAAGAAACTGCACGTAATCTACTACGCAAGCAGAACTCTAGACGAGGCTCAATGCAACTATGCAACAACAGAGAAAGAAATTCTAGCTGTCGTATTCGCATTTGAGAAATTCCGTTCTTATCTTGTAGGATCTAAGGTCATAGTTCATACTGATCATGCTGCAATCAAGTATTTAATGTCTAAGAAAGACGCTAAACCTCGGTTGATAAGATGGATCCTCCTACTGCAAGAATTCGACATCGAAATTCGAGATCGAAAAGGATCAGATAATGGAGTTGCAGACCATCTTTCACGAATTCGAGTTGAAGAAAGATTGCCATTAAATGACAGTTTGCCAGAAGAAAACATCTATGCAATAGATACTACCCCTCCAATGCCAATACCGCACCACCACGTCCACTCATGCGAAGATCCGATGCTTTCAATACCCCATGGTTTAGACATATAGCAAATTACTTAGCAGCTGATGTAGAACCACCACAGTTCTTTGGGTATAGGAAGAAAAAGTTTCTGAAAGACATAACACATTATATTTGGGATGAACCCTATCTCTATAAGAGATGTGCTGATGGGTTATTCCGAAGATGCGTGGCTGAAGAAGAGATGGAAGGAATTTTATTCGGATGCCATAGCTCGTCTTACGCAAGACATTTCGCAACCTTCAAAACTGCTTCAAAAATCTTGCAAGCTTGTTTTTGGTGGCCTACTCTGTTCAAAGATACTCAAGCTTATATATCGCGATGCGATAAATGCCAAAGGATGGGTAACATAAGCAAAAGGAATGAGATGCCTCAAAATTTTATTCTCGAAGTCGAAATTTTCGATGTCTGGGGAATAGATTTTATGGGACCCTTTCCTACTTCTTTTGGGAACCAATACATCTTAGTAGCAGTAGACTACGTCTCTAAGTGGGTTAAAGCAGTCGCTAGTTCCACCAATGATGCAAAAGTTGTCATGAAGCTGTTTACATCTGTTATATTCCCGCGTTTTGGAGTTCCTAGAATTGTGATAGGCGACGGAGGATCGCACTTCATCAACAGAGTTTTCGAGAACCTTCTTAGAAAGAATGGAGTTACACATAAAGTTGCTTCTCCATACCATCCCCAAACCAGCGGTCAAGTAGAGATCTCAAACAGAAAGATCAAGTCGATTTTGCTGAAAACAACTGCAGTACATCGCAAGGATTGGTCTACCAAGCTTGATGACGCATTATGGGCATATCGAATAGCATTCTAGACACCATTAGGAACAACACCATTCAACCTAGTTTACGGAAAAGCATGTCACCTTCCAGTAGAGCTCGAGTATAAGGCGCAATGGGCTATCAAGGAGATGAACATGAATCTGAAAACAGCTGGGGAAAGCAGACTACTTCAACTTCACGAGTCAGAAGAAATCCGACACAGTGCTTACGAAAACTCGAAGATCTACAAGGAGAAGACTAAAGCATATCATGATAAGAAGATTATTCATAGAACTTTTGCTCCTAACGATAAAGTTCTTCTTTTCAATTCTCGTCTTAAGCTTTTTCCAGGAAAATTACGTTCAAGATGGTCAAGACCCTTCATGATAAAGGAAGTCAAGCCATACGGAGCCATTGTCCTGTGGGACAGAACCGGAAACTCATTTACAGTGAATGGACAGCGTGTAAAGCCATATCTGGCTGAAGAAACCGAAGACGAAAGAGAAGTGATGTTTTTGATTGATCCATCATCGGCCAATGATGAGACCAAAGAGTGTCACGACCCCGGTTAAGTCTAATCGAGCAACAATGTCAAGCTAATAACTTGAACCAAGCGCTTAGTGGGAGGCAACCCACTCGGTATTTTATCTATTTCCCTTTGACCTTTATTTTCTATTTCCATTGCTTTGTTTCTGTTTCATTTAATTTCAGGTTTTCAATAAGGAAGAATAAATACAAAAGACGAGCAGCACTCTCCAGCACGATAAGTTCACTTAAACATTTCAACTTTTCTATTTTCTTTACCATTCTTTCCAAGATTTATCACACTGAGGACAGTGTGAAATAAGTCTGGGGGAGGATGTTCATCCGTTACTAATGAAATTTGATTTGTTTTGAGTTTGTTTTGGACACATAAAATTTTTCAAACAAATTTTTCAAAATGTTTTTCAAAAAAAATTTCAAACCGTTTTCAAAATGTTTTTCAAAAAGTTTTCAAACCAGGAACACAATAAACATTACTATGATGAATTAGACCAGTGTGCTTCTACGTTATTTCCTCGTTTTTTGCTCTTTTTGTGATTTAGGCCTAGACTAGGCGGTAGCTAAGTACTTGCATTACGAAATCCCAACAGAGAACTTCTATTCATGGAGATTCTTTCTGACAGGATATACTAGCTCATTTTATCTGGACTTAACTTTGACATAATTTTCTCATTAAAGCATTAGACCAGGGAAACGAATCATACATTCAGGACTCCTTTATCCTTTAACCACTCTTTGTTGATCCTGAATGGCTAGTTTATCTTTAGCTAGTTCCCCACCAAACCTAACCTCTTTCAAACCACATGCATTCTTGTTTTTCATTATCCTATATGTAGATATGTGCAAAAACGTCGGAGAGAAAGAGGATCAACGCGGTTTTCAGTCACTGAAGATGAAGGCCTGCGATTTCATTGGAATGATTCAACAAAAGAAGAAACCTCAGCTTGCCTTGTAAAAACTTCAAAATCTTGGTACAATTTCGTCCCTTAGACTCTCTATATAAAAGGTTATTTCCCCTTTCAAAAAAAAAAAAAAAAAAATCCGAGAAGAAAAAAAAGAAAAAAAAATAAGAAGAGAAAGAAAATTTAAAACCTTAGAGAGTCTAGGAGGATCGAATTTAATCCTTGAGGCAAGCTAGAGTCTGATTATATAGAGTTTTGGGGATTATCTTTATGATTCCCGGAAAAGATCTAAGTCTGGGGGAACAGCTGTTTACAACAAAAAGAGGAAAATTATGCAACAACAATTGGCAAAGGAGAAGTGACTGAAAATCTGCGATCACCAACAGGTCCTTCTCTCTCTTGCGGTTTTGCATAATATCTTGCATCCTCCATATTCTTCAGGTAACCCTAAACACTTAAACTCCACCACTTAAATAGCCTTAATGCCAAACGCCGTCTACCCTGAATAATGTCTTTGATGAGAATTCACTAATATACTTAATGAACGTAGAGAACTAGTTGACTGGAAGTTAGATCTAAGTGTGTAGATATTCGCATGACGGATTAACGAACTAGTTTGCTTGTACTTTGGCGAGAATTTTCTAGACTATATCCAAATAGATGTTTCACGATGAGTTATGGTTTAGAAGGACGGTCCTGAGATATTGTTTAGTTCCTGCGATTTTTTAAAAATTCTTTCCTGACTTAAGTTTGTTTGAGGACAAACAAAAAGGTAAGTTTGGGGGAGTTGATAACACCGTATTTTGACCACTTTTATGGATCATAATTATGTCTTATCCAGGTGTTTTAACTCTGTTTTCAATGGTTTTTAAAGTGTTTTCAATGTTTTAGAGTTTCAAAACTTTACAGGAAACTTGGGCAAAAGATATGCAATTTCGAACAAATGAGCAATTTTAGATAAATGCAAACCGTCAGAAGTATGAAAAGCGATGAAGACCTTCTCACCGTCTGATCACCCACAAAATTTGAGACACCATAGAGGATCCAACCAGCTTTCTAATGCACTTGGTTTGGAGACAATCCAACGGTTAGATCTTCAGATACTCCCGATGCAAGAATGATAGAAAATGCAGTTCCGGAAGAGAGCATGAGCCGGGACGGCGGCCAACACCCATTTTCCCGCGGGTAGAGCCACCGCGACCGCGGAACTTGGTCGTTCACTTTCCAGACGACTTAATTAAAGCCCAGATCAATTCCTTTCGTTATTTTTGAAGCCCTAAGTGTCCAGAACCACCCCACAATCTATAAATACCCCCTTTAGGTCATTCCTAAAGGTGTGGAGACGACATAAGATAAAAATAGAGAGAGAATTCGTGTGGGTGCTTCACAAACCCTAGAGGCCGCCGCTTGAAGGAGGAGCCGCCGCTGGAGGAAGACATCGCACCTCCATCTGCTTCTCCGTTCTTTGTTCTTCTTCCCTTTTCTTTTCTTTAATTTCCTGCACTTTCAATACTCTATGATGCTTTGTTACAATATGTTTGAGTAGTTACCCAGTTGGGTTTAAAGGGATTGTAAAAAGGGAATTTCATGTGTCTTTGCTTATGAATCCATAGATTTAGGATTTATAATCTTCTAGATGTTCTTCGTTTGCCTTTAATCTTACTGCGTAATTCTCTTCTGGCCACTTAGAAGCTGATCTGATATGATATGTTGCGAAAGCTTTCATTGATTGTCTGAACTAGGGTGAAACGAGCAATAATTCTGTAGGAGTGGAAACCTAGCTGTAGTTGAGTTGTGAATGTTGATGAGTCTTGTTCTGCTATTGCATCTTCTCCCTTCCAGGATCAGAGTGGAAACCTACTGATCAGGGTTGCGAGAGATAGTTGTTTAGTGCTGTGAAAGTAGGCTATTCATACTTCTGTGCCTTGAGTTCTAGAACATACGTAGTTGATTACCTTTATCACTTGTTTAAAATCGACATAGCTTAGACCATGAACCCCTGCGAATTCCCCTTGAGCCCCAACGTTTGTCTTTCATTGTTTACAACCTTAGATTTCCATTATGCTTTTATTTGCTTGTTATTTGCTTTCATTCATAATCGATTTTTACTTGCTTTCTTTTTTCAATTGCTTTTTAGTTTTTAATTGCTTTCTAGTTTAGATTTAGTGACAACCAAAACCCAAAACCAAAACCAAACCTTTTTTGGTTCTAATCTGATTTAAGCGTTGCAGTGAATTCGTACTAAGACAACCGAGTCTCTGTGGATCGATACCCTAAGTACTACAGCGTACATCTGTGCACTTGCAGACATTTAGGGGTTATAAATTTAAAACCTGAAGATTAGTAAAACGAAAACAACAAACCCCGCTTTTGCTCGCAATCAGGAAGCACCCGAGTCCTTTATCTTGTCTAAAGCCTCTGCATTATCATTTCATATCATCATCCGATCATTTGCTAGTCTTCTTGTTTGTTATTTGCATCTTCTCTAGTTTAAATCCATTGTCTTGCTTTGTTTTTGTTATTTGTTGCATTTTAAGTAGTATAAACATCAAAACCTTTTCTTGATCAACTAGACTTAAGCGATGAGCCTTATAGGCTAGTGTCTGTCACAGGCTTGGTTTGATACCCCTTGTACTACAACTACAGGGGATTGATACCTTTATAAAGGCTGAAAAGTTGTGGTTATCACTCCAGCAATTAACTACCCAACTCTTGAGATGCTTGGAATCAGAGAAGATGTGATATGGTATCTTGATACGCTTGGAATGAGATCATTCATGGAGTAGAATTTTCAGACCTATGAGAATCACAGCAAGGAGTTACTTGCATCAGCAACTTTGAGCTACAAGAAGAGAGCTACTCCTAGAGCTCTAGATGGCACACTCTCCTTTTCTATTGGAGGTCAAATCTACTCTCTTACCATATAAGAGATATGTGATGCTTTGAAGTTGCCTTATTGTGATGAGATTGCATTGGAAAAGGATCCAGATGAGGATCTTTGGAAACTGATGGGTTATGGAGTTTATGACAAAGGAAGGTCCAAGGCATCATTAATCTCTCATCCTGCTGTCCGCTATGTGCATAAGCTACTAGCACACACTGTGTTTTCACGAGCCAACCAAGCAAATGTCCTTAATCCAGAGTTGGTGACACAACAGTTACCATTCGCAGATCACCCCAGGTTTCCTGGCTTTGCTTGTATCATTGCAAGGAACCTAGTGAAGGTTAAGCATGATATGCTTACAAATCTGATTGTCAGGACTACTCACCAGCTTTTGTGAGCATCATTACTTCGCTTATGATAGCCGCAGGAGTTGATTTATCAGCTAAGACGCCTCTTAGAGAGGATTTGTTTGATCTCTCTCAGTTCTCTAGAGACAGGACTATCACTAGGGACAAGATGGGCCCAATTGGATTTGCCTACAAATTCTGCACCAGTTCCACCGAGTACAGGGTCCTTCTACCATCGGATTCAATGCCACGTCTCCGAGATGGTTTAGACCCAGGATGGAAACCAGAGACTAGCGATTTCCTACCATTTTTGCCACTCTTACCTCTGACCATGAAGCAATTTCTGGCTGCAAAATCCAAGAGAGAGGTGGCTGCAAACAGCAGGAGACTTCAGCCTGCACCATATTCATCCAGAGCCAGTTCTTCTCAGATTAGAGCATACACTAGGAGTGATGCAGATTTTGCAGCTTTGAAGAAGAAGCTTTACCAGCAAGAGAAGATCAGCAGGCGCATGAAGAGCCTACTGAAGAACCGCCGGTTTGATGATGACTCCTCTGCCACATAGACAGATGACAGCCATGAGACATAGGGGCCTATCCATCACCACATCATACCCACGGTTCTATCACCATTTTTCTTTTCTTTTGTTTAAAACTCTTTTGCTTTTATTTCACCATCTTCTCACCAACTTTTTCACATTGGGGACAGTGTGATTTTAGTCTGGGGGAGGCTGTTTATCCGTACTAATCTATTTTTCTTTGTTTCTTATCTTTTTAAAAAATTTTCTATGCTTATCAAAAGACCTTGAGTATTTTTCAGGAATGTTTGACACAAAACTATGATGAGTAAGACCCATGTGCTTCTAGACTTTACATGCTAGTTTCTTTTGTGGTTAATTAGTACTAGACTAGGCGGTAGCTAGAGTACTTTCACTACAAACTTCTAGACTTCATCTTTAACTGGTACCACACCCTTTATCCAAACGTTTATGTTTAAACCTCATGCATTCTCTCTTTAGTTTATATCGACAGATATGTCCAAAAACGCCAGAGAGAGAGGAGCGACATGGTTTTCCAGTCACTCAAGAAGAAGACTGAAGAAATTTGGGAAAGTGGAGCATCAAGAATCTATCAAAGCAGAATGATGCCTCAAAAAGCTTGAATTTAAAGGTAAATTTCGTGCTTCCTAAGACTCTACATCCAAAGGCATCTTCCCCTTTCAAAAAAATAAAATAAAAAAAATGAAAGAAACGGAAAAACAAAAAGCCTAAAAGAGTCGAGGTTGCCGAAATTATCTGAAGCAAAGGCTACAAGTATTCATTGTGAGCATTGGTTTTAAAACCTGGACAAAAATCTAAGTCTGGGAGAGTCATGGGGAGAACCTGAAGAAAGGAGATCAAGAATCTTAAGGCAAGAAGAATGTGACTGGAAACTGTGGATATCAACAGCTCCACCCTCTCTTGCTGTTTTGCATAATGTCTTGTCTCTTCAGAAAATGTAACCCTAAACACTAAAAACCTCACCTTCTAAACAGCCATTTTGAATACCTAACCTTGATTGCCTTGCTGAACTCCTCTTAATGAGAAACACTGGAACTTATAAACGAATGTTAAGAGCTAGTTGACTGAAGGATAGGTTTAATTGTGTAGATTTTCGCATGACGGATCAACGGACTAGTTATGCTTGTGCTTTGTGAGAATTTTCTAGACTATCCTTGATTTGAGCATAATGACTAACTCTGGGTTAGAAGCATGGTATCTGAGATTTTGTTAGTTCCTGCGATTTTCAAACCTCTTTTCCATATTCAGATCTTTGGTTTTGTTCGAGGACAAACAAAGGTTTAAGTATGGGGGAGTGCATAACACCTGATTTTTACTACTTTTATGGATCACTTTCAGTATCTTATGCAGGTATTTTCACTAAGTTTTAAAGCTTTTATAAGTGTTTTCCATGTTTTGGAGTTTTAAAAGGGTTTTCAGGAAACTTGGGACTTTGGAGTGCATTTTGGAGCAAAAGTACATTTTTGGATAAATTCAGACCGTCAGAAGTTTGGCAACCTATGAAGACTTTCTCACCGTCTGATCATCCCCAAATTTGGTAACATTATAGAGGAGACAACCAGCTTTCCAACACACTTGGATTCAAAGCAATCGGTTAGATCTCCAGATATCATCAATGCACTGAAGGCTGATCAGCACAAGTCCAGTCAAGCACAGGGGCTTTCACCCGCGGCCAGCCTTCTTTCCACCGCGGCTAAAGAGGTTTCACCCCCGGTGTACCTATGTCCGAACCTCAGGAGCCTAACTAAGGCCCAAGACACTTCCTGCATCCATTTTACGAGCCCTAGACACCCAAGACTTGGAGAAATACTATAAATACTCATTTTTAGGTCTTTTGTAGGAGAGCCTCTTTCTTCTCTTTGAGAGAGAACTCATTTACAGTTTTAGGTTTTATTTTTATGCATTTGTAGAAGCTCTCCATCGCCACTCTGTCTTCAATAAGAGAAGTTTTTCTGCAACTTTTGTTTCTTTACTTTTCTTCTTCTTAGTTCTAAACCAATGATGATGTCTACCTTAGCCATGTCTGAGTAGTCATCTAGTTGGGTGAAAGGGTAATCCAAAGGGATCCCATGTTCGAGTGACATCTAGGTTTTTAGGAAAAGGATTTCAAATTTTAACATGATGCTCCCATTCATCCAAATCTCAAAGCGGTAATTCTGGATTGATCACCCAGAATCCGATCCTAGGTTTAATCCGAGCCACGAGAGTCTTGTATCTGGGTTGCCTGAACTGGATCTTATGGACGTCACTGTCGTAGGAGATGAAAGCTACCTACGGAGGATACGTTAGCAGAGATGGATTTCGATCTACAAAGCATGATCTTGTTCTGACATGAGAGCGAGAGTTAATTGTCATGAACAAGTGATTAGATGAATAGGGTGACGAGAGTTGGCTAATCTTACATGTGTCTGTCCTAGTTTCAGAGTCATAGAAGATCCTTGCCTAAATTCTTTGTGTTTTAGAACATGAACCCTAAAGATGAACCTTGAACCCAGTGCCGTTTTTCATATAGTTTTCAACCGATTTTTATTTTCAGCTTTTTCATTCTCTACATAATTAGATTTAGTGACAAACCAAAACCCTTTTTTCTTAGATTAGGTTTACGATTTTTTTAGTATCAGTTAGAAGTCTCACTGTCTTTGCTGTGCACTTGCAGCTTGCCTAGGGTAAAACTTGTGTTGCCCACTTCACTCACATCAGTCACTTAAGGTTTCTCCAAATGAGGGAATCATTTTGGGCTTGAAAATGGGCTTCGGGGTCGGACAGACCAGTCTCTGCGGTCGGGAAGGTCCAGACCATGGGGAATGGGTTGTTGGTCGCGGGTAGGATTGCTTGCCGGCTGGTTTACGTGACATCTTGCTCCTCGCCTAACTTTTGATTGAACCGTTGGATTGCCATTCTGTAAAGTGTGCTGGAAATCTGGTAGTTCAATCTTTAAGGTCTCCAAAATTGAGCTGGACCAGACGGTGAGAAAGTCTTCATTTGGGGGTGAACTTCTGACGGTTTGACTCTGAGCTAAAATCTGGTCTTCTATCCTTTTTTTAAAGCTTTTACCTAAGTTTCCTGAAAAGAGTCTTGAAACTACAAATACTAGAAAAATATTATAAAAACACTTGAAAGCAGTAAAAACATAAAAAAAGTATTTCAAAACGATCCATAAAAGTGGTCAAAATACGGTGTTATCAATACCATAATAGTAAGTGTATATGACTGCAAATATCTCCCAATTGACAACCTTTTTCACTGTTGTAGCTTTGGTGTGTGTGTTTGTTCCTGCTTTCTTTGTCGAAGAAGCTGAAGCAAAAATCACTCTTAAGTGTACTTTGGATATAATTGGTGTTGTCTTTTGAAATGGAACCATCACTGATGTGTGTTGTCACAATCTTGTCGAAGAAGGAAAAGTGTGTCACGACACGCAGTTCAAACACATTTCAAATAGATGATAACAGTGTATTTGTACCCATTTTCACTATTTATTTCTTATGCTTTTTCAAAGGTTTTAATTAGTTTTAAGTCTTTTCATTACAGTTTTTCTATTATTACGTCAAATTGTATTGATTTACGATAATTTTTTAAAAATTTGTTTTAATTATTATGTTTGGGTTATGAAAATTTATAAATAGCTTCCATAGCTTCTTAAAAATACATAAGACAGACAATTCTCATTATATTATTTTCTATACCATAATAGTAACTCGATAGTTTCAAAAGCCTCAGCAGATATGACTACAAGTACCTCCCAACCGACTGTTAGTTCCTATTTTCTCTGTAGAAAAAGATGAACAAAAATGTTATGGGATACATTCCTTCTAAAATCACCCATAAATGTGATTTGGATATAATCATTGTTGTCTTTTAAAATGGAACCATCACTGATGCGTACCATGATCTTGTCAAAGAAGGAAAAGTGTGTCACGACACGATGATCAAATATATTTCAGATAGACCCCACTTAATTGCTAATGAAACCCAATATTTGAAGAAGAGATGATTAGTAGACTCATTGTGTCTTAATATCTAAAACTACTTAGACTGTATAGTGATTATAATATTTGATCGAATAAAATTCAAAATATTCTTTTACCACAAATATTGTTGTCTCTCTTTCAATATAAATGAATCTATCAAACATTACTATCTTGATGGAGCGAAGCAACAATAAACAGCTCAACCAATAGATTCAAGGAATTGATTAGGACCTGCCAGCTCAACCAAGGGACTCTAAGGAATCATCGCTCGGGACCTAATTCTTGAACTCGTTGAGATCTCGATGGATCTGCCGAAACAAGGGATAGAGAATACAATTCTCCCAAAAGCCAAAGTTCTTTATTAAAAAATCAATAACTGAATGAAACAATAAGTGTAAGAGGCTATTTATAATAAAATCTAAAAACCCTAAAACCCTAACTATTAATTATACGCTGCATCAGGTCTCGTCGGCCAAGAAAGATTCGTCCTCGAATCTTCAACCGGTTTATCCACATCGGTTTTGTGTTGAGAATGTTTTGTTTTTGTGCAAACCGAATTTTGTACGGATTTTGCACAGACCGGATTTCGTACGGACTTTGCACAAACCAGATGTGCACCGACTTGTAATTTTTCGCAGATCTGCGATAGCCCGGATTTTGCACGATTTCTGCACAAATCTTGAACTCTCCACTGATCTGTCCTTGCTCGGATTTTACATGAAGGTGATGTTGCATGAACGTATTCTGCATCTGTTAGATTCTTGAAATCACCTTCTCAGAACACGAAGTTTAAATCATGACATCTTAATGATATATATCGAAGATGGGATCACCATAGATCTCTCTATAGACATCATGGTTTTCTTTTCTTTCAAGAAAAGGACTTTCGTTTTGGATAGGATAGATGCTTTGACTCACCATAACAACCAGAATCGGTCAGTCTCTGATGAAGCTATCAGAGAACAAGCGGCTCTGATACTAAATGATGGAGTGGAAGCAACAATAAAAAGCTCAACCAATAGATTCAAGGAATCGATTAGGACCTGCCAGCTCAACCAAGGGACTCTAAGGTATCCTCGCTTGGGACGTGCTTCTTGAACTCTTTGAGATCTCGATGGATCTGCCGAAAACAAGAAGGAGAGAATACTCTTCTCTCGAAAGACAAAGCTCTTTATTAAAAAAATCAACAACTGGATGAAATAATAAGTTTAAGAGGCTATTTATAATAAAAGCTAAAAACCCTAAAATCCTAATCATAATTAAAATAGGAAAACTACTGAAATACAAAATACAAGAAATAGACATAATGCATATTCTTATTGATAATAATAATATTAATTATACGCTGCATCATATCTCTAACAATATTTCTTATCAACACTAAATTTAAACATATGTTAAAAATATGAAGTGCAAAAACAAATTGAATATACTATATTCTTCCATTATTTTAAAATCATATATAAAATATCTTACAAAAAAATTAATTTCATTCAGTTCAAAAAGTTTTATGTGTCCCTAGTTTAAAGTTATTTAAAGGTTTTGAAAAATCCATATACTTTATCGACTAAATCCTCTGTATGGTAAATGTTCTTTGCTAAAGATCGTTCATGAACAAACCAATAAGCTTATCTATATATAATCATTAAAACCATATCATTTGGTTGGAGCTAAAAAAAATACTTCCAGTTGATGTTAAAATTTTATTTATAAAAGCAACTTAAACCTGCGCATACTATACAAGTTTAAAATTTTAATTTGGTAATTCTTAATGTTATTTGTATTTTTTTCGAAAATGGTTAATTTTAAATGTTTATTATCATATATTTTGATTTACTACTTCTACAAAGTTTCAATTTTCATTTTTTCTATGTATCTTCCAATTGACAGTATCTTAGTTTTGTGAAGGCAAATTTTTAATTTGTAATTATTCAAGTTGTCAAAATATATGCATATTTACAAAATATTTAAGAATAAACTTTGATATAATTATAATATCTAGAACTGGTAACAAATTACTATTATACAATGATTAATTGTAGTTGTAAGTGTTTATTCATCAAAAATATTTTTAAAAATAAATTAAAATATACTTTCTAATTTTATGATATTAACGGAGGATGCGAAATAGGAAAACATTTGTAAAAAGAATATAATTTTTAAATATAATTTTAATATCCAGAACTAGATACAAAGTACTGTTTTACAATGCTTAATCGTAGTTGTACGTGTTTATTCATCAAAATGTTTTTAAAAATAAAATAAAATTAAATTTCTAATTTTATGATATTGACGGAGGATGCGAAATAAAAAAAAAGTAGTAAAAATATAATTTTTAAATATAATTTTAATATCTACAACTGGATACAAAGTACTGTTATACAATGATTAACTGTAGTTGTACGTGTTTATTCATCAAAAATGTTTTTAAAAATAAACTAAAATATACTTTCTAATTTTATGATATTGACGGAGAATGCGAAATAGGATACCATTAGTAAAAAACTTAAGTTTTATTATTAAGTTATTGTTTCAGCAATCGAATGACGTATAAATGTTAGTATTAAGTGTTACAAAATTGCCTATAAATTTCATGTTTTAATAAAATAACCAAATAAATTAGGAATGCTTTATAATTTTTCACAAATAAATATTATACTACCTTAGCAAACATTAAAAATAACACATGATTAAAAAGTTTTGTGCATGTTATATGTTAAACAACAAGCACCAAATAACCTTGATAAATCATTTAGTTAAAGCAATATTTAAGTATTTGAATTTCAATGTATCACTGACCTAAAGTAATACTTTTTCGTAAAGATGATGTGTGTTTAGGTTTTAAATAACAAAATTAAACTTATGTTGGTATGTTAAAATTCATGCACCATATTTTTCTTTCTTAAAATCCATGTTTCTTGTAATTCTGACCGTGAGATCTAATCATTTGATTTATAATGCTGTTATGACTTAAATTCTCTGAATAAATTTCTTCTAAAAAGTATAATGATGTCAGCAAAAAAACAAATAATAGCATTCATGGTATTATTATTATTACGTTAAATTGTACTGATGTACAATGGTTTTTCTAAATTTGTTTCGATATTTATGGTTGGGTTATGAAAACTTATAAATAGCTTCCATTGCTTCTTAAAAAAAAAAATATAAGATAAACCTTTCTTATTATATGCTTTTCTGTAACATCCCTATCTCAGGCTCCTAAGAGAGCGGGGAACCGGGTATGTTAGGTCGGCCATCGAACCGCGTCCGGTAGGATGTCCGATCTGGTGAGCACACATGATCTCCAGGAAAACGCCCAGGTAACAATCAACAACACAGACTTAGGCTGATCTCTCTACTAAACCTGAAAGACAAGGGGAGAGGAGGGGTGAGTAATTGGGATTACTCAGTGAGGGTGGACCTTAAGGAGGCCCACAACATCATCAAACTAGCATAAATTGGTTTTAAGAGATCTAATCCTAAAGCAAGCCCAAACAACACATATATAGATATATTTACTTATATATATAGACAACTCATTCCTAGCAATCAATCACACAGCATTCAGGGGTAACCCTACAAACAACTACACAAGAAACGGGTCCCTGGACGCGGCAGTAGTGGGCTGCCACATGGGCCCCCATGCCTCACCCGGAAAGGCAACCAGAATAATCCCATCCAATGGCTGGCCTATTACCATACCCATTATTCAGGATCACTCTGCCAGTCACACAGACTGATCTACAGCAATCACCGAGACAGGCTATGACACTAACGGTCACTCAGACGGCTGCTCATAGCGGTCTCACCAGAAAGCTGTACCCAGCGGTCCCTTTGGACGGCTCAATAAACAGTGGATCGCTAATCCACTCCAGCGATGGCTCTAGCCGTGCCTCACACAACAGCGATAGCCAACAAACAACACTGACTCCCGCCTCCGGGAGCCAGGGGTCCTATCAGAGATCTATATGCACAATCATCCATTTCAAAGAATCATCCATTTCTTAAAGGTCCTTCCATTATTAAGATGCACGTTCGGTGATACCAATTGTAACAAAAAGGAACAATAATCAGGTTAACATCACACAATCAATATTTTAAAGTCCAATAAGTTTAGATCCAAGTTCAGGTTAATTATCTCATTCCACCAGCAACCAGCAATCATCAACAAACAGGCAACATAGATCCAGGTCCTAAACAATTCTAACAACCCTAACAAGCAGATCTAAGCCTGATCTAAGAAAAGGTCACTTAAAAGACAACCATGCATATGTAAGAGAGGATGAAGCCACAGAGCCCTCACCTTGGCTTAGAAGGCTGAGAGACTGGAGGAGGAGGCAGAGGAGAAGGAGATCTAAGAGGAGATCCATCAGAATCAGCTCCCATCTCACCCAAAGGAGAAGGAGGCGGCGCAGGCATCACAGCTGGGCAAGGAAGCTTCGAAGACGAGGGAGGTTTGGAGGATGGCGGCGGCCGCGGCAAGGATAGAGAGAGAGACACAGCCAAGAGAGAGAAAGAAGAAGAAGAAAACGCAGAGAGAGAGAGAAAGGAAGCAGCTCGGCGCAGAGAGGAGAGAAAGAGAGAAGAAAAAGGTGGCTATGGTTGATTAGGAGCTTAATGAGGGTTTTAGGGATTTAATTAGGTATTTATATGGAGGTTAAATAGATTGGCTGGGCTTAATGGGCTCTTAGAAAGAAATTAGGAAAGGCCCAAATAAAAAGGAAATAAAAAAGAAAAGGGAATAGAGATGGTTTAATTAAATAAAACCGGAATTAGGAACTCGTAACATCCGATATTTGGTTAACCAAAATTCGGGATGTTACAATCTTCCCCCCTTAGACAGGATTCGTCCCCGAATCCTATGAGAGAGAAGTTCCTGAAAGGAATTTCGAAGACTACAAACCAAGGGACTCGAAGACACAAATGACAAGAGGACCTTGGTCGCAGAAGAGAAAGAATTCAGAAATGAATTCAGGGAATGGAAGCAGGAATGGAATCAGAAAGGAAATCAGAGAAGAAATCAGAAAGGAATCCAGAAGATAAGGCTAGGAATAACAGAGAGGAAGACATGAATGAAATCAGAAGGGGGATCAGAAATGAGATCAGGAAATGGGAGCAGGAAATGAAATGGATCCAGGATGAGAATTGGAAATGAAATTAGAAGAGAAAGCAGGAATAGAAATTCGGAAGGAGATTAGGAATAGAACCACAAGAAATTATGGCACCATAAAAGATAGAGGCTGAGAGGAAAAGGGACAGAATGAAGCCAGAAATGAAGCAGGAAGGAAATTAGAGATGAGATCAAAAAGGAAAAACAAAAATAAGGTCAGAAGACTCAGAAATGAGTTCAGAAAGGAAATTGGAAATGGGGTTAGGAAGAAAGGCAAAGATGAAGTCAGAAGTAAAACCAAGTGGAAAGGCAGAAATGGAATCAGGAATGGCTCACAAATGAAATCGGGAAGGAATTAGAAGTGAGCCATGGCAACAGAAAAGATAAAGGCTAGGAAAGAGAAAGCAGAAGGGAAGCCAAAGGACACATGGCGCCAAGAAGGAGTTGGAGGCTAAGGGTTTAGAACGCAGAGTGATCAACAGAATCGTGTAGGAGGGAGAGTTTAAGGTATGATGCAATAAAAACATTTTGAGTAAAATCCAAAAACCATTTTATTAATGTGACAAGGAGGAGTATAACATTTTTTTTTTTAAGGAAAAATAAAAGAACACTAGCATGGAACCTAACTAGTTCATAAGAAACCTAAAAGCAATCAATAATCCAAACAAATCAAAATAAAGTTATACTCCTTTGAAAACTTTTTTTTTTAAAATATAAAAGAGAACAATCAGAGGAAGGATCTTCTTCTGCTTCACTACCAGCGGAAATGACGACCAGCTCTTTGCTAAACTTCACTTGAGGAAGGAAGTGAACTTCTTGTGCGCAGGCTCTCGGATCTTGAACATAGGTCTACGGTAAAAGGAAGGAAGAGAAGGAAAAAGAAAGCTATTGGTTGAATTGCTGAGCAGGATTCGATACACACTAAAGCCACCGTGAAATCCTCTGAATCCGGTTAAGAGTGTGAATTCCCAAAGGTATTCAAGCACATCCGTTCTCTTTGGATAACACAGCTAGGTTCCTCGCCATTCCGAGATGAAACTCGCCTGACTTTTTACAGTCTGACAATTTCTATGGACTCTTGCGACGCCTGCCTTTTAATACCTTAACTATGTAGACCAGGTCTGAACCTAATCATACATGTTGATGGCTGCTATAGAACCAAAGATTTCATAGTCAGGACTGGCATCGCACAGTGTGGTAGTTTCAGAACAACCACCCTGGTACAGTCTGAACCACACCAATAACCAGTCTTGTCTAGAGGCAATTTTGTTGCAACTCCAAAGGCAGACTTAACTACCACATGGTTAAAGACATAACCCTCTTCCATGCGGTTTCTCGCGTCCTGAACCTAGGCCCCTAACAACAAACAAGAAAGAGGATAGAGAAAACTATAAGATCAGCGTCCATAAGTTGTTGATTGTTCTAGGTTTGAAAACATTTTAAAAAGATTTTAATAAAAAAAATGTTTTCGCAAACAGTTTTCTCTTTGAAAACAAAAACGGGCGCGACCACTTTAGAACATAGCTAAAGTGATCTAATCCTGGGCTCTGATACCAATTGTAACATCCCTATCCCAGGCTCCTAAGAGAGCGGGGAACCGGGTATGTTAGGTCGGCCCTCGAACCGCGTCCGATAGGATGTCCGATCTGGTGAGCACACAGGATCGCGAGGAAAACGCCCAGGTAACAATCAACAACACAGACTTAGGCTGATCTCTCTACTAAACCTGAAAGACAAGGGGAGAGGAGGGGTGAGTAATTGGGATTACTCAGTGAGGGTGGACCTTAAGGAGGCCCACAACATCATCAAACTAGCATAAATTGGTTTTAAGAGATCTAATCCTAAAGCAAGCCCAAGCAACACATATATAGATATATTTACTTATATATATAGACAACTCATTCCTAGCAATCAATCACACAGCATTCAAGGGTAACCCTACAAACAAATACACAAGAAACGGGTCCCTGGACGCGGCAGTAGTGGGCTGCCACACGGGCCCCCATGCCTCACCCGGAAAGGCAACCAGAATAATCCCATCCAATGGCTGGCCTATTACCATACCCATTAGTCAGGATCACTCTGCCAGTCACACAGACTGATCCACAGCAATCACCGAGACAGGCTATGACACTAACGGTCACTCAGACGGCTGCTCATAGCGGTCTCACCAGAAAGCTGTACCCAGCGGTCCCTTTGGACGGCTCAATAAACAGTGGATCGCTAATCCACTCCAGCGATGGCTCTAGCCGTGCCTCACACGACAGCGATAGCCAACAAACAACAATGACTCCCGCCTCCGGGAGCCAGGGGTCCTATCAGAGATCTATATGCACAATCATCCATTTCAAAGAATCATCCATTTCTTAAAGGTCCTTCCATTATTAAGATGCACGTTCGGTGATACCAATTGTAACAAAAAGGAACAATAATCAGGTTAACATCACACAATCAATATTTTAAAGTCCAATAAGTTTAGATCCAAGTTCAGGTTAATTATCTCATTCCACCAGAAACCAGCAATCATCAACAAACAGGCAACATAGATCCAGGTCCTAAACAATTCTAACAACCCTAACAAGCAGATCTAAGCCTGATCTAAGAAAAGGTCACTTAAAAGACAACCATGCATATGTAAGAGAGGATGAAGCCACAGAGCCCTCACCTTGGCTTAGAAAGCTGAGAGACTGGAGGAGGAGGCAGAGGAGAAGGAGATCTAAGAGGAGATCCATCAGAATCAGCTCCCATCTCACCCAAAGGAGAAGGAGGCAGCGCAGGCATCACAGCTGGGCAAGGAAGCTTCGACGGCGAGGGAGGCTTGGAGGATGGCGGCGGCCGCGGCAAGGAGAGAGAGAGAGACACGGCCAAGAGAGAGAAAGAAGAAGAAGAAAACGCAGAGAGAGAGAGAAAGGAAGCAGCTCGGCGCAGAGAGGAGAGAAAGAGAGAAGAAAAAGGTGGCTATGGTTGATTAGGAGCTTAATGAGGGTTTTAGGGATTTAATTAGGTATTTATATGGAGGTTAAATAGATTGGCTGGGCTTAATGGGCTCTTAAAAAGAAATTAGGAAAGGCCCAAATAAAAAGGAAATAAAAAAGAAAAGGGAATAGAGATTGTTTAATTAAATAAAACCGGAATTAGGAACTCGTAACATCCTATATTGTGTTAACCAAAAGTCGGGATGTTACATTTTCTATACCTTAATAATAACTCAGTAGTTTTTAAAGCTTTAGCATATATGGTTACAAGAACTTTCCTAATGATATGGGCGTTTGGTGTGGACGTTTAGTCCTGCTTTCTCTGTCCAATAAGCTGAAGCAAAATTAATATGGGATACATGCCTTTTTAAAAATCACTCTCAATTGTTCTTTGGATATAATTTATGTTGTCTTTGGAAATGGAAAAATAATTGATGTCTGATGTCACGATCTTGTCAAAGAAGAAAAATGTGTCACGACACGCTCATCAATACATTTCAATCCCATCTAATTGCTAACGAAACCCAATATTTGAAGAAAAGACAAGATTTTGTGGACTTCTTATGTCTAAATCTGTAAATTTTCTTAAACTGTGTACTAATTATATTATATGATCGAATAAAGTTCATAATTCACTTTCATAATATTTTTTTACCACAAATACCATTGTCTCTCTTCTCTTGCAATATAAATGAATCTAACAAAAGAATCTCTTTGCAGACTATTTTCTAAATTCATAATTATCAACACATTTTTAAAGTTCAAATTTATTCATTCTGTGGTGTTAGAATAATCCAAAAGTTGATGCATAAACCGAACTAGATAGATGTATAAACTGAAATAGATAGATAAAAATATAAAACTAGGGTTCAAGGGAAGAATCCTTATCTCCTTAACCTAAACCTAAGAAATCAAAGTTTGGTGGCTCAAAAACTTATTACAGGAGCACACACCAAAGAGGGCTGTTAAGAAATGTATTTATAGGTCATCAAGTCTTCTACATGATCCTTAGGGCTTCTCTTAAAAAAAATTGCAAAATGGGCTTGATGTTGGACCTTGGAGCAGAGATATGGTTCACCGCGGGTGAGAATCCTGGTGAAATGATGGTCCACCGCAGGTGAGAAGTGTGGGACGCGTCGAGAAGGCTGTTTGCCATGGGTCAGCTGAATGTCGGGCTGGTCGACGGGACATCTTAATAAGATGTTCATGTATCTGTTGATTGAACCGTTAGATTGTCCTCAAGTAAAGTGCTCTGGAAATTCAGCTGGATCCTCTTGAATGTTTCCAAATTTGAGCTGGATCAGACGGTGAGAAAGTCTTCATTTGAGACTGAACTTCTTACAGTTTAACTCTGAGCTGAAAATGTAGTTTTTGTCTTTTTTCAATATTTTTCTCTAAGCATCCTGAAAGAGTCTTAAAACTACAAATATAGAAAATCTGTATTGCAAATGATATGTTCATAATTTGCATCATTTAGATTGTATAATTCATTCAAAATCATGTTTTATTTCATGCATTTTAGGCCTTTAGGTGTTGTTTTAGGGTTTTTGCATTAGGTCCCAATGAGTCTTTGCATGGTTTGGAGTGTTTATCAGGTATATTTGGAGCTATTTGGAACCAGGAAAAGAAATGGTGATCAGAGCTTTAAAAATGGTGAAAACAGCCTTTTGGAGGTTCTCAGCGCTGGCCTGTACCGTAGGAAGCTTTTTTCTCGGTGATTTTCCTGTACTGCGGGTGGATTTCTCGGCCAAAACACGTACCGGCTGTTTAAGTTTCTCGGCCAAAATTCTCGGGTGCAGATACATTTCCGAAATCGCGTCACCGGAAGGTCTTGCCGGCCGATTCAGTCTTCGGGGTCTTCAGAAAAGATAAAGATAATTCAGTATAGATTTCAAAAAAGCTGAAATCGATAACTTTGGAGCAGCGAGCTGAAAGATAATCCCACCGGAAGACAGACCTATCTCGCATCCTTTCTGGAGCAACGCCGAGACGAGTTAAAGAATGCCGATCCGGAGAACCTTCCAGTCTGATTCAGCTTACAGGGCCTTCAGAAAAATTGGAGATGATCGAGTCATGGTCCCAGAACAGGTTGAAGCATTGGATTTGGAGTCGTGATCTGAGAGTTAAGCTCACCGGAAGACAAACATGTCTCGCTACAGTTTCAAGACCGATTCGATGAGTCACAAAGATAGCGTGGGACAATTCCTTTTCAGTCTGATTCAGATACGGGGGTCTTCATAAAGATGCAAGGTCTTCGAGTTTTCTTTCCAGAACATCTGAGATCATCCAGTTTGGTGATATGTATTGAAATATACCGTCTTCGGAGTGAACACTGGTCCAAGAGCTTCCTTTTGATCGTTTCAATGTGCCGTAAAGATGAGCCATCCAGGGAACTTTCCACCTCCCGAGCGCTGAAGCTTTATTCACCAAAGTTCGAAGTATTGGAGTGCTCTTTCCACTGAAGTTGAAATCATGCAATTTGGATCCATATCCTGGAAGTTACGCTCCCCCGAATGCAAAGAGAACTGAACTGCAGAAAGACTCACGGTTAACACCGACTTGGGCCTGCGACTAGGGACTAAAGATGACCAACTCGCACACATATCCTCTCCAGAATGCATCTTGGCTGTACGAGTTGAAGAGAAGAAAGCCTGAACAGCACAAACACTCTCGGTTTACACTTATATAGGCACGCGGCTGAGGTTGAGGGATTTATGGCGCACAAGGCTGCTTCTATGGCTGTGCGACTTGGGCCTGCGACTTGGGAAGCACCTGACCATGTCGCACACTTGAGACATGACCCATTTGAAGCCGGGTCAGTACCCAGTTTGTCCTGGGCTGACCCGGTCCGCAAGACACACTATATGCCTTTTAGGGGTTTTAGCAAGACTTGAGCTTTATTCTCTAATTTTTTTTGCCTCTTTTGTGAAAGACTCCTCTTAAGAAGAGAAATATCAATTTTTAAGGGTTTGAATGGAGAGAGATTGAGAGATCTTTGTGTTTAAAGCTGCAAATCCATCATTATCCATCTCCATTTCTCATCATTAATCATGTCAATCTTCTCAACTTGCAAAGTTTAAGAGAGATTAGTATGATTAGTGAGTACTCACATTAATGAGGTTCTAGATGTGTAGGTTAGGATGCTAAAGTGTTAGAATAGAAGTGCTTAGGGCTAGATTCATTGATTCATCTCTCTAAACAGCTGTTCTCTAGGCTAGATCCTTGCACATCACTTGTGATCTAGATTCTGGGAATTTCATGCACCAAAAGTGTTTGCATGATGATGTCTTGTTATTTGCTTAAATGATCTTTTAGAACGGTTCCTTAATGCTCATTGATTCATTTTTCACAAATGATGATTTGGTTTGAAAATGGATTAGTGTAGAGATTAATGCCTTCATGAGAGGATTAATCTAGATTAGAGTTCTAAATCATTTGAATCATGTCTCATCATTGTCATTAGCATTTATGGTTTAGCACCAAAGCACCCTAGCCAACTATCATGTCTAGAATCTCATGCTTCCATCATCTCATATTCACATCACTTGTCATTTGCTTCGTTCTTGTTTTATCATTTGATTAGTCATTAATCTTGTTTTAAGTTTTTAGTTGTCATTAGTCAATCAAAACCTCACTTGTTACTTGAATTGAGAAACTGATCACATAGCTTAGTGTCTATCACCACATTCCTGGATTGACAACCTCTTTTGTGCTACTTTGACAAGGGGATTGATAGCCCTAAGACCATAAAAAGTATTGTCTATCAATTGGCACCGTTGCCAAATTGTGGATTGTTTAGCATTAGGCTTTGATCTGTTCTTGAAATCAAGTCTTTACTTTGTGTTTTTACTGATTCCCTTTGAATTTTTGTCTTCGCTTTCAGGTGTATGATCACAAGAGGTCAATTAAGAAGACAAAGAGAAAGAGCTACTCACTTCGAAAGGTTAGGAATGGATCAGCAAGTTGGGAATGAGCATCAGGCTCAAGAAGCTGATCACGGTCAAAGAGCTGGTAATGGGATTGGAATTCAGGTTCAACAAGCTCAGGTCCATCAGGGAAAAGCACAGGGTAACCAGAACCAAGACCGACCTCAGGTTAATCCACTACATCCCCACCCAAACCCACCCAGATATCTTCAGCCACAACCGGTCAATGTTCGAGAGAATAACCAAGCCAATGCACATCAGCATCGTGCAGGAATTCAAGTTCCACCGGTTGAAGCCAACAACTTTGAGGTTAAGGCATCACTCCTCACCATGGTTCAAAACTCTAAATTTCATGGACTTCCCAGGGAAGATCCTCTTGATCATCTAGAGCAGTTTGATAGGCTGTGCAACTTAACTAAGATAAATGGCATCTCTGAAGATGGTTTCAAGCTAAGGCTGTTTCCTTTTAGGTTGGGAGACAAAGCTCATCAGTGGGAGAAGAATCTTCCTCCAGGTTCAATCCACACTTGGGAACAATGCAAGCAGGCATTTCTCTCCAAGTTCTTCTCCACCTCAATGACTGCCAAGCTAAGGATCCAGATTTCAACCTTCACTGAGCTTTCTAATGAACCCTTTGGAGAAGCTTGGGACAGGTTTAGAAGCTACACAAATCAGTGTCCACATCATGGTTTTTCAGAAGCTTCTCTCCTTAGCACTTTGTATAGAGGAGCTGTTCCCAAGATCAGAAATCAGTTGGACACATCATCAAATGGGAATTTCTTGGCAAAGGAAATCAATGCAGCTATGGAACTTGTTGAGAACTTAGCAATGAGCCAAGAAACCTATGGAGAGGACTTTGTAGAGCTAACAGATGTGAGGCCTCTAGTACACAACAAAGCGTGGAAGAGAAGATCAAAGCGCTGCATATCAAGCTTGACAAAGCCCTAGTTGCCATTCAAAAGCCTATAAACCATGTGAGTGAAGAGAAAAGATGCTTTACCAATATCAATGAAGAGGGTCTCACTCAAGAGGAGTTGCACTTCATTGGGAATCAGAACAAGTTAATGGGTACAACAACTTCAACAAACACCAGAACTTGTCCTATAGGAGTAACAATGTGGCCAACACCCAAGACCAAGTATACCCTCCTCAAAGCCTTGTTCAGCAGAATCAGTACCAAGGTCACTTCCAATGTCAACAGGGTTTTCAGCAACCAGCGGTTCAGTATCAAGGGAATAGCTTCACAAATCAAGTCAGCTTACAGCCAAAGGCCCCTCCTCCAGGTTTTGGTCCACCACCTGTTCAACAAAGTCCTGATCTCAATGTTATTCTCCAACAGCTCTTATTAGGACAACAGAAGATGGAATCCAAGTGTCTTTAACTTAGTTCTGAACTTAAGACACTAGGATCTGATATTAAGACTCTTCAGAAGAACAAGGGCATTTTCATTTCAGAACCTCAAGGCTCTCTTCCTGGTAAGGCTGTTCAAAACCCAAAGGATTATTGCAATGCCATCTACTCCAATGATGACCATTCAGCTGCTGTGCAAGAGATTGAAGACCTTCTTTATAGTCAAGTTTTAGTGAAACTGCACAAACTCATGTGGATGAGGACGCCATTATAGATGATTTCATGGGCTTCTTACATGAACTCAATGAGAACATTGAGGAAGAAAGTGTGGAGGCAGCTGGTTCAGTTTTTTCTGTTCAGCAAGGGAATGCTTCAAGGTCTATTGCAACCACAGAGCTGCCAACTGGTCAAGCAAAGCCAACAGATAGTGCCTCCACCTCTGAATCAACTCAGATGAAGCTCACCTCCCTCCCAAAGCTAGGCAACCCAGGGAAGTTCACCATCTCTTGAACTCTTGGGAACTTTAAAGTGGAGCATTGTGAGAGCCAAAACTCGCACAACCAGAAATTTTTCTAAGGAAAGATTAAGGGATCGGAAACTTCTAGGATTTATCGCCAAAACAGTAAGATCGAAAGAAAGTTTTTCTTGCTGTAAAAGTGTTTAGCTCTTATTGCTTAGGGTTGCAAAAAGTTGGCGGAAGGAATTGCACACATCATACATTTATACTAAATTTCTAAACCGCCTAGCCGAAAATCTCGGGCGAGATTTTCGGAATATTTCCTTATCGCCTCGTGCGGCTGACCGCCTTTGCATCTCGCCTAGGGTTTTCCATGGGCTTCATCTCTCAAGGCTTTGGTTCGGCCCGTCCAAGCTTCTTTACGGCTCGGCCCATCTAGCCTTCTTCACGGCTCGGCCCACTTGCCATGGAGACATGATCTAGCCCACCGCACCGATACACAGCTCGGCCCAAACGTGTTGAAGTGGGGCTCGGCCCATTTCTTTCGATGCGGCTCGGTCCACCTGTCTTCTTTCACGGCTCTCCCTACTGGCCTATCTGCACGGCTCTCCCATTTGTCTTGGTGAGAACGGCTCTCTACTTGTCATGGTGAGAACGACTCTCCCACTTGGCGACCACGGCTCTCCCACTTGGCGACCACGGCTCTCCCACTTATCTTTCTTCCATATTTAGCCATTCTGAGGTGGTTTATCTACTTGGGGTGAAAACCGACCCCAACAGTTAGCCCCCCAGCTCGTCAGTTTCGGAGGCGAGAGTGACGAGGTCCATTATTTCCGACTGTAGGATAAACCACTGAGTTAGACGCCGAGGCGTTTTGGGGATGAAGACGCCGAGGCGTTCTGGGAATGAAGGCGCCGAGGCGTTTTGGGAATGAAGACGCCGAGGCGTTCCCAAGGAGTGCCGAGGATGCCGAGGTGTTCGAGATGGTACCGAAGATGCCGAGGCAAGATTAAGGACGAGGCGATTTTTTTTTTTAATAGTGATAGCCCATGACGAGGTGATTTGAGGAGGTTATGCCGAGCCGAACAAATGGCGAGGCGTTACGAGAGAAAGCTCGTGCCGAGCTGTTTTGTTAGCGGCAAGACGTCTCAAGAAAGAATGTCAATTCCGAGCCGTTTCGTTAACGACGAGGCGTTTCAAGAAACAGATTCAACGCCGAGCCATTTTGTTAACGACGAGGCGTTTCAAGAGAACAGATTCAATACCGAGCCGTTTCATTAACGACGAGGCGATTCAAGAGAGAAAGAGTCAATACCGAGCCGTTTTGTTAACGACGAGGCATTTCAGGAGAACAGATTCAATTCCGGGATGGCTCGGCGTCGCGGAGTAAGACTCATTCGCAATCCGCCATCCTGGCCCTCCCAAAGTCGACGAGGCCACCGACTTCGGTCGTCCAGAAGCATGACTCTAGCCGAAAACGTACGGCTACTGACAAGGGGAAAGGCGTCGCCGTCCAGAAGGACGAGCCGTCCAAGAAGAGGCGGAAACCGACGCCCAGGGACCCCGCCGCGCGTAAATTGGTTGTTGACGACCCCGACGCTTCTGCCGTCATGTTCTCGCGTGTAAATAACGCGAACACGCGTCTTCCTCCTCCGGAGAAGCTGAGGAGGACGAGGTCATACGGCGCGATGGCGCAGCGTGGTACCAAGGTACGTTTCTATTCGTTGTCCTTTATTTTCGTAAACTTTTGCTAAGTGTTTAACGCGAGTTTGTTCTTTGCAGTTTGTCGCGGCCATTAACGACCTGATGGCCGAGTATGAGGCGGACCTGTCTAAGGTCGAACGTTGCTTGGACGAGGCCCGAAATGAGACCGCGGCGTCAAAGGTGAAGCTGGAAGAGGCGCAAAACGAAGCCACGACAGCGAAGGGGAAACTCACGAGGCGATGACCCGAGTGTCGAGGTTGGAAGAGGAGAAGATAGTTCTTCGAGCAGACGTCAACAAAGTTTCTGCCTCGGTGATTCGCCTGGAGGAAGCAAGGAGAACCTCCAGAAACCCATTTTCACCATTTTTCAAGCCTTGATCGCCATTTCTCTTCCTGGTTTCACCTTTTCAACTCCAAATAGCTCAAAATACACCTGATAAACACTCCAAACATGCAAAGACTCATTGGGACTTAATGCAACTCCTAAGCCCTAAAACAACACCTAAGGACCTAATATGCATGAGAAAATACATGATTTGGAATGAAATGTACAACCTAAATGATGCAAATTATGAACATATCAACTCCCCCACACTTGTCCTTTGCTTGTCCTCAAGCAAAGAGAGCAAATGAGAGAAAGAGGTTGGATGCATTGGGAGTTCATATTCCTTAATGAGAGAGTGTATCACTAAAAGAATTCAAGACTCACTTTCCTAGTTGCTAATTCTAAGATGCAGTGCAAACAAGATTACTCACAAAACTTTAGCCATACTCATCAATAAATGAATTCAAGACTCATTGTCTTAGACATCTCGGCCTTTTTTCATGTTGTGTGACCTGGGATTCTTTTGCATCAGCTCGCATGCCCGTCTCGGTGTGATTTGTGAATGTGCATGCGGCCTGGTTTCGTGCTCAAATCTTCTGTTGGTAGGTGAATGACCCGCAGACCCAAGTAGGTGTGAAATGCAAATTCATCTGCGAGATGGTTTTCAGCCTGGCCGAGCCGCACAACCAAGTAGCACACAACCGTGACCTGAGCCATGGCCTCCAAGAGTCACCTGGAACCTTAGATCAACTCACAAAACCCATCAAAAAGTTCTAAAACATAAAAAGAAAGAAAAGAAATCAAAAGAACTATGTACAAGGATAAGCTTGGGGTGTCTCCCAAGAGCACTTTGTTTAAAGTCTCTAAGTTTGACTTTGAAAACCTGTTTAACAGGCTGATGGTGGATCAAGAAGGGGAACTGATGTAGCCTCCTCCTTCCTTTGTGAAACTAGGTAATGCTTGATCCTTTGGCCATTGACCATAAACTCTTGACCATCCTTGCCCTCTAACACAACAGCTCCATATGGCCTGACCTCAAGAATCTTAAAGGGACCAGACCATCTAGACTTAAGTTTTCCAGGAAACAACTTAAGCCTAGAGTTGAACAGCAACACCAGATCACCTTCCTTGAACTCCCTTTTCAGAATATTTTGATCATGTAGAGCTTTGGTCTTTTCTTTATAGATCTTGGAGCTCTCAAAAGCCCCCAACCTGATCTCTTCAAGTTCAGGGAGTTGAATTATCCTTTTCTCTTGAGCTGTTTTGATATCAAAGTTCAGCAACTTCACAGCCCATAATGCTTTGTACTCCAGCTCAACAGGAAGGTGGCAGCTCTTCCCATATAGCAGATTGAAAGGAGATGTCCCAATTGGAGTCTTAAAGGCTGTTCTATAAGTCCACATTGCATCATCTAGCCTTTTGCTCCAATCTTTTCTGCTTGAGCTAACAGTCCTCTCAAGAATGGCTCTAATCTGTCTATTAGACACTTCAACCTGGCCACTAGTTTGAGGATGATAAGGAGTAGCTACCTTATGTTTCACTCCATGCTTCTTCAGCAATCCCTCCAAGGTTTTGTTCACAAAATGAGACCCTCCATCAGAAATAACAACCCTGGGTACTCCAAATCTTGGGAAGATTATGTTCTTGATCAACCTCACTACTACCTTGGAATCATTGGTAGGGGAAGCAATAGCCTCAACCCACTTGGACACATAGTCCACAGCTACTAGTATGTACTGATTCCCATAAGATGAGAGAAAGGCCCCATAAAGTCCACTCCCCAACAATCAAATACTTCAACCTCTAGTATTGGATTTTGAGAAATCTCACTCCTCTTTGAAATGTTCCCATGCCTCTGACAGGCATCACATGCTGAAATAACCCTCTGAGCATCCTTGAACATTGTGGGCTACCAAAACCCACTCTGAATAACCTTGGCCACAGTCTTGAATGCTCCCATGTGACACCCAAAAGCTGATCCATGACACTCTTGCAACACAGGTTGCATCTCCTCTTCAGCAAGACACCTTCTATACAGCTGATCTTTGTTCAGGACATACAGGTAAGGTTCATCCCAATGGTATCTTTGGACATCTCTGAAGAACTTCTTTTTGTGGTAAGCATCAAGTTCTGGTGGTTCCACTCCACAAGCAAGAAAGTTCACAATATCAGCAAACCAAGACATTCTCTTCTCTTGGATGCTATCCACTTCTTCAAACTCCAAATAAGAGTTGAGCACCATTAATGATTCCTCAGGGAGACTGTCATTAAGAGGGACTTCAGAGTCCACTCTTAACCTAGAGAGATGGTCTGCAGCTCCATTCTCTATACCCTTCTTGTCTTGTACCTCCATATCAAACTCTTGAAGTAAGGGGACCCATCTCAAAAGTCTAGGCTTGGCATCCTTCTTGGTCATTAGATACTTGAGGGCTGCATGATCAGTATACACAATGACTTGTGATCCCACCAGGTAGCTCCTGAATTTATCAAATGCAAAGACTATTGCCAACATTTCCTTCTCTGTGGTGGCATACTTCTCTTGGGCAGAATCAAGGGTTCTGCTGCCATAGTAGATGACATGAAGCGTTCTGTCCTTTCTCTGGCCAAGCACAGCTCCAACTGCATAATCTGATGCAACAGTCATAACCTCAAAAGGAAGGGACCAGTCTGGAGCCTGGACAATAGGTGCACTGACTAATGCATCCTTGATCATCTTGAAGGCTTCTTCACACTCAGCATCAAAGACAAAGTCAACCTCTTTAAACAACAGTCTTGTCAAAGGTCTGGCTATTCTTAAAAAATATTTGATGAATCTTCTGTAAAACCCTGCATGCCCAAGGAAGCTCCTTATCCCTTTGACTGAAGTGGGAGCTTGCAGATTCACCATCACTTCCACCTTTGCTTTGTCAACCTCTATGCCTTTCTCAGAGATCTTATGCCCAAGTACAATCCCTTCCTGCACCATGAAGTGGCATTTCTCCCAATTTAACACCAGGTTATGCTGCTCACATCTCTCCAAGACCTGTGACAAGTTGGAAAGACAATCGGAGAAGGAGGAGCCATAGACAGAAAAATTGTCCATGAACACCTCCACCTTCTCTTCAATGATGTCAGAGAATATATGCATCATGCAACGCTGGAATGTGACAGGGGCGTTACAAAGGCCAAAAGGCATTCGCCTGTATGCAAATGTCCCATAAGGACAAGTAAATGTGGTCTTCTCTTGGTCTCTTGGATCTATGGGGATTGGAAAGAATCCAGAGTAACCATCTAAAAAACAAAAGAAGGGATGGTTTGCAAGCCTCTCTAGCATCTGATCAATAAAAGGCAAAGGAAAATGATCTTTCCTAGAGGCTGCATTGAGCTTTTTATAGTCTATACACATCCTGTGTCCAATTATAGTCCTAGTAGCTATCAGCTCATCCTTCTGATTTCTTATTACTGTCATTCCCCCCTTTTTGGGCACCACATGGACTGGTGAAATCCATCTAGAGTCTGAGATTAGGTAAATTATCCCAGCCTCTAGGATTTTGAGAATCTATTTCTTCACTACCTCTTTTAAGTTGGGATTGAGGCGCCTTTGGTGCTCTATGGATGACATAGACTCTTCTTCTAAGTGAATCCTATGAGTGCATAGGGAGGGTGAGATACCCTTAATGTCATCCAGAGAGTAGCCAATGGCTCCCCTATGTTTCCTCAACTCTCCTAACAACCTATGCTCTTGGTCCTCTAACAGCATATCATTGATAATGACAGGATAAGACTTATTGAGACCTAAGAAAGCATACCTAAGCCCCTTGGGAAGAGGTTTGAGTTCCAGCTGAGGTGCCTTAGACTCATCCCAATCAGCACTGAAGCTGTCTTGCTCAAACGGCCCAACATGCTCCTTCACCTTAGAACCCACGGCCATGACTGCCTGGACTGTTCCTTGGCTTGTGTTTGAGCCTCTGATATCCAAGACCTCAGGACTACTTTGTTCCAGTTCCAAAAACCTTGCGTCAGGACCAAGTTCTCTTGCATTGTCCAAATACAGCTTGTACCCTTCACTCTCCTCTGCTAAGAACCCATGGTCTCCTTGTTCTTGGGTTAAAGCAACTTGAAGAGGATCATCAGTATTCAGTTCCTCAAGTAACTCATTAGCCAGCTGGTCCATTGTGTCCATATAGAAGCATTGTCCTTCCATGGGCTTCTTCATCATCTCATTAACATCAAACTTAAGCCTCTCAGACCCAAGTTGAAGCTCTATGATGCCACCTCTCACATCAATAATTGCTCCTGTTGTGGCCAAGAATGGCCTGCCCAGAATAAGATGATCAACTGGTTCCTCATCCATCTTTAGCACAACAAAATCAGTTGGAACCTCAAAACCACCTATCTTGACAGGCAGATCTTCCAACATCCAAACAGGTAACCTAACTGATCTGTCTGCAAGGATGATGCTGCTAGGGTTGACTTCGCGGCTTCATGTTTTAAATTTATAACCCTAGATATCTGCAAGTGCACAGCAATGCGTTGTAGTACTTAGGGTGTCGATCCACAGAGAATCCACGCTTTACCTGCAGAACCTTAGAACCAGAATAAGTAAACGAAGTCTAAGACGAAATGCGTGTTTTGGATAGGTTGTGCAATTTCTATAAATGTATTTTAAAAAGGGATTTGAAAACTAGAAGTGAATAAATCGATAATAAATCTAAAGGATGAACAAAGCTCTTAATATTCATCCTAGTAAATTCTTAGCACTCGAGTCACGGACGTATGAATACGCCACTATCGTGATCATAGACAACTATCTCTCGCAACCCTGACCAGTAGGTTTCCACTCTGGCCCTGGAAGGGAAAAGATGCATTATGTTTAAGACTCGTCAACATTCACAGCTCGCCCATAGGTAGGTTTTCACTCCTATGGTTGATCTGCTCTTTTCAAACTAGATCCAGCCCCGGATGAATACTTTCACAACACCAAGGACCTAGATCAGTCTCTAGTTCGCGACGCTAGATCCATGCTTTAAGTATAAGTTTAGAAGAAAGATTTCTAGAATTCGGCTTTGGTTTATCTCGCGAAGATCCTTATCGAACATAGTCGATTCCCTTCGATCGAGCCTTTAAACTCATACCTCATCATTCCAAAACGTGCATAAAGTAAATAGAAAAGACATGCATAGATTAATAAGAAGAAAGAAATAGAGAAAAACAGACAAGGAGATGAAGAAGAAGCATCTCGATTTCGAGATCTAAGCTCGGAGAAAACTTCTCTTCAAATCCTTCAAACAACTAATCTAATATGAAGAAGATAAAAACGAAATTGAAAGATGCATAACAGTAAAAACCGAATTAAGATAAAGGTAGAACATAAAGAAGGTTCAAGAGAAATCTCTATCTCCCTAAACTAAGAACTAAGAACATAAGAACATGAAAACCCTAAAAAACTAAATTTGGTGGCTCCCAAAAGGGATTCTTCTGAGGCACACGAAAATAGGTCTCCTTAGACACATATTTATAGTTCTTGAACTCTCTCCAGTCGTCCTTAGGGTTTCCAATGAAGAAAAGACGAATTGGGCTTGAAACAGGGTCATGGGCCAGCCTTTTAGTCGGCACCGGTCGCGAGGCTTCTGACCGCGGTGAATTGGGGTTTGGCCGCGGCAGAGACTCGTAACCGCGGTCGAGAGTGTGTTCTCCGCGGTCGTGGCTCCTGGACCCGCGGGGATTGGTCTTTGAGGTTGAATCTTCATTCTGTTCTTGCTTCCTTCGCGAGACTGCAGAACATGTTTTCAGTGCATCAAGGATATCTGGAGATCTAACCATTGGATTGTCTTCAAACCAATTGCATTTGAAAGCTACTTGTCTCTTCTATATTATGTCCGATTTTGGGGATGATCTGACTGTGGGAAGGTCTTCATCGGATGTGAAATTTCTGAGGATCCGAATTTATCCAAAATGGTCTTTTGCTTCAAAATGCACACTTTTTGCCTTTATTACCTGAAAAGAGTCTTGGAACTACAAATACTAGAAAATAATAGTAAAAACACTTAAAAGAAATAAAAAGCATTTGAAAAGCATTTAAAATCGATCCACAAAAGTGGTCAAAATACGGTGTTATCAACTCCCCCAGACTTAAACCTTTGTTTGTCCTCAAACAAAGCAAGATCTAAGCCTAGAAAAAGCCTTTAACTGAAATCATAGGGAACTCAAAATTCTCAGGAACCATACTCCTAGACCATAATCAATCATAATGCATAAGTCGGGTGTAACCTAGAAAATTCTCACTAAAATACAAGCATAACTAGTCCGTTGATCCGTCATGCAAAAATCTACACACTTAGATCTAACTTCCAGTCAACTTAGCTCTTAACATTCATTAAAAGTTTTAGTGGTTCTCATCAAAAGAAAAATAAACAAGGCAATCAAGTCTAGGTATTCAAAGGGCTTTTTAGGTGTGAGGTTTAAAGTGTTTTGGGTTACCTTAATTTCTGAAAAAGCAGGATATTATGCAAAACAGCAAGAGAGGATGGAGCAGTTGATATCCACAGTTCTCAGTCATGTTCTTCTTGTCATAAGATCTCTGATTTTCTTCTTCAGGTTCTCCTTATAATTCCCCCAGACTTAGATTTTTGTCTAAGTTATTATATCTTCCATAAATGAATACTTGTTGCCTTTGTCTTGAATAATTTCGACAATCTATGACTCTTTAGGCTTTTGTTTCCTTTCCTTTTCATTATTTTTCTTTCTCTTCTTTTCTCTCATTTTTTTTTCTTTTTTTTCTTTTTTTTCGACTTTTTTTTTTTTTTTTTTTAGGAAAGGAAACACTTTTAGATAGAGTCCTAGAGATGCACGAAAATTACCATTAAGAATGAGCTTTCTAAGGCTGCTAAAGATTGCTGATACTCTTCCTTCTTAACTCCATTCAGTCATTCTCTTTAGGCTTTTGTTTCTTTTCCTTTTCATTATTTTTCTTTCTCTTCTTTTCTTTCATTTCTTTTTCTTTTTCTTTTTTTTTTTTTTTAGGAAAGGAAACACCTTTAGATAGAGTCCTAGAGATGCACGAAAATTACCATTAAGAATGATCTTTCTGAGGCTGCTAAAGATTGCTGATACTCTTCCTTCTTAACTCCATTCAGTCATTCTCTTGAGTGACTGAAAACTGGGTCGTTCCTCCCTCTCCGGCGTTTTTTCACATATCTGCTGATATAAACTAAAGAGAGGATGCATGAGGTTCGAAAATAAAAGTTTGGGTTAAGGGTATGGTACCAGCTAAATATGAACTGGCCATCTAGGACAACAAGGAGTGGTATAAAAAATAAAGAACAAGATGTCCTAGATGTATAACATGATGCCTGCCTAAAATCAATGATGAGAAAATTAGATATCAATATTAAGTCCAAATAAAATGAGCTAGTATATTCTGTCAGAAAGAATCTCCATGAATAGAAATCCTCTGGTGGGAGTTCGTATTGCAAGTACTCTAGCTACCGCCTAGTCTAGTATTAAACCACAAAAGAGCAATCATGCATAGTATTGAAGCATACAGGTTGGTTATCATCATAGATTTTTGTCATAATTCCCTCAAAATGTATTTTGCTTTGAAAACACTTTGTAAAACCGATTTTTTTTTTTTAAGTTTTTGTAAAATAAATATGCAGAATGCAAAGACTCATGAAATAAAGGTGGTTAGAAAGAGATGAAATCCTCCCCCAGACTTAAATCACACTTTAGGATGTGAAATAAATCAGAGTAAGGATGAGAAATATAGTATGTAATGAATTGAAAAGATAAAGAAAGAGAAAACTTACCTTGACGTTCCGGGAATGGCATGGTGGTGTGGTGATGGTGAAGGGATGGTAGATGGTCGAAGATGTGAAGGGGAGGGGATGGAAGTGGTCATGCTATTGATCCGGGACAGAAAATTCGTTTTGGGTTGCGCAAGAACGACCGCGGGTCGAGCTGGTATGACCGCGGGTCGACCAGGCACGACCGCGGGTTGGTACACGATTTTTTTTTTTTTTTTTTCAAGGTCTTGAAACTAAGAAAAACAAAACCAAAAATTAGTAAGAGAAGGCTGTCTTAGAGGCAATTTACTAACCTCTGAGATTGTGCAGGTGAAGACGATTGGATTCCCCGACAACGGCGCCAAAAACTTGATGCTGCTAGGATTGACTTCGCGGCTTCATGTTTTAAATTTATAACCCTAGATATCTGCAAGTGCACAGCAGTGCGTTGTAGTACTTAGGGTGTCGATCCACAGAGAATCCACGCTTTACCTGCAGAACCTTAGAACCAGAATTAGTAAACGAAGTCTAAGACGAAATGCGTGTTTTGGATAGGTTGTGCGATTTCTATATATGTATTTAAAAAGGGATTTGAAAACTAGAAGTGAATAAATCGATAATAAATCTAAAGGATGAACAAAGCTCTTAATATTGATCCTAGTAAATTCTTAGAACTCGAGTCACGGACGTATGAATACGCCACTATCGTGATCATAGACAACTATCTCTCGCAACCCTGAACAGTAGGTTTCCACTCTGGCCCTGGAAGGATTTCCTGCTGCATGGATGCATACTGGCTTGCAAACACTTGTTGGCCCTGAAGCAGCTGTTGCAGAATCCCAACCATATCTGACCCCATCTGTGGATGCTGGTGAACAGGTGCTGACTGGAACTGATGTTGAGCCGGTGCTTGCTATTGGAACTGTGGTGGACCAAACCCTGGTGGTGCCTTTGGCTGCTGCTGTAAACTGAAACCAGAACCCTGAAATGGTTGCTGTTGCTGACTGAAACCCTGATGCTGAGCAAACTGATTCTTTGGTTGAAAAGACCCTTGAAAGTTATTCTTGGGAACAAAAATCTGTGGAGCTTGAGAAGTAGGGTAGACTTGGTCTTGTGGGTTTGCTACATTGAGATTTCTGTAAGAGAGGTTCTGATTGGCATTGGCATACTGATACCTTTGGAACCTCTGATTCCCAATGTAGTTTAGCTCTTCCTGAGTAAGACCCTCTTCACTGATGTTCTCAAAGCATTGAGAAGGTTCCTCATACTCTCCTACAAAGTGCATTGGCTTTTGAGTGGCCAATAACACCTTGTCCAGCTTGCTTTCAAGTGTTTTAAAGTCCTTCTCATACCTTTGATCCCTGCTTGAATTCTCACTCCTATTGGCTCTATCAAAGTCTTCTCCATATGTATCATTGCTCATTGCTAAGTTCTCAACCAGCTCTAAAGCAGCATGAATCTCCTTACCCAGAAAGTTACCATTGGAGGCAGTATCCAGCTGGTTCCTAATCTTGGGAAGAGCCCCTCTATAAAGTGTGCTGAGAACTGAAGCCTCACTAAACCCATGGTGTGGGCATTGGTTAGTGTAGCTCCTGAATCTCTCATATGCTTCACCAAAACTCTCATTGCTGTGTTGAGTGAAGCTAGAGATTTGGTTTCTCAATTTATCTGTTCTGGAGGTGGAGAAGAACTTAGACAGAAATGCCTGCTTGCATTGCTCCCAGGTCTGAATGGAGCCTCTTGGGAGGTTCTTCTCCCATTGGTGAGCTTTGTCACCAAGACTGAAGGGTAATAATCTGAGCTTGAAGCTATCCTCAGATACTCCATTTATCTTTGTCAAGTCACAAACCTTATCAAATTGATCCAAGTGTTCCAAGGGATCATCCATTTGCTAATCCATGGAACTTGGAGTTTTGGACCATATTCAATAAGGATGCCTTCACTTCAAAATTGTTGTTTTGCACAGGTGGTGCTTGAATTCCTGCTCCATACTGATGAGCATTGGCTCTGTCATTCTCTCCAACATAGACCTGTGGCTGCTCATATCTCCTTTGTTGGTGTTGGAAGGGCTGATGGTGGTGCACCTGTTGTCTTTGCTGTACATTGGCCTGATGCCTCTGCTGATGAGCTGCAGCTTGTCCCTGGTGGACATAAGCTTGCTGTTGATGCACCTGTTCCTGATGAACATTACCCTGATGTAACCCTTGACCAGCTCCATTACCAACTGCATTACCATCTCCATTACCCTGAGCCTGTTGCTCCTGAGCCGGTTGCTCAATGTCAACCACATGCTCTCTTTGATCTTCCATGTCAGCCTGATCAGTCTGTCTTCCACGCCTATCCCTTCTCCTCCTTGGTACCAAAAGATTAATGTTGTCGTTTAAGGGGAAAGATGGACCACAGCTTCCCGATCTGGACCTGGTGTTCATGCACCTGAAATCACAAACAGAACTTGAAAGAAAATAGAAAACACAAAAGAAAATGCTTGATCTCCAGAAATGACACAATCTTAATGCTATCACACTTTGGCAACGGCGCCAATTGATAACTTAGAGTTTTCAAGGCTTTAAATGAGGGGTTATCAATCCCTTTTGTCACTTTGCAGTACAAAGGGTATCAATCCATCATGTGTAGACACTAAAATGCAGGATCAGTTCTTAATTCAAGCCAAATGAGTAAGGTTTTGATGATTAATGACAACTAAGAACTTAAAACAAGGATTAAAGCTAATGATCAACTAAAACAAGCAAGTAAATAAGCTAAATGAGATGAGAATGTATGTATGATGATGAGAACGGTCTTAGACATGATAGTGGATTTGGGTGCCTTTGGTGCTAAACTAGTGAGCTAATGAATCATGTGATCAAGCAAACCATTCAACATAAACATCATTAATTAAGCTAATCCTCTCATGAAGGTATTAACTTCTATGCTAAAACAGTTTCTAACCTAATCATCATTAGTGAAACATGAATAAACAAGCAATAAGAACCAGTTTTATCTGTCATTTAAGCATATAAACAATCATTCCCATGATGAATAATACTTAAACCTCTAACAACCTTGGTTCAGGCATTTCATCAAACACTTTTGGTGCATGAAATGCCCAGAATCTAGACCACATATGATGTGTATGGATCTAGCATTAAGAACAGGTTGTAGAGAATGGAATATGAATGATCTAACCCCTAAGCTCACTAATCTATCACCTAAGCACCCTAATCTACATATCTAAGACCTTAATATGGGGTTTACTCACTAATCATGATCAACAAACTAGATCCTTTGCAAGATGTGTTGTTAATCATGATTAGAAGTGTGTAAATGAAGATAGAGATGATAGATTAAGAAGATTGCAGCTCTAAACACAAAGATCTCTCAAACTCTCTTGATTAGAACCCTTAAAAATCGATATTACACTTCTCAAAGGGGAGTCTTTCACAAAAGAGGCAAGAAACATAAGGAATAAAGCTTAAGTCCTTGGGGTAAAACCCTAAAAAACTATATATAGGTTTTAAAACGAACCGGGTCAGCCCGGAACAAACCGGGTCCTAACCCGGCTTTAATGGGTAAAATGACGAGTGTGCGATTTGTTCAGGAGCTTCCGAAGTCGCATGCTCAAGTCGCACAGTCAAAGAAGCAGTCTTGTGAGCCTTAAGTCCTTTAGTTTCAGCTGCATGCCCATCTAGGAGTGTTCTGCGAGTCTTTGTGCGATTCAGTCTTCCTCCTCTTCAACTCTCATGACCAAGAAGAAATCTGGGAAGAATATGTGTGCGACTTGGTCCTCCTTTAGTCCCAAGTCGCATGCCCAACTCGCATGATCCTAGAAAGAAGCTTCAGCGAGATAGAATCCATGTAAGCCCAGCCGCATTACTTTCTCTGTATCTTCGTGCGGCTCCATTCCCTTTGCTCCTTAACTCGCACGATCGTGTAGCAGGGGCTTTCAGAAATATGTGCGGGGTGGTCTTCATCACTCCCAAGTCGCATGCTCAAGTCGGTGTAAATTGCGAGTCTTCATGCGGCTCAGTTCCAAGCTTGGCCAACTCGCATGCTCAAGTCGCACGCTTGTGGACTTAGTATTTTTCTTGCTCGGCAACCTTAGACCTTACCCAGTGTTACCTTACTCGCACATCTCAACACGCAGCTCAACCCCCAGACATTAATCTCCAGGCATTGCGAGTTAACCAAGTCGCAAGACTATCTCGCAGGCTTCAGGTCTCCTCGGACCACTTCACATTCGTGGGAGAATAACTCCCAGGATACTAGTCCAAATGGCTCGATTCCAACTTCAGTGGAAAGAACACTCATATATCTTCAACTTTGGTAAAGGAACCTTCGGCTCTTGGGAAGTGGAAGGTTCCCTGGAGGGCTCATCTTCGCAGTGCATTGACACGGTCATAAAGAGGCTTCTAGACATTCGTCCATTCCAGAAACGTTATCTTCTTGCTCATAGCTCTAAATTGAATGATCTCAAACGTTCTGGCAACAGGACTCAAATATCTAAAATCTTGATGAAGGTTTTGTAGACTTAATCGGTCTGGAGGTGTATCGTACTTCGCATGCTTCGAAGCGCATCGGGTCGGTTTAAAACAGCAGCGAGACAGGCGTTCCTTCCGACGAGCTTAACTCTCTGATCACGCCTCCAAATCCTATGATTCTACCTGCTCTGGAACCATGATCCAATCCTCTCCAACTTTGATGAAGCACCCGACATCTGAATCGACCGGCAAGACCTTCGGGTAACGTGATTTCTGAGATGTGTCTGTACCCGGAAATTTTGGCCGAGAAACCTTAGCAGTGGTACGAGTTTTGGCCGAGAGGCTCACTCGTGGTACATGAAAATCGCCGAGAAAAGTTGCCTGCGGTACGTGAGAATCGCCGAAAACCTCCAAAAACCTATTTTCACCATCTTTCAAGCCCTGATCGCCATTTTTCTTCCTGGTTTCACCTTTTCAACTCCAAATAGCTCCAAATACACCTGATAAACACTCCAAACATGCAAAGACTCATTGGGACCTAATGCAACTCCTAAGCCCTAAAACAACACCTAAGGACCTAATATGCATGAGAAAATACATGATTTGGAATGAAATGTAGAACCTAAATGATGCAAATTATGAACATATCAAATACTAAGGTTCAAAAGGTTACCACAAAATACATATACAATCCATCCGGGAGCTCAGTGCTCAAAGATAATTATACATATTAAACACATACTTGTCTTACAAAAGTGTAGCAAACTACACCGGCCTGACCTAAGCTCCTTTGATCCTGGCTAATTTCTATTGGTTACCTGCAAAACAAGTAGAGTCGTGAGCAACTAATTGCTCAGTGACTTCGGTTTCCCCTAACCGTTCACGCAATAACCCGAAAACCCCAAACATCACGCAAAACACGCATCATGCAACAACAATAGTAATCTCAGATTAGATGCATGATTATATACACTTATTATACATGCATACACCCAACATATACCCAAACGCAAATCTCTCAGATGCCATTGGCCAGATCCTGCACAAAGAAAAATCTCACATTTTGCACAAATCGGACCTCAGCCACAAAGGCTAAAAAGTCGTGACTGTCTTCTCTCATGAATCACTCATCAACCCGGGATTTCACAACATTCTCATATCTTTCAAGCCTGGATATCTCATCACATCACATGGCTGAGGGAAGCATCACATGGCATCAAAACTCACATCTCTCATCCACACGACACTAAAATATGTGCTAGTGCACGTGCCGTGGATTCATATGGCAATGCAACACGGAATATATATATATATATATATACTTGCTTTGCAGTCAAACAACAAACAAATCCACACCAAGACTCACCTTGGCTTTCCGAGAAAATTATGGTTTCTTAAGGTTTCGGATAACCCCCTTGTTCACCTACACAAATTAGTTTTTACAGAGACCCAACCAGAATCGTGCCAAGCGGAGGTCAGATTAAGACTCAGGATGGAAAACTAGGTTAGGTAGGTAAGACTTTAGACTTAGACAACTTACATTAACTTTACTCGACACGGTGGTTCGCGGTGGTTCACAGTGGTCGGCGGCGGCGGTTCACGGTGGTGGGAAAAAAAATTTTCAAGAGCTTTGCTAATTTTTTTCTCTCTGCTCAAATAAATGAAGTTCTGAGCCCTATTTATAGAGGTTTAAGAGCGGTGGTAAAAGATTCTCAAGCAGCTGTGTCGTGCTTCCAGAAAGATTCCCAAACAGCTGTGTCCTGCTTCCAAAAAGATTATCAAGCAGCTGTGTCGTGCTTTTGCAGATAAGCTTCATCGGCGCGTGCAAGGCGTACGCCAGCGCATGAAATGCGTGTGCCGGCGCATGAATATCGTGTGCCGGCGCGTGTCTGGCATGTGCCGGACGTGTGTTCAAGCAGCACAAGCAAGCTGGCAGGCTGCTGAATCAAGCAGCTTAGTCAACAGCTGAGTCACCGAGCAGCTTCCCTTGGCCAAAACCTTTTCCGACCCTCTGATCAAACCGAAACGACCAACTGATCAACCGGCGCAACCAAAACCTAACTTCCATGGTTAAAACTTAACATTATCGACCTCTAACCTTACCTTTATTCTTAATATTCAGACCTAAACTTAGAGTCTCACCTAAACGGTCATAATCTTAACAATCGTATATCGGATCATCCTGCCATACTGCCTCGGCCGCCCGGTTGCTCTATACGGGTTATTACATTCTTCCCCCCTCAATAGAATTCGTCCCGAATTCTGTAAGATTCGATGATCCAACTCCTTGAGTCTCGTTGTCTTCTAGGAATAATTCAGGATGAGAGTTTCGAAATTTTTCTTCATCTTCCCATGTGACCACAATTCGATGTTGCTTTCCCCAATATACTTGCACTTGTTGGATTTCTCTGTTCTTCAATTTCCTGATTCACCTTTCTCCTATCCGCAAAGGTCCTTCTGGATAGGTGAGGTTGGTTTGGAGATCTTCTATTCTTTCAGGTTCAATAGCTGTTGGGTCACGTGTTTGCTTCCGTAACATAGATACGTGGAATACTGGATGGAGCGCCATATCTGACGGTAATTCCAAATGATAGGTCACTTCCCCTACTCTTCCAATAATTTGATAAGGTCCAATATAAGGTAGCCAACTTCCCAATCTTACCAAATCTTCTTTTCCCTTTCTGTGCGGCGACCTTTAAATATACCCAATCTCCAACCTCAAATACAACTTCTCTTCGGTTCTTGTCTGCGTACTTCTTTTGTCTGTCTTGCGCTTTCTTCATACTTTCGTGAACCATTTTAATCTTTTCTGTGGTTTCTTCCACCAGTTTCGGTCCTAACATTCCTCGTTCCCCTATCTCTGTCCAGCAAACAGGCGTTCTACAAGGCCGTCCATCTAAGGCCTCATATGGAGCCATACCAATACTCGCATGGTAACTGTTATTATATGAGAATTCTACCAATGGCAAGTATTGTTCCCAATTTCGGCCCAGTCCAGCACACACATACAAAGCAGATCTTCTAATGTTATTATAGTTCTCTTCGTTTGACCATCTGTTTCTGGATGAAATGCTGTACTCATGTGAAGATTCGTTCCTAAGGCTTGCTGAAAAGCTCGCCAAAACTGAGCAGTAAACCTTGGATAACGGTCGGAGACAATGTTGGCTGGAACTCCATGTAACTTCACTATCTCTTTTAGATATAGTTCGGCTAAGATCTCCACTTTGTCCATTAGTTTAACAGCTAGAAAATGCGCACTTTTAGTCAGCCGGTCCACCATAACCCATATTGCATCGTTTCCTTGTCCTGGTGCCCTTGGTAACCCTGTCACGAAATCCATTACTATCGCTTCCCATTTACATTCAGGAATAGGTAAGCTTTGAAGTAGCCCTCCCGGCACTTGATGTTCTGCCTTAATTTGTTGACAAGTCTGACATTGCGCTACCCACTTTGCAACTGATCTCTTTATCCCAGACCAATGATAGTATTGGCGGATGTCACGATACATCTTAGTACTTCCTGGATGAATATTGAGTAAGGATTGATGTGATGTATTTAATATTTCTCGGCGCAGATCCTCGCCTTTTGGCACAACAATCCTCCCATTCGTTGCTAAATGATATCCATTCACATCTCTTTCTTCGGTTTTACCCAACTTTTCTATAATCCTTTTCAAATCCTCGTCCTCCTTCTATTCTTATCGAATTCTTTGTACCAAATTAGCTTGATTTACGGCTTGTAATCCCAATGGTCTAGTGGCTTCACCTTCGATGGGTGATAGACTAACCATCTTGAGCTCCGATGTTAAAGTTTCCAAATCTTTTTCTATAGTCACATCTTCCCTACGGCGACTTAAAACGTCTGCTACTACATTCGCCTTCCCGGGATGATAAAGTATCTTAAGATCATAATCCGCAACAAACTCCATCCATCTTCTTTGCCTCAAATTTAGTTCAGGCTGGGTGAATAAGTATTTAAGACTTTTATGGTCTGTAAATACTTCAACTGTCTCACCATAAAGGTAAGACCTCCATATCTTTAATGCAAATACTACGGCCGCCATCTCCAAATCATGGGTAGGATAATTCTCTTCATGCTTTTGCAGTTGTCTATATGCATAGTCGATGACCTTATCGCCCTGCATCAAAACACATCCCAGACCTATGCGGGATGCATAAGTATAAACCGTATAAGGTTGTCCTAACTGAGGCAAAGCTAAAATAGGTGCAGTAGTCAATGCCTCTTTCAATTGCCTAAAAGCTTCCTCTGCATCATCATTCCATTCGAAAACTTTTCCTTTTCCTGTTAAACGTGTCATAGGCTTGGCTATTGTTGAGAAGTCTTTTACAAACTTACTATAATAGCCGGCTAAACCTAAGAAACTTCTCACTTCCGTCGCATTGGTGGGTCGTGGCCAATCTTGAACTACTTCGATCTTTTCTGGGTCTACTGAAACTCCTTCCTCTGATATACAATGTCCTAAAAATCCAATCTCCTTTTTCCAGAAACTATATTTTTTAAACTTCGCAAAGAGTTTTTGACTTCTCAAGCGTTCCAAAACCTTCTTCAAATGTTTCTCGTGATCCTCAGCATTTTGTGAATAGACAAGTATGTCATCAATGAATATGATCACAAACTCATCTAGATACTCCTGAAAAACATCGTTCATCAATCTCATAAAGGCTGCCGGCGCATTGGTTAGACCGAATGGCATCACGAAGAACTCATAATGACCATATTGCGTTCTAAATGCAGTCTTCATAATATCCTTTTCTAAGATAGGAATTTGATGATAGTCTGATGCTAAATCTATCTTTGAGAACCAGCTTGCACCTTGGAGTTGGTCTAACAACTCATCAATTCTAGGTAGGGGATACTTATCCTTGATGGTGATATTATTAATCCCACGATAATCTATGCAAAGCCGCATACTTCAATCTTTCTTCTTCAAAAACAAGACCGGAGCTCCCCATGGGGATGAGCTTGGTCTAATGAAACCCTTCTCCAAAAGATCCTCCAACTGCTTTTTCAATTCTGAAAGCTCAGCTGGAGCCATCCGATATGGTGCTTTAGCTATAGGGGCCGCACCTGGTTCTAGCGGAATAGTAAATGGATCACTCCGAGGTGGGGGTAATCCTTCCAATGGCTTGAAAACATCTTCATAATCCCGTACCACTGGAATGTTCTTCAACTCTGGTTCTTGACTCTCTTATTCTCCAATCGCTGACAAGGTAATCAAATATACTTCCCCAACTTCCAAGTCTTTTATCATTCTCAATGCTGATATTAGTGATACACAACTACTAGGGCAAATCCCATGATAAACTATTGTTGGTCTATCTCCTCCTTCTAGAATAACCCTACCCCGAGCACAATCTAGATAGGCCTGATACGAGGACAACCAGTCCATCCCCAAAATGACTTCATGCTGACCTAAAGATGTCACTAATAGATTGGCAACCAAGTCAACTTCTCCAATACGAATCGAAACCACTAAAATACAACTTTCGGCTAGGAGGGTTTGGTTTCCGGGGGTTCTAACGGGCACACATACCTTTACTATAGTAAAAGTTCCCTCAAAACACCTCGCAACCTTGGGTGACACAAAACTATGCGTAGATCCCGAGTCAAACAAAACCTGAGTGGGAACACCACCTACACGTAATGTTCCTAGATATATCATTTATTCTACATTTACTTTTTATTTCACACTCAATCATTTATCAATCAACACATAGTACAATTTAATCAATCAACGATGAGTTAAAACCCTTACGTACCTGTAATGGGACCTTTAGGGGTCTGAGAGGATTCAGATTTATCTATATTTAAGACACAAACTCTTCCCTCAGTTGCATGTCGCTTGTGGGCTGACTCGATTGCAGGATGATTGTTCACTGGTTGCTCATCGATTTGCTGAATCACTGGACGTCTGTGAGGACAGGAAGTGGCAAAATGCCTTTTCTCACCCCAGGTAAAACATGTAATATTAGCGAATCTATCCTCCCATCCTTTTGCATTAGGACATTTTGCCGATATATGTCCTTTTTCTCCACACTGGTAACATACACGTGGATCCTGGGTTGAACCAAAACGTCCACCTCTACCCCGTCTTCCTCTCCCTCGTCTTGAATACTGGTCGCGATCATCAAGTCGCGACTCCCTCGTTTCATATACTTCTATCCTCTGTTCTTGGTTTTGTTTGTTCCAATTGTATTCCCGCCTCCAAATCAATTGCTCGCTCCACTAACTCATGCAACTTAGAAAACTCCACTACTCGCAGCCTACCTCCAATATCCGGTCGTAGTCCTATCAAAAACTTTCTTAGTGCTGCTCTTTCATTATCAGGACCGTTGTGTGCATACCTTGATAAACTCATAAACTCGGCCGCATAATCTTTCACCTTTTGACTTCCTTGGTTTAGTGCTTCTAACTCTGCTTGAAGTCGATCCCTTGCTACTGGTGATAAGTACTTTCGTTCAAATTCCTCGTTGAACTGCATCCAAGTTGGGGTTCTTTCTCCATATTGTCTTTCAACTTCATTCCACCAACACATCGCATCTTCCTCCAGATAAAACGCAGCTACATCTTTCTTGAATTCCTCAGGGCACTTCGTAGCTTGAAAGTATTTCTCCATCCCTTGTAACCACCCGTCAGACACAAGTATATTGGTATTTCCAAAAAATTTATGGGCTCCTAAATTCTTTAGCATAGTAACGATCTGGAGATAGTCGAAAGCCAATACAGATCGTTGCGCGGTCTCCACTACTTCTTGCGGCCTACGTTCAAGGCGATCGAATAACTCTCGTACCATCTGCATTACTGAACCAGTTCCTTCGGTAGTATTTGGTACTGCAGCCCTTGAATTTTTCTTGTGAATTTTTCTTTCTTCAGGTGAATGCTGTTCTTGCCTCCTTCTTCTTGCGTTATCACCTTCATGAGCCTAAGGTTCCGGCTCATTATTTCTTAACTCTTCTGATTCCGTCACTTCCTCCACTAATACCTCTGGGGTATGTGGAACTTCTACATTGTCATTATTTGATCGTGATGACGCCTCCCACGTATTATCATTGTATTCCGGGTTAGAATCCCCATTTACTCCATGTTCTGACTCTTCAGACGGTTCTGATTCCACATACGAGCTAGAACTACCATAGTTTGGGTCACATATTGGTTCTTGGTGAACAACTTCTCTGCGAATTGATCGTCCCCCACATCGCCCTCCTCCTCTTCTAATAACTGGTGCTCCGGTATATGTATAACGATTAGACATCTCTAAATCCAACAGGGTAAAAATTATTTTTATCTACCTAAATAAAGCAACTGGCCTGTTTCCTAATACCCTTTTGCGACACATTTACTCGATAAAACATTGAAAGAGTCCTAAGTGAACATGATAAAACCATGCTCTGATACCACCTTTGTAACACCCTCGACTCATTCTAGATCCGAGTGCAATGACCAGCCGCGCAACAATCAAACAAGAACATGCACGACCAACCGTTCGGAACTAAACCGAATCGACGGTGCTACATTTGCACGCACATACTGATGGCCTGAGGTTCTTAGCCACGCACCAATCAAACAAGAACATGCACGTCCAAGAGCCCAAGGTCGAGATTGCACGTGCTATCCCACCGGACACGTCTCTAGGCTTTTCAACCCGAGGCTTGCTCGATGGTTGGTTCGTCCCGGACAGGGACTAATATCATATGAGAACCCAACTTTCACAAAACCGTTATTATTTATATAATACTAAGGTTCAAAAGGTCACCACAAAATACATATACAATCCGTCCGGGAGCTCAGTGCTCAAAGATAATTATACATATTAAACACATACTTGTTTTACAAAAGTGTAGCAAACTACACCGGCCTGACCTAAGCTCCTTCGATCCCGGCTAATTTTTATTGGTTACCTGCAAAACAAGTAGAGTCGTGAGCAACTAATTGCTCAGTGACTTTGGTTTCCCCTAACCGTTCACGCAATAACCCGAAAACCCCAAACATCACGCAAAACACGCATAACACAACAGCAATAGTAATCTCAGATCAGATGCATGAAAATATATACTTATTATACATGCATACACCAAACATACACTCAAACGCCAAATCTCTCAAATTCCATTCACCGGATCCCGCACAAAGAAAAATCTCACATTTTGCACAAATCGGACCTCAGCCACACAGGGTAAAAAGTCGCGACTGTCTTCTCTCATGCATCACTCATCAACCCGGGATTTCACAACATTCTCATATCCTTCTCGCAAGCCCGGATATCTCATCACATCACGTGGCTGAGGGAAGCGTCACATGGCATAAAAACTCACATCTCTCATCCACACGACACTAAAATATGTGCTAGTGCACGTGCCTTGGATTCATATCGCAATGCGACACGCAATATATATATATATATATATCTATATATCTACTGATTTGCAGTCAAACAACAAACAAACCCACAGCGAGACTCACCTTGGCTTTCCGAGAAAATTATGGTTTCTTAAGGTTTCGGATAACCCCCTCGTTTACTTACACAACTTAGTTTTTACAGAGATCCGACCAGAACCGTGCCAAGCGGATGTCATATTCAGACTCAAGATGGCAAACTAGGTTAGGTAGGTAAGACTTTAGACTTAGACAACTTACCTTAACTTTACTCGACACGGTGGTTTGCGGTGGTTCACGGTGGTGGGAAAAGTTTTTTCAAGAGCCTTGCTACTTTTTTCTCTCTGCTCAAAAAAATAAAGTTCTGAGCCCTATTTATAGAGGTTCAAGAGCAGTGGTAAAAGATTTCTGAGCAGCTGGGTCTTGATTCCGGAAAGATTCCCAAGCAGTGTGTCGTTTTTCCAAAAAGATTCCCAAGCAGTTGTGTCGTGCTTTTGTGGATAAACTTCACCGGCGCGTGCAAGGCGTACGCCGGCGCATGAAATGCGTGTGCTGGCGCGTGAAGATCGTGTGCCGGCGCATGCTTGGCGTATGCCGGACGTGTGTTCAAGCAGCCCAAGAAAGCTGGCAGGCTACTGAATCAAGCAGCTGAGTCAACAGCTGAGTCACCGAGCAGCTTCCCTTGGCCAATACTTTTTCTGACCCTCCGATCAAACCGAAACGACCAACCAATCCACCCGCACAACCAAAACCTAACTTCTATGGTTAAAACTTAACATTCTTGACCTCTAACCTTACCTTTATTCTTAATATTCGGACCTAAACTTAGAGTCTCACCTAAACGGTCCTAATCTTAACAATCGTATATCGGATCATCCTGCCATACTGCCTCGGCCGCCTAGTTGCTCTATACGGGTTATTACAAGGTATCACTCCAAACACTTGTAAATGAGCATTCACCATTTTTCATTTGTCCTTTGCATTTTTGAATTTGATTTTTCCTCTTTCTCATGCTTTTATAACACACGGGACTGTGTTATTTAAGTGTGGGGGAGGGGTTTTGTGTTTACTAACCATGTTTTCTCTTATTCTTATTATGATTTGCATCTTGAGTCGACATCTAAGTGCATATAAAAACCAAAAAAAATCGAAAAATCAAAAATTTTCACAAAAAAACTGTTCATTCTAGTTGTATTTCACATTTTTAGGATTGAGTCTAGATTCATTATATAGGTTTCATTGTGCATGGGAGTAATGATAGGTTCTTTCCTTGAGAGTACATCACTTTGAGAATTTGGATTAAATATGCTTATGAAATGACTTATGTGCTTGCAAAGCTTGAAATGATTTGAATCTGAGAAGCAAGTTTGAATTGAACTCAACTCTAATAAGTGAAAACCTTGAACTTGACTTGAAATTATCTTGTGATGCATTGTTTGATTAAGTTTGTGGATACCTATATACATATTTGAGCTAGAATCCTGTTTTTACCACCCTCTCCCTTAACTCAAATAGCTGAGTCCACATCTTGATCAGTTTTCCTCACCCTAAACCCATCCTTCCTTCAAGCCAAGTGTTTGTGTGTGATTGAAAGGCCACCTTGGATCAAACTTAGCAGAAAGTGTTAGGTTTAGAGAGACAAAGGCAAGTCTCATCGAGTGTTAAGTTCCATCATCAAGGAGCTGAGAGATTTGGTGAGAACTAAGTGTGGGGGAGTGCTTGTTGGTGAGTGGAAAAAGGATAGATGATTGGAAAAAGGAGAGATGTGAAAACTAGGGGATAGAAAAGAAAAGAAATAAATCTTGTATTTTTGAGTTAAAGTAAGTGAGCTCTATTGTTTTGCAAAGAAAGAGTCTAGCCTCTAAGTAAAATGGAAAAGAAAAGAAGCCAAAGAGCTCAAATGTTTTGAAAAGAAAGAAAAAGAGGCTAGAGGTTGCAAAAGAAAAACAGCTGTGTAAAGTTTGAGCTCCAAGACTTAAGTGTGAAAATGAAAAGTAAGTTCCCTAGTGAGAGGAAAATGAGTGTGAAAATTGAGGTTCTTGAGAGAGTGAGCAAGTGAGAAAGAATTGAGTAGAGTGTGGGGTGGGATGAGTCTTTGCCCTTGTATGCATAGGTTGCTTTTTACCTTTCGCATTCTGCCAAAGTTCGATCATTTCATAGAGAGATCCCCTTGCTGCATTGAGCCCACTCAGACATTGATGAGATCTTTTTAATCTCATATCCTTTCCTAGCCAAACCTGCTTTTTTAAACATTGCATCCTTTGATCCACTTGATTGAAAGTTTAATGAATGTCAAAGAGTTGAGGAATAGGAGAACTTGTGGTGATACTGTTGAGTTTATACATCAGAGTATGGTCTTGCATTGCATATTGAGCATGATATTGAATTCTCTTAGTGGTCACTTCTCTCTTCCAAAGGATATATGAACTCCCAATGCATTCAACCTCTCTCTCTCATTTGTTCTTTATTTGCTTGAGGACAAGCAAAGGACAAGTGTGGGGGAGTTGATATGTTCATAATTTGCATCATTTAGGTTGTATAATTCATTCCAAATCATGTTTTATTTCATGCATTTTAGGCATTTAAGTGTTCGTTTAGGGCTTAGGGGTTGCATTAGGTTCCAATGAGCATTTGCATGGTTTGGAGTGTTTATCAGGTGTATTTGGAGCTATTTGGAGCTGAAAAGGTGAAACCAGGAAAAGAAATGGTGATCAGAGCTTTAAAAATGGTGAAAACAGCCTTTTGGAGGTTCTCGGCGCTGGCCTGTACCGCTGGAAGCTTTTTTCTCGGCAGTTTTTATGTACCGCGGGTGGATTTCTCGGCCAAAACACGTACCGGCTGTTCAAGTTTCTCGGCCCAAATTCCCAGGTGGAGATACATTTCTGAAATCGCGTCACCGGAAGGTCTTGCCGGCCGATTCAGTCTTCGGGATCTTCAGCAAAGATCAAGATAATTGAGTCTAGATTTCATAACCGCTGGAATCGATGAATTTGGAGCAGCGAGCTGAACGATAAAACCACTGGAAGACAGATCTATCTCGCATCCTTTCCAGAGCAACGCCAAGACGAGTTAAAAAATGCCGATCCGGGGAACGTTCCAGTCTGATTCAGCTTACAGGGCCTTCAGAAAAGATGGAGATGATCGAGTCACGGTCCTAGAATAGGTCGAAGCATTAGATTTGGAGTCGTGAGCTGAGAGTTAAGCTCACCGGAAGACAAACATATCTCGCTACAGTTTCAAGACCGATTCGATGAGTCACAAAGATAGTGTGGGACGATGCCTTTTCAGTCTGATTCAGTTACCGGGGTCTTCATCAAGATTCAAGGCCTTTGAGTGTTCTTTCAGAACATCTGAGATCATCCAGTTTGGTGCTATGTACTGAAAGATACCGTCTCCGGAGTGAACACTGGTCCAAGAGCTTCCTTTTGATCGTTTCAATGCGCCGCAAAGATGAGCCGTCCAGGGAACTTTTCACTTCCCGAGCGCTGAAGGTTTATTCACCAAAGTTCGAGATATTTGAGTTCTCTTTCCACTGAAATTGGAATCATGCAATTTGGATCCATATCCTGGAATTTACGCTCCCCCGAATGCGAAGTTGTCCGAGTGCAACTTAGGCATGCGAGTTGGCCGAGCAGAGAACTGAACCGCAGAAAGACTCACGGTTTACACCGACTTGGGCCTGCGACTTGGAACTAAAGATGACCAACTCGCACACATATCCAGAATGCGTCTTGGTTGTGCGAGTTGAAGAGAAGAAAGCCTGAACAGCACAAACACTTGCGGTTTACACGACATGCGGCTGAGGCTGAGGGATTTATGGCGCACAAGGCTGCTTCTATGGCTGTGCGACTTAGGCCTGCGACTTAATGATATGTTCATAATTTGCATCATTTAGGTTGCATAAATCATTCCAAATCATGTTTTATTTCATGTATTTTAGGTCCTTAGGGTTTGTTTTAGAACTTAGGAGATGCATTAGGTCCCAATGAGTCTTTGCATGTTTTGAGTGTCTATCAGGTGATTATGGAGCTGAAAAGATGAATCCAGGAGGTGGAATGGTGAGCAGAGCTTGAAAAAGTGGAAAACTTGAGTCTATGGAGGTTATCGGCCATTCTCGCTGGCCAGGAAGGTTTTACCGGCCATTTTCATGTACCGCGGGAAGCTTTACCGGCCATTTTCACGTACCGCGAATTAAGTATATCGGCCAAAATCTCCGGGTGCGAACGAGTCTCAGAAATCACCTGTCCGGGGAGCCTTCCGGTCCGATTCAGATGGCGGGTCCTTCATAGAAGTTGGAGAGCATTGAAGCACGGTCTCATAGCAATTGGAATAGTAGAATTCAGACGCGTGAGCAGAGAGATAAGCTCGTCGGAAGAAACCCCTGTCTCGCAGGTATTCCGGACCGAGCAGATCAGTTCTGAAGGATGCGAAGGACGGTGCACTTCCAAGCCGATTCAGCTTCCGGGTCCTTCATAAGAATCAGAGACATTTGAGTCTTCTTTCCAGAACGTCCAAGAGCATTCAATTCGGATCTATGAGCAGGAAGATACGGCCTCCGGAATGGACACATGTCTAGACGCCTCTCTCTGGTCGTATACATGCACTGCAAAGATGTGCCCTCCAGGAAGCCTTCCACCTCCCAAGCACTGAAACTTCCTTCACAAAAGTTGGAGATAAATGAGTCCTCTGTCTTCTGCAACCGAAATCATTCAATTCGGACAAGTATCACAGGAGTTACACTCTCCGGAATGCGAAGTGATCTAAGCTGCTCTGGATGCTGCGAGATGGTCTTGCGACTTGGTTAACCCGCAGGCCTGAAGATGAACGCCTGAATGCTGATGCTGCGAGTTGAAATGTGCGGGTAAACTATCACTGGAAGAGGTCTGGAGCTCCCGAGCAAGAGAAATGCTAAGTCCACAATCGTGCGACTTAGGCATGCGAGTCATCCGCGCCTGGATCTATGCCGCACGATCACTCGGAATTCACTCCGACTTGAGCCTGCGACCTAAGTGCAATAGAGACCAACCCGCACAGTTTCTACATCCCCCAGAAACCGGCTCAGCCCTGCGAGTTGGAGAGGAAGGAGACCATGCCGCAGAAACACTCGCAATTTACTCCTAGATAGGCGTGCGGCTCCGACAAGGCGATTCAAGCCTCACAAGACAAGTCTTCATCTACTGCGACTTAGGTGTGCGGCCTGGGACATACTGAACCGACCCGCAGCTTTTCCCACTTTATCCATTAAAGCCGGGTCAGGACCCGGTTTGTTCCGGGCTGACCCGGTTCGTTTTTAAGAAGGTATAAATACTTTTTAGGGTTTTTTTTGGGGGAGAACTAAGTTTTATTCCCTTTGTCTCTTGCCTCTTTTGTGAAAAGACTCCATTAAGAAGAGAAATATCTATTTTTTGAGTGTTTAATCAAGAGAGTTTTAAGAGATCTGGGTGTTTAAAGCTGTTTTCTTTTGAATCTATCATCTCCATCTCCATTTCTCATCATTAATCATGCTAATCTTCTCAACTTGCAAAGGTTTAAGAGAGATTAGTATGATTAGTGAGTAATCCCATATTAAGGTCTTAGATATGTAGATTAGGGTGCTTAAGTGTTAGATTAGGAGTGCTTAGGGCTAGATTCATTGATTCATCTCTCTAAACAGCTGTTCTCTATGCTAAATCCTTGATAATCACTTGAGATCTAGATTCTGGGAATTTCATGCACCAAAAGTGTTTGATGAAATTCCTGAAAGAGTTGTGTTAGAGGTTTAAGTAATTTTTCATCATGGGAATGATTTGTTAAATGCTTGAATGATCATTAAGAGCTGTTTGTTAATGCATATTGATTCATGTTTCACAAATGGGAATTTGGTTTGAAAATGGATTAGTATAGGGGTTAATACCTTCATGAGAGGATTAACCTAGATTAGAGTTCTTAATCATTTGAATCATGTCTCATCATTGTCATTAGCATTTCTAGTTTAACACCAAGGCACCCTAACCAACTATCATGTCTAGAATCTCATGCCTCCATCATATCATATTCACATCATTTGTCATTTCATTAATCCTTAATCCTGTTTAAGTTTGTAGTTGTCTCTAGATTAATCAAAACCCACTCTTGTTTGCTTGAATTAAGAACTTGATCATATAGCTTAGTGTCTAACACCACATCTGGATTGATAAACCTCTTTGTGCTACATTGACAAGGGGATTGATAGCCCTGAGACCACAAAAAGTCATATCTATCAATTGGCGCCGTTGCCGAATTGTGGTTTGATTAGCATTAAGCTCTGATCTGTTCTTGAGATCAAGTGCTTACTTTCTTGTTTTACTGATCCCTTTCACGTTCTGTTTGTGATTTCAGGTGTATGAACACCAGGTCTAGATCAAGAAGCTGCGGTCCTCCTTTTCCTCTAAACGATAACATCAACCTTCTGGTACCAAGGAGGAGAAGAGACAGACGTGGTAGACAACTTGATCAGACTGAGATGGCAGACCAAGCAGATCACGGGGTAGATATAGAACAACCAGTTCAGGAGCAACAAGCTCAAGGTCAGGGAGCTGGTATTGGAATTGGTCAGGGGTTTCACCAAGGCAATGTTCAGCAGGAACAGGTGCACCACCAACAAGCCTATGTCCACCAGGGACAAGCTCAGGCTCATCAACAGAGGCATCAGGCCAATGTTCAACAAAGACACCAGGTGCACCACCAACCCCACCCTTTCCAACCACAACAAAGAAGATATGAGCAACCCCAAATATATGTTGGCGAGAATGACAGGGCCAATGCTCATCAGTATGGAGCTGGTATTCAGGCACCACCTGTGCAGAACAACAACTTTGAAGTGAAAGCATCATTGCTGAATATGGTCCAGAATTCAAAGTTCCATGGGTTAGCAATGGAAGATCCCTTGGAACACTTGGACCAGTTTGATAAGGTGTGTGATCTGACCAAGATTAATGGAGTTTCAGAAGACAGCTTTAAGCTAAGACTATTCCCATTCAGTCTTGGTGACAAAGCTCATCAATGGGAGAAGAATCTTCCAAGAGGCTCCATTCAAACCTGGGAGCAATGCAAGCAAGCCTTCTTATCTAAGTTCTTCTCCACCTCAAGAACTGCAAAACTGAGGAACCAAATCTCTAGCTTCACTCAGCACAGCAATGAAAGTTTTGGTGAAGCATATGAGAGATTCAGGAGCTACACAAACCAATGCCCACACCATGGGTTTAGTGAGGCTTCTCTCCTCAGCACACTCTATAGGGGAGCTCTTCCCAAGATTAGAAACCAGCTGGATACTGCTTCCAATGGGAACTTTCTGGGTAAAGAGATACATGCTGCTTTAGAGCTAGTGGAGAACTTAGCATTGAGCAATGATACTTATGGTGAAGACTATGACAGATCAAATAGGTCTGAAGGTTCAAGCTCAGAACAAAGGCTCACCAGAGAAGTTAAGGAGTTGAGGAGTGAATTAGACAAGCTGAAATTCACCACTCAGAAGCCAATACACTATGTTGGAGAGTATGAGGAACCTTCTCAAATCTTTGAGAACATAAGTGAAGAAGGTCTTACCCAAGAGGAGCTCAACTACATTGGAAATCAGAGGTTCCAAAGATACCAGTATAGTAATGCCAATCCAAACCTCTCTTACAGGAACACCAATGTAGCTAACCCACAAGACCAGGTCTATCCCAATCCTCAAGCTCCAAAGAACTTTGTTCCCAAGAACAACTTTCAAGGGTCATTCCAACCCAAGAATCAATTTGGTCAGAATCAGGGTTTTGGCCAGCAACAACAACCATTTCAGGGCACCGGTTACACTTCACAGCAACCAAAGGCACCACCAGGGTTTGGTCCACCACAGTTCCAACAGCAGGCGCCGGTTCAACAACAGTTTCAGCCACCAATGGTTCAACAGCAGCCACAGATGGGTACAGATATGGTTAGTATTCTGCAACAACTACTTCAGGGTCAACAGACTATGCAGCAGGAAATCAAGGAACTGAAGCAAAACCAGGCATCAAGCTCAAGGAACCAAGGTCACCTACCTGGAAAACCAGAACCCAACCCCAAGGAATATGCTAAAGCCATTACACTGAGGAGTGGCAAGGAGTTACCTGGTATTGAGAACAACAAAGTGATCATTGAGGACAATGATCAACCTGAGGGGGAGGCAGCCTTAAAGGATGATCAAGTTGCTGAGAAACCAAGGTCAGAAAAGGGTAAAGAGGTAGCAAAGGAACCAGAACCAGAGAAGAAGTATGTGCCACCACCTCCATACCAACCCAAGCTCCCATTTCCAGGGAGATTTAAGAAGCAACTAGTGGACAAGGCAAGAGCTGTATTTGAGAAGGCACTCAAAGAGACACCACTCACAATGCCTCTCATTGATGCATTCTTAATGATGCCAAAGATGGGGAAGTTCTTGAAGGATGCTATTCTGAACAAGACAAAAGAGCTTCAAGGCATGGTAGTACTAAGTCATGAATGCAGTGCTATCATTCAGAAGAAGTCCATTCCAAGGAAGTTAACTGATCCAGGGAGCTTCACACTCCCTTGTGCCATTGGACCTCTTCTATTCTCTGGATGTCTTTGTGATTTAGGAGCATCAGTCAGCTTGATGCCATTCTCCATAGCTAAGAAGTTGGGCTTTAGAGTTTTCAAACCCTCAAAGATTTCTCTTATCCTTGCAGATAGATCAGTTAGATTGCCTGTTGGTATGTTGGAAGATCTACCTGTCAAGATAGGTGGTTTTGAGGTTCCAACAGATTTTGTTGTGCTGGAGATGGATGAAGAGCCAGTAGATCCCCTTATCTTGGGCAGGCCATTCTTAGCCACTGCAGGAGCTATTATTGATGTGAGAGGTGGGATAATAGAGCTTCAACTTGGGTCTGAAAAGCTCAAGTTTGATGTGAATGAGATGATGAAGAAGCCCACCATTGAAGGTCAATGTTTCTATGTAGAGACAATGGATCAGTTGGCTGATGAGTTGCTTGAGGAGCTGAACACAGAGGATCCTCTTCAAGCTACTCTGACTCAAGAACAAGGAGACAATGGGCTCTTGGCTGAAGCAAGTGAAGGGTATAAGCTGTATCTGGACAATGCAAGAGAGCTGGGTCCTGAAACAAGGTTTGTGGAGCTGGAACAGAATGGCACTGAGGTTTTTGCAATCCAAGAATCAGTCACCAGCCAAAGCAGCTTGGACCAGGACTGGAATGAAGCTGATGCACCCTCTGTTGAGCTCAAACCTCTACCAACAGGGCTCAGGTATGCTTTCTTAGGCTTAAACTCCACATATCCTGTCATCATCAATGATAGCCTATTAGAGGACCAAGAGAGTGCATTGCTGAATGAAATAAGAAAGTTCAGGAGAGCCATAGGGTATTCTTTGGCTGACATTAGAGGGATCTCTCTTGACATCTGCACCCATAGGATCCACCTAGAGGACCAATCTATGTCCTCTATTGAGCACCAACGTAGACTTAACCCCAACCTTAGGGAAGTGGTTAAGAAGGAGATACTAAAGCTTCTTGAGGCAGGGATAATTTACCCAATCTCTGACTCAAGATGGGTATCTCCTGTTCATGTTGTGCCCAAGAAAGGTGGGATCACAGTGGTGAAAAACGATAAGGATGAACTCATAGCTCAAAGAACCATAACTGGCCACCGCATGTGCATTGACTATAGGAAATTGAATTCTGCTTCTAGAAAAGATCATTTTCCTTTACCATTCATTGATCAAATGCTTGAAAGGTTAGCTAATCATCCTTATTTTTGTTTTCTCGATGGGTACTCTGGATTTTTCCAAATTCCCATAGATCCAAGAGATCAAGAGAAAACAACATTCACATGCCCTTATGGCACTTATGCTTATAGGAGAATGCCTTTCGGTTTATGTAATGCACCGGCTACTTTTCAAAGGTGTATGATGCACATTTTCTCTGACATTATTGAAGAGAAAGTTGAGGTGTTCATGGATGACTTTAGTGTCTATGGCTCCTCCTTCTCGGATTGTCTCTCTAATTTGACACAGGTGTTGGAGAGATGTGAGCAACACAGCTTGGTGCTGAACTGGGAGAAGTGTCATTTCATGGTGCAAGAAGGGATAGTTCTTGGGCACAAGATCTCTGAAAAGGGCATTGAGGTTGATAAGGCAAAGGTGGAGGTTATGGTGAATCTGCAAACCCCCACTTCAGTTAAAGAGATAAGGAGCTTCCTGGGTCATGCAGGGTTTTATAGAAGATTCATAAAGGACTTCTCAAGGATTGCCAGGCCCTTAACAAGACTGTTGTGCAAGGAGGTGGATTTCATCTTTGATGCTGAATGTGAAGAAGCCTTTAAGTTGATCAAGGAGGCATTGGTTAGTGCACCAATAGTTCAGGCACCAGACTGGTCCCTACCTTTTGAGGTCATGACAGATGCTTCTGACTTTGCTGTTGGAGCAGTACTTGGACAAAAGAAAGACAAGAAGCTGCATGTGATCTACTATGCCAGTAGAACACTTGACTCTGCCCAAGAGAAGTATGCTACAACAGAAAAGGAAATGCTGGCAATAGTTTTTGCCTTTGACAAGTTCAGAAGCTACCTGGTGGGATCAAAGGTCATTGTGTATACTGATCATGCAGCCCTTAGGTATTTGATGACCAAGAAAGATGCCAAGCCAAGGCTGTTGAGATGGGTTCTATTGCTCCAAGGGTTTGATATGGAGGTGCTTGATAAAAAGGGGATTGAGAATGGTGCTGCAGACCATCTCTCAAGGCTGAGGATTGAAGAAAAAGTCCCCATAGATGATGCTTTGCCTGAAGAGTCTCTGATGGTGCTCCATTCCTACTTGGAGTTTGAGGAAGTAGAAAGCATTCAAGAAAGGAGGATGCCTTGGTTTGCAGATATAGTGAACTATCTTGCATGTGGGGTGGAGCCTCCTGAATTGGATGCTTACAAGAGGAAAAAGTTCTTCAGAGATGTCCAGAGATACTATTGGGATGAGCCCTACCTCTATGTTCTGAACAAGGATCAGTTATACAGAAGATGTCTTGCTGAAGAGGAGATGCAACCTGTGTTGCAGGAATGTCATGGTTCTGCTTTTGGAGGTCACATGGGGGCATTCAAAACTGTAGCAAAGGTTCTTCAAAGTGGGTTCTGGTGGCCTACAATGTTCAAAGATGCCCAATTGGTGGTTTCAGCTTGTGATGCCTGTCAGAGGCATGGAAATATATCTAAAAGAAGTGAGATGCCTCAGAACCCCATTCTAGAAGTGGAGATCTTTGATTGTTGGGGGATTGACTTTATGGGACCTTTCATTTCATCCTTTGGAAATCAATACATACTTGTTGCTGTGGACTATGTGTCCAAATGGGTTGAGGCCATTGCTTCCCCTACCAATGACTCCAAGGTTGTAGTCAAGCTGTTTAAGAGCATCATATTTCCAAGGTTTGGAGTTCCAAGGGTTGTCATTTCTGATGGAGGATCCCACTTTTTGAACAAGACTCTGGAAGGTTTATTGAGAAAGCATGGAGTTAAACACAAGATAGCTACTCCATATCATCCCCAAACTAGTGGCCAAGTGGAGGTATCTAATAGACAAATCAAGGCCATTCTGGAAAGGACTGTCAGCTCAACCAGAAAAGATTGGAGCAAAAGGCAGGATGATGCATTATGGGCTTACAGGACTGCCTTTAAAACTCCAATTGGAACATCACCATTCAGTCTGCTATATGGGAAGAGCTGCCACCTTCCTGTGGAGTTGGAGTACAAAGCTATGTGGGCTGTGAAGTTTCTAAACTTTGATATCAAGACAGCTCAGGAGAAAAGAATCATGCAACTCCATGAGCTTGAGGAGATTAGGCTTGAGGCTTTTGAAAGCTCAAAGATCTATAAGGAGAAGACCAAAGTCCTGCATGACCAAAAGCTTTTAAAGAGAGAGTTCAAGTGTGGTGATTTGGTCTTGCTTTTCAACTCCAGACTTAAGTTGTTTCCAGGAAAGCTTAAGTCTAGGTGGTCTGGACCTTTCAAAGTTCTTGAAGTGAGGCCTTATGGTGCCATTGTCTTGGAAGGGAAAAATGGTCAGGAATTTGTGGTGAATGGACAGAGAGTCAAGCATTACTTAGTTTCACAAGGGAAAGAGGAAGCTACATCAGTTCCTCTTCTTGATCCACCAGCCTGTTAACCAGGTTCTCAAAGTCAAACTTAGAGACTTTAAACAAAGTGCTCTTGGGAGACACCCCAAGCTTATCTTTGTACATAGTTCTTCTGATTTCTTCTCTTTTCTTTTATGTTTTAGAACTTTTTGATGGGTTTTGTGAGTTGGTCTCAGGTACTAAGTGATCTTTGGAGGACATAGCTCAGTGATGAATGGAAAGAAGCATGTGAGAGAGCTGAGAGAAGTGTTTAAGGCCAGAAAAACGTTTAAGTCCCAAAAGCTGCGGCCTAGGAGTGCGGGTCAGAAGAGAAGAGCCCAGGCCGCAGCAAGGTTCGGAATTTACTCCGCTCAGTGATGAATGGAAAGAAGCATGTGAGAGAGCTGAGAGAAGTGTTTAAGGCCCGAAACGTTTAAGTCCCATCTACTGCGGGATGGGTGCGCGGGTCAGAAGAGAGGGAGCTAGGCCGCACGACTATTCGGAATTTACTCCGGCCTGGGCGTGCGACCTAGGAGCGTAGACGCTGAGCCGCACCAAAAAGAGGAAGGCCGAGGGTTCTAAGTGTTAAACCGTGCGACCTGGTGCTGCGGCCTGAAACCCAAGGAGTCTAAGTCGCACGATCGTTCGGAATTTACTGCGGGATGGTTATGCGGCTCAGAAGAACGATGGCCAGGCCGCACAGAAAGAAGGGAAACCCAAAATGCCTAAGTCCCAAAACCTGCGGGATAGGAGTGCGGGTCAGAAGAAAGATGGCCAGGCCGCAGAAAGACTCGGAATTTACTCCAAGATGGTTGTGCGGGTCAGAAGAACGATGGCCAGGCCGCACAGAAAGGAAGGAAACCCAAAGAGTTTAAGTCCCAAAACCTGCGAGATGGTTGTGCGGGTCAGAAGAAAGGATGGCCAGGCCGCAGCAAAATTATTTCCGGTTCTACACCGAGACGGTCACACGGCTCGATCCCGACAGTTCCCGGGCGCACAAAAGAGAGAAAGGAAGCCGGTCAATGAGAAAAGGATGGGTCAAAGCCTTGACTGGTCAAAATAGATCTATTGACCACCAGTACAAAGGCTTGACCCTACCCCACACTCTCTCTTCCTCACTACAAACACGAGTTTGCAACTCTCTCTCTCATTTCTCTCCATTGTTTTCACCATATCTCTCTCATTTCTCCACCAAAATTGTTGATTCAAAGTGCTCTGAGCTCGTTTTTGAGTTGTTAACATCATCCTGATTGCATTTCGAACTTGTTGCATCTTAATCCCAAGGTATTTCGCCCTGTTGAAACTCATCTCTTTCCATGTTCTTCAATGGTGATTTTTGAACTTTAAGGTGTGGAATCGATTTTGATAGGTTGTTTTAGACCTTGGGATTATTTTTATAAATGCTAGGGTGATAGATAATCTTGGAAAACAGAGCACTGTGTTGGAAACTACTTGTTCTTGAGTTTTGAAAATTGTTGCAAGTAATTCATGAAGAAATCGATTTTTTTTTTTTTTTTTAAAAAAAAAATGAGATGAATTGGTTTCTTGCTGAGTCCCTGCTTTGCACTCTTGTTTCTGCATTGCTATGAATTTATTTGATTGATTCTTGGCTTCAGAAACTTGTTCATGTGCTGTTGATATCGGTTTCTTGCAACAATTGTTTTCAAAATTTTGAAGACTTTTGTGAGACTTAACCTTGTACTAACAATATTTTTGAGAATCTCTTGGCAGATGACTGAAAGAACCAACTCTTTGGCCAAGAAGAAGGGCCCTGCATCAAAGGGCAAAGGTTTGGTCTCAGGAACTTCAAAGCCAAGAGACAAGAGTCAAGGTGCAAAGAATACCACAAAGCAAGGAAAGTGTGATCCAGCGCCAAAAAGGACAAGGCCTGAAGGAAGAGCTTTGGTGGTTGCTTCTGGCTCCAAGAAAAAGGGGAAACAGTTGGCTGTGGTATCTGAGAGTGAACAGACTGAAAGTGACTCCGGCAGCTCAGCTGGTGGTTCCCAAGGCACCAATGAAGAGGGATCAAAGAAGTTCAAGAAAACTGAACCAGAAACACCTGATTATCTGGCTAAGTTTCAGCAGATAGAGATCCAGCAAGGGAGATTCCCTGATTTGGACTTTCTGAAGAAGATTGGCCTCTATGAAGATGTCAAGACTTTGCTTGGGAACATGGGTGTTGAGTCACTTTTGGAGATGAGAGAAATCGCTTATGAGCAAGAGTCCCAAGAGTTCTTGGCCTCCTTTGAAGCTTTCATTTACTACCCAAGGGATTCAAGAATCATTCAAGGAGATGGGCTTGGACATGTGGAGTTTACTGTGAAAGGGAAGGAATATTCAGTGTCATTCAGAGAATTGAGTAAGATCTTTGGGTTTTCAGCACCCAGAAATGAATTTCTCTCCAACTCGGTCAATCTCAGAAAAGATGAGATCCAACTTCTATGGAGATCAATTGCTTCTGGGAAGTACACAGCTGGAACAGCTAAGGCCTCTTGGATAAGGAATCCAGTTCTGAGATATGTACACAAGATTCTCTCTCACAGCTTCTACTTCAAGATTGATGTTGGAAGAGTTCACAAAGGAGATCTGCTGCTTCTGGGTGTAGGGCTGAGACCGCTGATGCCAACACATGAAGATGGGGAACCCTATGTAGGGTATGAATACCCACTTTGCCTTGCATCTCAATTAGCAAGGTCTTTGATGTTCTACAAAGAGTGCATGTGGGATTCTACAAACAAAGATGCAAAGCTGACCCATGGATGGGTGGTAACAAAGATCTTGAAAGCCATGGGGTATAGATTCAAGGAGAACAAGGCAAAGTTTGATCTGATTAATGAAGCACATTTGTGTAGGATTGGCTTTCTCCAAGGAAGAGTGGGTACCAAGGCAGTCTACAACTTCAAGACACTCATCAGTGAGCCAGCCCAAGTTCTCCTACCCAATCCCTCCATCACCACAGTCCAAGTTAAAAGGAACATTCACTTCTTCTTGCTGAAGGAAGAGCTGTACAATGTCCAAACTGATCCACCAATCCTCACATACAGGCAAGCTTGCAGAGAAGAAGCCTCCAAGGGAAAGAAAGCAACCGCTGAAGATGCTACCACAAGTGCAGCTGGTGCTCACGATGCTGATCTGCCTCCACCTCAAAAACGTTTTGGTGGAAACAGATATCACTTTGATGATTACAACTGGGAGGAACCAGGCACTTCAGGGTTCAGAGCTCAACAGAAGATTGGTATTCTCCAACAATGGTGCAAGTACCAAGACAAAACCATCCACAAGATGGCCAAGTGCATCAAGGAGATGAAGAAGAGGATCAAGAAGCTTGAAAACCCTTGCAAAGGTGGGGCTCCAGCACCAGTTTCACCAAGAAACAGAGAGGAAGTTGGGGAGAGTTCCATGAACTGCACAGCCTTGGTCACATATGGAACCACTTGGGTAGATCTTGACGACGGGAGTGATGAAGCCAGCCACCATTCTTGGGAAACACCGTCAGGCCACACATCGAACCCCTCCTACTCATTGGGGTCTGATTTCAACAGCCACTAGGTAACACTCAAAACCTTGTAAATAGCATGTAGACTTTCTTTTCCTTTTGCATTTTGCTTGTTTGCTTTGGTTTCACTTCTTTCTCATACTTTTATAACACACGGGACTGTGTTATTTAAGTGTGGGGGAGGAGTTTCATCCTTTACTAACCATGTTTTCTATTTTCTCATTTTACACTTTGAGTCTTGAGTCACATTCTAGTTGCATAGTCATCTAAGTGCATATAAAAACCAAAAAAATGGAAAAATCTGAAAAATTTTCACAAAAAAATGATCATGTAGTTGCATTCTCATTTTTAGGATTGAGTCTAGATTGCATTTGCATATAGGTTGCATCTTGCAAGGAGTAATGATAGGTTTTCTAGAGAGTACATCACTTTGAGAACTTGAATTGAATATGCTTGTGAATCTTTTTCTATGCTTGCAAAGTCTGAAATGATTTGAATCTGAGAAGCAAGTTTGAATTAAACTCAACTCTAATTAAGTGGAAACCTTGAACTTGACCTGAAAATATCTTGTGATGCATTGTTTGAAAAAGCTTGTGGATACCAATATACATACTTGAGCTAGAACCACTGTTTTTACCACTCTTTTCCTTAGCTCAAGTAGCTGAATCCACATCATGGATCAGTTCCCACACCTTGAACCCATCCTTCTTTTAAGCCAATGTTTGTGTGTGAATTGAAAGGCCACCTTGGATCAAACTTAGCAGAAAGTGTTAGGTTTAGAGCGACAAGGGCAGGTCTCATTGAGTGCTGTGTTCCAACATCAAGGAACTGAGAGTTTTGGCGAGGAATAAGTGTGGGGGAAAAGACTTTTTGGTGAGTGGAAAAAGGTGAGATGAGTGGAAAGAGAGAGTGAAAATAACTAGGGGAATGAAAGAAAAAGAAGTCAGTCTTGGTGTTTTGAGAAAGTGAGCTCTGGTTTGTTGAAAAGAAAAATCTAGCCTCTAAGTGAAAAAGAAAGAAAAGAAGCCAAAAGCTCAAATGTTTTGATAAGAAAGAAAGAAGAGGCTAGAAGTTGTAAAAGAAAAAGAGCTGTGTAAAGTTTGAGTTCCAAGACTTGAGAGTGAAAGTGAAGAACAAATCCCCTAGTGAGAGAAAAATGAGTGTGAAAAGTGAGGTCTTTGAGCAAGAGAGGAAGCTTTGAGTAGAGGGTGGGGAGTGATGAGTCTTTGCCCTTGTATGCATAGGTTGCTTTTTACCTTTAGCATTCTGCCAAAGTTTGATCATTCATAGAGAGATCCCTTTGCTGCATTTAACCCACTTGAACACTGATGAGATCATTTTAATCTCATAGCCTCTCCCTAGCCAAGCCAGCTTGTTTAAACCTTGCATCATGAGATCCACCTGATAAAAGCTTAATGAATGTGAAAGAGTTGAGAGAGAGAAGAACTTGTGGAGATTCCTTGCTGAGTTGACATATATCTGAGTATGGCTTTGCATTGCATAATTGAGCATGAACTTGAATTCTCATTGTGATCACTTCTCTCAAAAAGAAAATGTGAACTCCCATTGCATACAACCTCTTTCTCTCATTTGCTCTTTTTGCTTGAGGACAAGCAAAGGACAAGTGTGGGGGAGTTGATATGTTCATAATTTGCATCATTTAGGTTGCATAAATCATTCCAAATCATGTTTTATTTCATGTATTTTAGGTCCTTAGGGTTTGTTTTAGAACTTAGGAGATGCATTAGGTCCCAATGAGTCTTTGCATGTTTTGAGTGTCTATCAGGTGATTATGGAGCTGAAAAGATGAATCCAGGAGGTGGAATGGTGAGCAGAGCTTGAAAAAGTGGAAAACTTGAGTCTATGGAGGTTATCGGCCATTCTCGCTGGCCAGGAAGGTTTTACCGGCCATTTTCATGTACCGCGGGAAGCTTTACCGGCCATTTTCACGTACCGCGAATTAAGTATATCGGCCAAAATCTCCGGGTGCGAACGAGTCTCAGAAATCACCTGTCCGGGGAGCCTTCCGGTCCGATTCAGACGGCGGGTCCTTCATAGAAGTTGGAGAGCATTGAAGCACGGTCTCATTGCAATTGGAATCGTAGAATTCGGACGCGTGAGCAGAGAGATAAGCTCGTCGGAAGAAACCCCTGTCTCGCAGGTATTCCGGACCGAGCAGATCAGTTCTGAAGGATGCGAAGGACGGTGCACTTCCAGGCCGATTCAGCTTCCGGGTCCTTCATGAGAATCAGAGACATTTGAGTCTTCTTTCCAGAACGTCCAAGAGCATTCAATTCGGATCTATGAGCAGGAAGATACGGCCTCCGGAATGGACACATGTCTAGACGCCTCTCTCTGGTCGTATACATGCACTGCAAAGATGTGCCCTCCAGGAAGCCTTCCACCTCCCAAGCACTGAAACTTCCTTCACAAAAGTTGGAGATAAATGAGTCCTCTGTCTTCTGCAACCGAAATCATTCAATTCGGACAAGTATCACAGGAGTTACACTCTCCGGAATGCGAAGTGATCTAAGCTGCTCTGGATGCTGCGAGATGGTCTTGCGACTTGGTTAACCCGCAGGCCTGAAGATGAACGCCTGAATGCTGATGCTGCGAGTTGAAATGTGCGGGTAAACTATCACTGGAAGAGGTCTGGAGCTCCCGAGCAAGAGAAATGCTAAGTCCACAATCGTGCGACTTAGGCATGCGAGTCATCCGCGCCTGGATCTATGCCGCACGATCACTCGGAATTCACTCCGACTTGAGCCTGCGACCTAAGTGCAATAGAGACCAACCCGCACAGTTTCTACATCCCCCAGAAACCGGCTCAGCCCTGCGAGTTGGAGAGGAAGGAGACCATGCCGCAGAAACACTCGCAATTTACTCCTAGATAGGCGTGCGGCTCCGACAAGGCGATTCAAGCCTCACAAGACAAGTCTTCATCTACTGCGACTTAGGTGTGCGGCCTGGGACATACTGAACCGACCCGCAGCTTTTCCCACTTTATCCATTAAAGCCGGGTCAGGACCCGGTTTGTTCCGGGCTGACCCGGTTCGTTTTTAAGAAGGTATAAATACTTTTTAGGGTTTTGGGGGAGAACTAAGTTTTATTCCCTTTGTCTCTTGCCTCTTTTGTGAAAAGACTCCATTAAGAAGAGAAATATCTATTTTTGAGTGTTTAATCAAGAGAGTTTTAAGAGATCTGGGTGTTTAAAGCTGTTTTCTTTTGAATCTATCATCTCCATCTCCATTTCTCATCATTAATCATGCTAATCTTCTCAACTTGCAAAGGTTTAAGAGAGATTAGTATGATTAGTGAGTAATCCCATATTAAGGTCTTAGATATGTAGATTAGGGTGCTTAAGTGGTAGATTAGTGAGCTTAGGGGTTAGATCATGCATATTCCATTCTCTACAACTTGTTCTCTATGCTAGATCCATACAAATCATATGTGGTCTAGATTCTGGGCATTTCATGCACCAAAAGTGTTTGATGAAATGTCTGAACCAAAGTTGTTAGAGGTTTAAGTGTTATTCATCATGGGAATGATTGTTTATATGCTTAAATGACAGATTAAACTGATTCTTAATGCTTGTTAACTCATGTTTCACTGATGATGATTGGGTTTGAAACTGATTTAGCATAGGAGTTAATGCCTTCATGAGAGGATTAGCTTAGTTAGAGATGTTTATGTTAAATGGCTTGCTTGATCATATGATTCATTAGCTCATTAGTTTATCACTGAAGGCACCCTAATCCACTATCATGTCTAAGACCTTTCTTATCATCATTCATACATTCTCATCATTTGTCATTGTTTAGTTCTTGTTTAAGCATTTCATTAATCCTTAATCCTGTTTAAGTTTGTAGTTGTCTCTAGATTAATCAAAACCCACTCTTGTTTGCTTGAATTAAGAACTTGATCATATAGCTTAGTGTCTAACACCACATCTGGATTGATAAACCTCTTTGTGCTACATTGACAAGGGGATTGATAGCCCTGAGACCATGAAAAGTCTTATCTATCAATTTACAAGGCCAAAAGTTTAAGTATTAGACCCACATGACCCATTTGAAGGCGGGTCAGTACCCAGTTTTTCCTGGGCTGACCCGGTCCGCAAGAGACACTATGTTTTTTAGGGTTTTTATCATGGCTTAAGCTTTATTCTCTAATTTCCTTTGCCTCTTTTGTGAAAGACTCCTCTTAAGAAGAGAAATATCGATTTTTAAGGGTTTTAATCAAGAGAGATTGAGAGATCTTTGTGTTTAAAACTGCAAATCCATCATTATCCATCTTCTCCATCTCCATTTCTCATCATTAATCATGCCAATCTTCTCAACTTGCAACGGTTTAAGAGAGATTAGTATGATTAGTGAGTAGTAACCTTAATGAGGTTCTAGATGCGTAGGTTAGGGTGCTAAAGTGTTAGATTATAAGTGCTTAGGGCTAGATTCATTGATTCATCTCTCTAAACAGTTGTTCTCTAGGCTAAATTCTTGCACATCACTTGTGATCTAGATTCTAGGAATTTCATGCACCAAAAGTGTTTGATGAAATTCTTGAAAGAGCTGTATTAGAGGTTTAAGCATTTGCTGCATGATGATGTCTTGTTATTTGCTTAAATGATCTTTTAGAACTGTTCCTTAATGCTCATTGATTCATATTTCACAAATGATGATTTGGTTTGAAAATGGATTAGTGTAGAGGTTAATGCCTTCATGAGAGGATTAATCTAGATTAGAGTTCTAAATCATTTGAATCATGTCTCATCATTGTCATCATCATTTCCAGTTTAGCACCAAAGCACCCTAGCCAACTATCATATCTAGAATCTCATGCTTCAATCATCTCATATTCACATCACTTGTCATTCACTTAGTTCTTGTTTGATCATTTGATTAGTCATTAATCTTGTTTTAAGTTTTTAGTTGTCATTAGTCAATCAAAACCTCACTTGGTACTTGAATTGAGAAACAGATCACATATCTTAGTGTCTATCACCACATTCCTGGATTGACAACCTCTTTTGTGCTACTTTGATAAGGGGATTGATAGCCCTAAGACCATAAAAAGTCTTGTCTATCAATTGGCGCCGTTGCCAAATTGTGTATTGTTTAGCATTAGGCTTTGATCTGTTCTTGAGATCAAGTCTTTACTTTTTTTTTTTAACTGATTCCCTTTCAAGTTCTGTCTTCGTTTTCAGGTGTATGATCACAAGAGGTCAATTAAGAAGACAAAGAGAAAGAGCTACTCACTTGGAAAGGTTAGGAATGGATCAGCAAGTTGGGAATGAGCATCAGGCTCAAGAAGCTGATCACGGTCAAAGAGCTGGTAATGGGATTGGAATTCAGGTTCAACAAGCTCAGGTCTATCAGGGACAAGCACAGGATAACCAGAACCAAGACAGACCTCAGGTTAATACACCACAGCCCCACCCAAACGCACCCAGACGTCTTCAGCCACAACTTGTCTATGTTGGAGAGAATAACCAAGCCAATGCACATTAGCATCGTGCGGGAATTCAAGTTCCACCGGTTGAAGCCAACAACTTTGAGGTTAAGGCATCACTCCTCACCATGGTTCAAAACTCTAAATTTCATGGACTCCCCATGGAAGATCCTCTTGATCATCTAGAGCAGTTTGATAGGCTGTGCAACTTAACTAAGATAAATGGCGTCTCTGAAGCTGGTTTCAAGCTAAGGCTGATTCTTTTAGCTTGGGAGACAAAGCTCATCAGTGGGAGAAGAATCTACCTCCAAGTTCAATCCACACTGGGAACAATGCAAGCAGGCATTTTTCTCCAAGTTCTTCTCCACTTCAAGGACTGCCAAGTTCAGGAACCAGATTTCAACCTTCACTCAGCTTTCTAATGAAACCTTTGGAGAAGCTTGGGACAGGTTTAGAAGCTACACAAATCAGTGTCCACATCATGGCTTTTCAGAAGCCTCTCTCCTTAGCACTTTGTATAGAGGAGCTGTTCCCAAGATCAGGAATCAGTTGGACACAGCATCAGTATTTTTGTAGTTAAATAACCGGAGTACGAGCAATGTTTGTACCATTATAGAGCCTCTGATATTAGTGTCGAGTAGTAAGACATAAGCGACAAGGAAAGTGGATAAGGTGTGCTAAGTGACAAAGTACCAAACCCAAAGTACCAAACCGACGAGAAAATATAAGACCAAGGAAAATTCACTTGGTATGCGAACCCGGATCAGGTATTATCTATAAATAAAATCCTCTTTTTCCCGAAAAGAAGATCCAATTTTTCTTTCTATAGTCGCACTTAGCAAAAACTCTCTTCAAAAAAAAGATAGGATCTGAAAAAAACCATCATTTGGAAAATTTTGAGTCGAGCTGACATGACAAGGCGATTAGAAAGGTGATTTAGGGTTTTCGTTTTCTTCACGTCCAGGCAAGGGTTTACGGTGGCTTGCCGCCGACTGCCCGATATGGATTCTCCGGCAGGGGATGATCTCCCTCCTCTGTCCCAGTCAGATACTCAAGCAGATGTTCCCAAGCGTACTTCGTATTCATCTATCGTTCAAAGCAAACCAATTCTAACCAAACATGATATTCAGATCAAAGAAGTGGATGGGAGCTCGTTTGTTGAAATCCCAGATTCAGTCATCGAAAACTCAACCCCTCTGTGGGAGGATCTCCTCCTTGGCAAGTTCCTCGCCGCAGCACCGCATGTAGCAAAAATCCATGTTATTGTTAACAAAATTTGGACTCACGGTGATAAATCTATTAAGATTGACGTATTCCCGGTGAATGACACCACCGTCAAGTTTCGGATCAGAGATGGATCAGTTAGAGCTCGAGTTTTAAGGCGCAGTATGTGGAACATTGCAGAGATTCCGATGGTGCTCTCAAAGTGGTCACCGGTGGAAGAGGAAATTCAACCTGCATAACATCTATCCCAATTTGGGTAACGCTCAGAAAAGTCCCGCCAAAGATGTTCTCATGGGATGGAATCTCGTTTTTGGCTAGTCCTGTGGGTGAGCCAAAAAAACTCCACCCTGAAACGGAAATCTGCAAAAGCTTTGAAGAGGCAAAAGTCTTTGTTGTCGCTGATCTGTCAAAGGAGCTCCCTAAGTCATATCGGTTTAAATCCAATCTAGGAGTAGATGATGTTGTGGAATATGTCTACCCCTGGCTCCCACCGAAATGTACACTCTGTTCTAAATGGGGTCACGTTAAGGAGGATTGTAAGCAAAAGAGTTCAAAAACAGTAAGAATACTGCAACGCGATATCACACAGGCAATTGCAGGGTCTCCCACTTCAAACAAGTTAACTGATCCTGAATCAGCGATCCCTGCAACAGGAAACAGTAGTTCATAGAAGGTGCCCTCTCATGGCAAAGCTCGAAGTCAGACTCCATCGGCTCGGGACTCTCCTGAGAGAAATGAGCAATCTAATAGTCCGACAAAAGATAAGATGATTAAACAGGCAAGGGATGACATTGCCTGGACTAAAGTTTCACCGGCAAAGAGCGAAAAGTTGAAAGGAATGAATCAGTATCCAAGTACGGACATATCTTCTCCATCACCGTTTCTTAATTATGTCGACTGATGACGAAGAGTCAACAGAAATTGAACAACCAGATGAAACATCCGAATCTAAAGAAGAAGGGGAGATTCAGGATCTTCAACCAGAGATACAATAGAAACCGGAAGGGCAGCTACAGAAAACTCTTCCCAGGGCGTCTAAAACCTCGCATTGATACATTTCAGAGCCTGTAGCTCAAAACACAACGAACTCTGTTCTTAGTGTGGCGAGTAAAAGGGGCCGCAACAAAAACCATTAATTCATGACAGGATTCTTCTGGAATGTATGCGGCTTTAATAAATCAAATAAGCATTCCATTGTGAAGAAGTGGGTGGAGGAAAATCAGTGCCTGTTTGGTTGTGTTTTGGAAACTAGAGTAAAGGAGAGCAAGTCGGAAAGGGTTTTAAATACAGTTTTTCAGCTATGGTCAGCCTTGACCAACTATGAGTTCAATAGGCTTGGCCGCATTTGGGTGGTGTGGCGAGAATCTGTGCGTCTCACACCTGTTTTTAAAAGTGGGCAACTTATCACTTGCTCAGTCAAGATGAAAGAGATTGAGGAGGAATTTTATTGCTCTTTCGTATATGCATCAAATTTTGAGGATGATAGAAAAGAGTTGTGGAGCAATTTAAGGGATCATTATGATTCTCCTAGATTCAAGGATCGGTGCTGGTTGGTTTTTGGAGATTTTAATGAAATTCTTGAGGGAGATGAGAGCTCCCAATTATCTCTTCGGGAACAAGAGATTTTCAGGAGTTTGCGAGATACTGCTCATTCACGGATCTGAACTTTCAAGGACCGCTGTTTACTTGGTGCAATAAGCGTGATGACGGACTGATCTGTAAGAAACTTGACAGAGTTCTCATGAATGAACATTGGATGTAGAGTTATCCTCGGTCATACTGCGTCTTTGAGCCAGGTGGTTGTTCAGATCATCTGCGATGCAGAATTATGTTAGATGCTGAGAAGCCTAAAACCAAGAGGCCTTTCAAATTCATTAATGCAATAGCGACTCTACCGGGGTTTCATCAACGGATTGATAGCTACTGGTCTGGTACTACTACTCTATTTCATTCAACATCAGCCCTTTATCGGTTCTCTAAAAAACTCAAAGCTCTCAAGCCAATGATTAGAGACATCAGAAAAGAGCAGATGGGAAATCTTTCGCAGAAAGCAAAGGAGGCTTTTGAAACTTTGTGTGAAAAACAGAGAGCAAACATGCTTAATCCTACGCCTGAGAATGTTTTAGAGGAATCATCTGCTTTCACACGGTGGTCGCATGTGTCACATCTGGAAGAAAGCTTTCTTAAACAAAGATCGAAGCTTCATTGGCTGCAGGCGGGAGATGGCAATAACAAAATTTTTCACAAGGCTGTAAAGCTACGAGAAGTGCGGAATTCCATTCGAGAGATTAAGGATGTAAACGGGGCAATGTTGAGGACAATGGATGAGATTAAAGCTGAGGCAGAACAGTTCTTTTGTGAGTTCCTTTCGGCTACTCCAGCTGATTATGCCGGTTTGCCAGTGGAAAATCTTGAACAGCTACTGCAATACAAGTGTTCTGATTCAGACAAAGCGTGTTTAATTCGAGAGGTTAGCGATAAGGAGATCAAGAGCGTCTTGTTTGCTATGCCGAATGATAAATCGCCTGGTCCAGATGGCTTTACGAGCGAGTTTTCTAAACAAACTTGGCCAACGGTTGGTCGAGATTTCACAATTGCGGTTCAGTCTTTCTTCCAGAAGGGCTTTTTACCGAAGGGGATTAACTCTTCTATTCTAGCGTTGATTCCAAAGAAAGAATAGGCTCTGGAGATGAAAGACTACAGGCCAATCTCATGTTGTAATGTCGTCTATAAGGTCATATCCAAGATCATAGCTAATCGTCTCAAACAGATCCTCCCGGATTTCATCTCACCAAATCAGTCTGCTTTTGTTAAGGACAGACTCCTTATTGAGAATGTTCTATTGGCTTCAGAACTGGTTAAAGACTATCATAAACCGTCGATATCTCAAAGATGTGCTAGGAAAATTGATATATCCAAGGCGTTTGACTCAGTACAGTGGGATTTTTTGAGGAACACTCTTGTTGCTTTGGGGCTCCCGGATCAGTTTATTCACTGGACGATGTTGTGTGTCTCCACTGCATCATTCTCAGTGCAGGTTAATGGAGAATTGGCAGGGTTCTTTCGGAGTCAGCGGGGTTTAAGGCAGGGCTGTTCACTGTCGCCATATCTGTTCGTGATTTGTATGCATGGTTTATCTAAGATGCTCGATGAGGCTGCAAAAGCAAAGAAATTTGGATTCCATCCAAAGTGTAAGATTCTTAATCTAACACATCTCTGCTTTGCAGATGATATAATGGTTTTCTCAGATGGGAAAAGGAGTTCAATGGAAGGGATAATCAAAGTATTTGATGAATTCGCAGTTGCTTCAGGTCTCAAAATTAGCTTGGAAAAGTCGACTTTATATCTGGCTACGGTCGCTGGAAATCGACGACAGGAATTAGAGAATGCTTTCCCATTTGGATCAGGAGCTCTTCCGGTTCGTTATTTTGGATTACCCCTGCTTACAAAGCGTATGTCTCGAGGGGACTATGCTCCACTCATCGAGAAAATCAGATCAAAGATCAGCAACTGGACAGTTAGAGCTCTTTCATACGCAGGTCGATTACAACTCATAAAATCTGTTATAGCGAGCATTTCGAATTTCTGGATTTCGGCTTTCAGACTTCCTCGGAGCTGTATTGACGAAATCGAAAGCCTCTGTTCTGCGTTTCTATGGTCAGGCCCTGCACTGAATACCAGAAAGTCTAAGACTGCGTGGGATCACGTCTGTCGACCCTTGGAGGAGGGAGGATTAGGATTGGGATTGCGACCACTGCGAGAAGCGAACAAAATATGCTGCCTAAAGGTAGTTTGGAGAATTCTCTCAGCTCGGGGATCGCTGTTGGTAAATTGGATCAAGATGAACCTTATCAGGAAGAGTTCCTTTTGGTCTTTGAATGTGAACTCTGCCTCTGGCTCTTGGATGTGGCGAAAACTGCTAAAGTACAGAGTTTTAGCTTATGATTTTTACAGGATTGAGGTGAAGGATGGCTTCTCCACTCAGTTTTGGTTCGATCGCTGGTCACCATTGGGGAAGATTGTAGATTTTGGTATTGCAGTGAACGCAACACTCGGGCATGTTCTTGATAATCATAGACGACGGCGTTATCGTCAATCTATTCTGAATTCCATCGAAGATGCTCTGGACAACATTCGTCAAAGCAGAGTTCTTGGAGAAGACGATAGAATATTATGGAGGCACTCAAATGGCAAATTCAAACCGAAATTCTCAACCAAGGAGACTTGGGTGCAGCTGCGGAAAACCCATGATCGGAACGACTAGTATAAGGGGATTTGGTTTCCAAATGCGACGCCAAAACTCTCTTTCATGGAATGGCTAGCGGTTCATAAAAGGTTAGCTACAGGGGATCGGCTTAAACAGTGGAATGCTGCGGTATCGGATCAGTGCACCCTCTGTTTACAACAGGGTGAAACGCGCAATCATCTCTTTTTCGCCTGTAGCTACTTGCAGCAGGTGTGGAAGTATCTTACAAAGGGGTTGCTGAAGCAGAGATGGAGCGATGAATGGAATTCCTGCATTGCTCTTCTAACTTCGAGTAACTTGGATTTTCTCGGAAAATTCCTATATCGCTATGCTTTTCAAGCGGCAATATCTGCAATCTGGAAGGAAAGAAATGGACGACGACATGGTGAACCCTATCACACAACCCAAACCTTGAGTAAGATGATCGACCATATGGTGAGAAATCGGATCCATACAATCCGAGCTTCGCAACCTCGTTTCAACGAGGCTCTGGTTACTTGGCTTGCAGCTTTGGAGACATAAAAGCTCTGACTGTGTAATTTCAAAAGCTTTCTACTTTTTTTGCACCTAATGTAAA
>NW_006256821.1:236179-381885 GCF_000478725.1 Eutrema salsugineum | reverse complement strand
TCAAAAAGTTGTTCATTCATTATTTTACAAAAGTCAGTTTCATAGTTATTGGCATGTTTACCTAATCAAAACTCTATATCAATAATAAAAAATTATTTCCTAAAAATCTATATCAAAACTTGCAAAGCATAAATATTTGTGGATGTCAAAACTCTATATCTATATAAAAAATTTATTAATAATTTTAATTTCGATAAAGAACTTTGAATTTTAAATTTCTTTGGTTACTTGACGTATGTGATATTAAAATTAGAGAAATTTGCAATAGCTGTCACTTATATTTTTTTTTTGTTAGTTTTTTTGTCACTTTTCAAAACTACTAATTTTTTTTTGTCACTTATTGCAATTAGATGACGATTATACTCCTTTGATGCTATATCGTGTACCGTACATGCACGTACACACCACACTGTATAGAGGCAAAATAGGTATGAACAGTATACAAAGTGGTACATTGTGATGTAGGTAAACATATGGCAAATATATAGCTATGAAACTGATTTTTTAAAATAGCTACGAAACTTACATACAAATGATATGTCTATATTTTACATCATTTAGATTGCATTATAGAGTCCTCATCATGTGTTTTCTCATGTAAAACTGAGTCTTTAGGCGTCAAAATAGGACTTAGGGCTTGCATTAGGTCCCAAAGAGTTTTGCATGTTTTGAAGTCTTTATCAGGAGCTTTGGAGACCAATTGGAGCCTAAGAAGAGGAACAGAAAAGAAAACGGTGAAGAAAAGGGTCAAAAATGGTGAAAACCGCTTGGAGGAATTTCTCGGCCAAATCGCGTACCGGCTGGTCGGAAACCTCGGCCAAAATGTTTACCGGAATGCTCATTACCGGCCAAAAACCTTACCGATCGGCCAGAATCGAGTATCGAGTGCAAAAATACCACAGGACAAGTTTTTGACCGAGGCAAGGATTTTTACGACCAAAAGGCTTACCGCGGTACACAGCCCTCGGCCATTTTCCTTACCGCGGGAAGGTTTTTACGACCAAAAGTTGTCCTTGCCCACGCAATTCAGAGATCAGAAATCCAGGGAACCTTCCGGTCCGAATCAGTTGGCGGGGTCTTCATCAAAGTTGGAGAGAATTAAGCAAAGATTCCAGAGCAGTTAGAATCATCCCATTGGGACCAGTTAGGAGAAAGATACAGCTTCCGGAAGATGCACCAGCATTACGCGCATCCGAGAACCGAACGGCGGATTCCAAAGATCACGGCGGACGGAGCCTTTCCGGACGAAACTAGCCTGCCCTGTCTTCATCAAAGTCTGAGATCTATGAAGTACCTTCTCAGAACAGTTGGAATCGCTCAGTTCGGAGCAGTGGTTCAAAAGATAAGGTCTCCGGAGTTCACATTGGTTCAAAAGCTTATTTTCCGGTGAATCCGATGCGGTGCAAAGATGTGAAATCCAGGAAGCCTTCCACTTCCCAAGATCCAACGGTCCCTTCACCAAAGTTCGAGCTTGTTGAGTCATATTGACTGTGGAACTGGTTCCAGAGCTATTGGAGTCGTCTGCTGAAAGTTACTGCTTCCGGAAGGTGACATGGTTGATACAAGCCTAAATGAGTTGCGATACGCGCTAAGTGTTTTCACAAGCCTCGGTATCTTTACCTTGGCATCAATCAAGTCGAGGCTCATATCTTGGAAGTATTCTGGGCTAGACCTCGTGCCAAAGCCTTGGCATGATTAGATCGATGCATTCATACGTAAGAACTGAAGCTGGAAACGACTAAGTGGTGAAAGTACACCTCGGTGTAATGACCTCGGCGTGCATGCCGGACTGTGTTCTCCCAAGCACCTCGACATCATGACCCCTCGACATTTTATCCCGAGGTCCCTTGTCACGAACCCAGAATCAAGAACAGAATGGCTCAAGAACACACACGTGAGGATGGATCAAAGACTAGGGTTCATGCATGTTCTTGACGTGTTCTTCACGAGATCTTCATCTGGATCCTGACTCACGTGCATACCTCGGCATGAAGACCTCGACTTCACTTTCCGACACACCGTGGCACTCACCCATCAACCCAAGGAAGCGGTTCAGTACCCGGTTTGTTCCGGGCTGACCCGCGACACTTTCCCTTTACTATAAATACATTTTAGGACCAAAAACCTAATCATCTTATCTTTTATCTCCATTTTACGTTTAAGAACTTGCCTTTTTTGTGAAACCAGACTAATCTAATCCGATATCTCGTTTTTGCATCTGAATCTTGTTCTTTCTTTATTCTTCTTTTATTATCAGCATTAAACTTCTAATCATGACCAGCTACACGTCTTGCAAAGGACTTAGTGAGCTCGTTATGATCAGTGAGTAGTCGTTTAAGCGGCTTTAGATAAGTAGATTAGGGTGCTTTCAAGATAGATTAGTGGGTTTAGGTGTCTAGTCTTGCATGTTTCATTCTTTAACCGACGAGATCTCTAGGCTGGACCCAAGCATATCACTTGAGGTTCAGATCTGAGGCATATCTCGCATCAAAAGTGTTTGTAGAAATGTCTGAACCACTCGGTTAAAGGTTTAAGAGTCTTTCATCGCGAGAGTGATAGTTTGTTCTCTTAAAAGACATATTTGAACTGAATCTTATTGCTGATTGATTTGTGCTTCTCAAAAGACATTTTGGTATGAAGGAGGATCAGTTTAGATGTTTGATACTTTCATGAGAAGATTAACATGCCTTGAGTTCAAAGTTAAATGAAATCGCTTGACAAAATAATTCATTAACCCATTAGTTTAGCTTGGAAGCACCCGAGTCGATTATCTTGTCTAGAGTCTCTTCCCTTATCGCATATTATTATCATCTGAATCACCTGTTTGTTGTTTGCATCTTGATTAGTTTAAATCTCTGCTTTTATTTAATTTTATTGCTTATTTGCCTGTTAATCATCGTCACCAAACTTTTATCTTCTTGTCTTGACTTAAGTGAACAAATGACATAGGCTAGTGTCTCGTTTACAAGCTTGGTTTGACACCCCTTATACTACTTTGACAAGGGGATTGATAACCCTTCTAAGAGCCCCAAAACTCTTAGTTATCAATTGGCGCCGTTGCCAACTTGTAGGAGCATTATCCTCTTGTTTGTTCTTAAGATCAAGAATTTACTTTCTTTTGTTTTACTGATTCTTTTGCAAGTTCTTGTTTTGTTTTCAGGTGCATGAATACCAGGTCTCGGAGCACAGGATCGCTTTTCCCATACGACGATAACATCGACAGATTAGAAAGGCGAGCTCGCGAGAGAGAACGGCACTTTGACAGACTTGGAATGGCAGAACAACAGCGAATGGAGCAACAGGCTCAGGCGGCCGAGCACCAGGCTCAGGCTAATCAGGCGCAGGCAGGAAGAAATGAACAACAAGCCTATGTTAATCAGCAACAGGATCAAAGAAACGAACGGCTTGCTCAGCAAAACCAACACCAAGCGAACAGAAATGAGCAACAAGCCCATCATGTTCATCCGCCACCGCCACAAGTTCAGAGACAACACCCTCCAATTTGTGTTGGAGAGAATGACTGAGCTAATGCGCACCAATACCGAGCTGGGATTCAAGCTCCACCAGTTCAAAACAACAACTTTAAAGTTAAAGCTTCCCTGCTCAACATGGTGCAAAACTCCAAGTTCCACGGTCTGGCTGGAGAAGACCCTCTCGAGCATCTAGATCAATTTGATCGGGTTTGCGACTTAACCAAGATAAATGGCGTCTTCGAAGATAGCTTCAAGCTACGCTTGTTCCCTTTCAGCCTCGGTGATAAAGCACACCAGTGGGAAAAGAATATACCGAGGGGCTCTATACAAACCTGGGAGCAGCGTAAACTGGCGTTCTTATCAAAGTTCTTTTCCACATCACGCACGGCTAAGCTCAGGAATCAGATCTCAAGTTTCACGCAGCACAACAACGAGAGCATCCCTCTTGAGTACTTGGGAACGGTTTAGGAGCTATACTAACCAATGCCCACACCACAGCTTCTCAGAGGCATCCCTCTTGAGTACTTTATACCGAGGTGCACTCCCCAAGATCAGAAACCAACTCGACACAGCTTCAAATGGAAATTTTCTTGGGAAAGAGATCAATGCAGCAATGGAACTAGTCGAGAACCTAGCCATGTCCAATGACACGTATGGAGAGGACTTTGATAGAGAAAACCGTACAGAGGGATCTAGTGATGAACAGCGTATGAAAAAGGATATAAGAGAGCTTGAGAGCAAGCTTGACAAGGTTTTGATGGCGACTCAAAAGCCAATACACTTTGTAGGCGAGTTTGATGAGCAAGGGCCAAGTTTTGACAATGTTAATGAAGATGGTCTAACTCAGGAGGAGCTGAACTACATAGGGAATCAGCAGAGGTATCAGCGGTTTAACAACCACGGCAATAACCCCAACCTCTCTTATCGAAACCCGAATGTAGCTAACCCTCAAGACCAAGTGTACCCTGCTCACCAACACCAAAGCTATGCTCCAAAAACCCCTTTTCCGAATAACTTCCAGCCCAAGCAACAGTTCAGTGGGCAGCAACACGGCTACACTCAGCAGAATCAAGCAGCTCAGGGTAACAACTTCAACAACCAACCGCAGCAACACAAGTTTCCACCAGGGTTCAATCCGCAGCCGATGGGTAATCAACAACAGATTCAGGGAACGGGTCAGAATCAGATGGGGAACGATGTCTATGGGAGATTACAGCAACTGTTACAGGGCCAGCAAAGGGTTGAGAGCCAGCACGCGACAATGCAGCAAGATATCAGGGAGCTTAAGAAAAATCAGGCATCTACATCATCAAGAGGCCCTGCTTTACCAGGTAAACCGCAGCCGAACCCTAAAGAGTATGTGAACGCCATCACATTGAGGAGTGGTAAGGAATTACAAACTCCAACGCCTAAGACAAAGCTCATTGAGGCCAATGAGAAACTAGAGGGGGAGGCAGCCTCGGATGATGCGCATAAAGAAGAGGTCTTAGAGAAGGACAAAGGAAAAGAGGTGGAAAAGACAACCGAGCTTGAGAAGCCCTATGTTCCACCACCACCTTATCAACCCAAGATACCGTTCCCAGGGCATTTCAAAAAGAAAATCTTAGACAAAGCCAAGGCGGTCTTTGAGAAACACTTGGAGAACACGCAACTCACCTTACCCATAATAGATGCTTTCTTAGCTATACCCCAGCTTGGGAAGTTTCTAAAGGACGCGATCCTCAACAAGACAAAGGAGCTCCAGGGTATGGTGATACTGAGTCATGAGTGCAGCGCAATAATACAAAGGAGATCTATACCAAGGAAGCTATCCGATCTGGGCAGCTTTACTTTGCCGTGTGCTTTAGGTCACTTGAAGTTCTCAAACTGTTTATGTGACCTTGGAGCTTCTGTGAGCTTAATGCCTTACACGGTGGCCAAGAGATTGGGATACAAAAGCTACAAGCCGGCCAAGATCTCTCTTGTATTAGCTGATAGATCGGTTAGATTACCGGTGGGGTTGCTTGAGGATCTACCTTTGAGGATCAGTGAGATAGAAATCCCCATGGACTTCGTAGTTCTTGAGATGGACGAGGAACCATTAGACCCTATCATCTTGGGCCGACCGTTCTTGGCGACCACAGGAGCCATAATAGATGTGAGAGGAGGAATGGTTGAACTACACATCGGTTCCGAGACTATGAAGTTCAATGTGAAGGAGATGATGAAGAAACCGACCATTGGAGGTCAGGTTTTCTATGTGGAGGTAATGGAGGAGCTAGCTGATGAGCTCTTTGAAGATTTGAACGCAGAGGATCCGTTACAAGTGGTCTTAACACAGGAACAAAGCGAGCACGGGTACTTGAGCGAGGAAAGCGAGGTGTACAAGCTTCTTTTGGACCAACCGAAGGAACTTGGAGCTGAGGCGAGGTTTTTGGAGCTCAGGAAGAGTGGCCTCGACATTTCAGACAATGAGGGATCCACGGGAACAGAGGAGACACCTCGGGATATCATGGCCGTGACAGTTTGTGCCGAGGCCGATGGTATACCGCGCGAGAACAAGGAAAAGGCCGAGGAAGCTGTTCAGGGCCAATGCAGCTTTGATGCCGATTGGAATGAGGCAGACGCACCCCCTGTTGAGCTCAAGCCTCTACCAACAGGGCTCAGGTATGCGTTCTTAGGTCTAAACTCTACTTTCCCTGTGATCATAAACGATAACTTGCTTGAGCATGAGGAACGTGCATTACTTAATGAAATAAGGAAATTCAGGAGAGCCATAGGGTATTCCTTGGCTGATATTAGAGGGATCTCTCCTGATATATGCACCCATAGGATCCACCTGGAGGACCAAGCCATTTCTTCTATTGAGCCCCAACGTCGACTTAACCCGAACCTCAAAGAGGTGGTTAAGAAGGAGATACTAAAGCTCCTTGAGGCAGGGATAATATATCCAATCTCTGACTCTCGGTGGGTATCTCCTGTACACATTGTGCCCAAGAAAGGTGGGATCACGGTGGTGAAAAACGATAAGGATGAACTCATAGCCCAAAGAACTATAACCGGCCATCGCATGTGCATTGACTATAGGAAATTGAATTCTGCATCAAGAAAAGATCATTTCCCTTTACCATTCATTGATCAAATGCTTGAACGGTTAGCTAATCATCCTTATTTCTGTTTTCTCGATGGATACTCTGGATTCTTCCAAATACCAATAGATCCAAGAGACCAAGAGAAAACCACATTCACCTGCCCTTATGGCACTTATGCTTATAGAAGAATGCCATTCGGTTTGTGTAATGCACCGGCCACTTTTCAAAGATGTATGATGCACATTTTCTCTGATCTAATTGAAGAGAAAGTTGAGGTGTTTATGTATGACTTCTACGTATACGGCTCCTCTTTCTCCGAATGTCTTGCTAATCTTTCTCAGGTTCTCAAGCGATGTGAGGAGCATAGGCTTGTCTTGAACTGGGAGAAGTGTCATTTCATGGTCCAAGAAGGCATTGTCTTGGGACACAAGGTATCAGAGAAAGGCATCGAGGTGGATAAGGCCAAGATCGAGGTGATGGTGAACTTACAAGCCCCGAATTCTGTGAAAGGAATAAGAAGCTTCCTTGGCCACGCTGGGTTCTATAGACGGTTCATCAAGGATTTCTCCAAGATACCCAGGCCCTTAACCAGGTTATTGTGCAAAGAAGTGGATTTCAACTTTGATGAAGAATGTGAGGAAGCGTTCAAGAGAATCAAGGAGGCTTTGATCAGTGCACCGATTGTACAAGCCCCTGATTGGTCTCTACCATTTGAAGTAATGACCGATGCATCTGATTATGCTGTAGAAGCTGTCTTGGGGCAGAAGAAAGATAAAAAGCTCTATGTGATCTACTATGCGAGCCGCACCTTGGACTCAGCTCAAGAAAAATACGCGACCACCGAGAAGGAAATGCTTGCCATTGTGTTTGCATTTGATAAATTCAGGAGTTATCTAGTGGGATCAAAGGTTACAGTTTACACAGATCATGCAGCCTTGAGATATCTGATGGCTAAGACGGACGCTAAGCCGAGGTTGTTGAGGTGGATCCTATTACTCCAAGAATTCGATATGGAGATACTTGACAAGAAAGGCATTGAAAACGGAGCCGCAGATCACCTCTCCAGGTTGAGGATTGAAGAACAGGTCCCAATTGATGATGCATTACCGGAGGAGACCCTTATGCTAGTCAGGTCTTACCTAGAAGTGGAGGAAGCCAACACGATCAAAGAAAGAAGCCTACCATTGTTCGCAGATCTAGTGAACTACTTGTCTTGCGGTTTAGAGCCACCGGATCTTGATACCTATCAGAAGAAGAAGTTCTTTAGAGATGTGATGAGGTATTATTGGGATGAGCCGTACCTTTACGTGCTTAACAAGGACCATCTCTATAGGAGATGCTTGGCCGAAGAAGAAATTCATCCGGTGCTACAAGAATGCCACGGCTCATCGTATGGTGGTCATTTAGGTGCGTTCAAGACAGTTGCCAAGGTTCTACAGAGCGGTTTCTGGTGGCCGACCATGTTCAAAGACGCCCAGGAAGTGGTCTCGAGGTGTGAAGCTTGTCAAAGGCACGGAAACATATCCAAAAGGAATGAAATGCCCCAAAACCCAATCTTTGAAGTAGAAGTCTTCGACTGTTGGGGCATTGACTTCATGGGTCCCTTTGTAAGCTCGTATGGGAATCAATATATCCTTGTAGCGGTGGATTATGTGAGTAAATGGGTTGAAACGGTTGCATCTCCGACCAACGATTCAAGAGTAGTGGTAAAACTCTTCAAGAGTATCATCTTCCCACGGTTTGGAGTACCAAGAGTAGTCATCAGTGATGGGGGAAGCCATTTCATCAACAAGACTCTTGAGAGTCTTTTGAAGAAGCACGGAGTAAAGCACAAGGTGGCCACCCCTTATCATCCGCAAACCAGCGGCCAAGTGGAGGTTTCCAACCGTCAGATAAAGGCCATTTTGGAAAGGACCGTGAACTCATCCAGGAAGGATTGGAGCAAGAAACTTGACGATGCTCTGTGGGCTTACAGAACCGCCTACAAAACCCCCATTGGAACCTCACCATTTAACCTGCTCTATGGGAAGAGCTGTCATTTACCGGTTGAGTTGGAATACAAAGCCTTGTGGGCAGTGAAACTTTTGAACTTTGACATCAAGACCGCACAAGAGAAAAGAGTTCTACAGCTTCATGAGCTTGAGGAGATACGGTTAGATGCTTTTGAGAGCTCTAAGATCTACAAAGAAAGAACCAAGGCGCTCCATGACAAGAAGATACACAAGAGAGAGTTCAAAGAAGGGGACCAAGTTCTGTTGTTTAACTCAAGACTTAAGCTGTTCCTTGGGAAGCTGAGGTCTAGGTGGTCCGGTCTGTTCACGATTCTTGAAGTAAGACCCTATGGAGCCGTGGTTTTGAAAGGAAAAGATGGACAAGGTTTTGTGGTAAACGGCCAGAGGGTAAAACATTACTTGGCATCAGAAACAAGGGGGGAAGCTACCTCAGTTCCTCTACTTGAACCGGAATCAGCCTGAAAAGGTATGAAAAGTCAAACTTAGCGACGTTAAACAAAGTGCTCTTGGGAGACACCCCAAGCTTATCCATGTACATATTTCGTTTTTCATCTTCTTTTTCTTTTTATTTGAAGCTTTTTGAAGGGTTTGTTAAGTGTTTCAGGAGTTAGACAGTGAACCTGGAGGGTGAAAGTGAGAGAAAGCTTGAAAAAGACACGGCCTGATGAATTAAGTCAAAGAGCATTCATAGCCTCGGTATCGACCCTCGGTATATTCATACCAATGTCATCTTTTACCAAGTGAAAGCTTGAGAACCTCGGCTAGATTCCTCGACTTAATTTCATCATGGTCGTGTCTGAGAAGTGCTATGGTAAAATAACTAAGTGTGGGGGAGGCTCACGGTGTAAACACCTCGGTATAATTATGCCGAGGGGCGATGTTCACTTAAAACGGTCAAAAAACCTTGATCCGAGGCCGCGACCAGTTTACACCAAGGCCAGCCTGTTTACACCCCCAAACTTCACGTGTTCTTTGCTAAAAACAAGTGACCTCGGCATGATGCCCTCGTGGTGGAGCGTGCCGAGGTACTCGGTTTCAAGAGATGATCAAAAGCAAGAACACATGAAACACTTAGAACGAAGAAGAGGCTTTGCGAGGTCCAAAGAAAAGACGTGAAAGCTATGGGGATTTACTCGTTGGCACGGGCTCAGACTACTCGGCTTGGTACCCTCGGGGTGGAACAAGTCGAGGCAGCTCAGAGTAACACGAGAAAATTTGGCTTGGTCCGTACAGCCCACGTCATCCCCATACCGCGTCCATTTGAAGGGTTGCGCGCATTTTTGAATTTAAACACCCGGTCAAGGTAGTTTTTGGCGCGGTCAACGGCTGGAGCTGGAGCAGAAGGGGGGACCAGTCCCACAACAGTCCAAATGCCAGCTGGAAAGCGCGCTCCAGCCCATACCAACCTCCATACTTGGCCAAAACGCAGAGTTGGCCCTCTTGACTCTTTTCTCTGCATTTCACGAACACAACTCACTCATCTCTCATTCATTTTGCGTGATTCCAAGCGTTCTAGACTCGTTAGGGTGTTGTCTACTCTGCATAAGCATCTCATTCAGCTTAAATCTTGCATTCCCAAAGGTATTTGCATCTTAAAGAACTCATCTTTTTCCTTCATTCTTTGCGAGCTTAAATGTTTGTAAAATGTGGAATCGATTCTTTTAGAGTATATCGGCCTTTGGGAACAATTTTGTAAACTCCACCAGGGTAGACAACACACGAAAAACCGGTCTTTGAATTTAATATCACTTGCTCTTGAGTTTTTAAAATTCTTGAGAAAATAAGCTTGGAATAAGTCTTAATGATGATTTGTGTGTTTGAGCTGAAATGTCTAGATAACTTGTCTCTAATCGGTTGTTCTGGCTTGTTTTTACTTTCCTTGATGTTTGAAAAAGCTATGAATACCAGTTCTGTTAGAGAAAAAGTTTTGTACTTGCCAATCTTGAGATACATGTGCTTAACGATATACTTGGTTCTGACGGTTTCTTTGAGAATCTCCCTTGCAGATGACCGGAGACCGAACCGTTCCTGCCCACGAGACAAACAAAAGTGCGGGCCAGAAGAGAGTTTTGAAGGGTAAAGCCGTTTCCGTGCCACGTGGTGGAGAGACCAGCAAGAAACCCTCGATGCAACACGATGACGAGCCAACCCCCAAACGAGCAAGAAATACTGAGCTCACTCTGGCACCAGCTCTCGAATCAAAAAGGAACGGGAAGAAGGCAGCTGTGGGATCGGATGACGACGAGCCCGGAGCCTTAGTCCCTTATGAGGACAACGGTGACAAAAAGTCCAAGAAAGAACCAAAGGCCGAGCCCGAGGAAGAACGCTTCCCAACTACTGAGGAATACTTGGACCACTTTAACTCAATAAGAGTGGCTCAAGGTCGATTCCCTGACTTGGAGTTGCTGAGGAAACTCGAGATACTTGATGACGTGACCCTCATTTTTGAGAATATGGGCTTGGCAAAGTTCTTCGAGATGAGTGATGTTGCCTATGAAGGGATTACACAGCAGTTTCTTGCAACCCTGGAGGTCATCATCTACCCCAAGAGAGATCCAAAGCGTTTACATGGCAAAGGATTCGGCCACATTGAGTTTGAAATGGATATCGTGCACTACAAGGTCAGTTTCAAGGAGCTTGATGAAATCTTTGGGGTTGAAAGGAATGGAAGCTCGCTTGACAAGTTTGTGTACCCTCGTGATGAGTTGGCCGCCTTGTGGGAAACGATATCTTTTGGACCTTACCTCGGAGGCAAGAGCAAGACAAGCTGCATAAGGAACCCTGCGATCAGCTACGCAAACCGCGTCCTAGCATCAACATTTTTCTCGACCTTTAACCCTGGTGTTATTCACACGGCCGAGCTTGAACTGTTGGGACTCGGACTGAAGCCGTTCATCACTCAAATGAAGAACAAGAAAGAGTTCCAAGGGCCGCTGCATGTACCATCATTGGGTGCATTCTTTGCCATTCAAATGCTCACTTATCGGCACAATGTATGGTGCGACCGCAAGAAGCGAGGAGCAAGAAGACTTCAGAACGGTTGGATAGTCACCAAGATCCTGAGGGCTCAAGGGTTTATATTCCCTGATTCACCAAAGAAGCCGAATCTCATTGATGAGTTATACCTAAGTAAAAGTGGTTTCTTCGGAGGCAAGTCAGGGGACAAATGGGTTTACAACTTCACCCTACTGCATAGAGACGGCACGCAGGTTCTGCTGCCTAACCGAGGCCTCACCATGCTCGACAAGCAGTGTAACGTCTCATTCTACGTTCTCAAAGACCAGTTGTATAACCCAGCTTTCGACCCACCAACACGCAAATGCACCAAGGCAGCACCTAGCAAACCCGAGAACACTAATGGCCCGGAAGATTGTGATAACGAGGAGCAGAGAAACTATGAGAGAAGGATCGGAGCAGGCCGCTATCACTTTGATCCGCAAGTGTGGGGTGAGCCTAAATACCACACCAAGAAGCTGTATTCACGAGTGAACACCCTCCAAAAGTGGTGCAAGTGGCAAGGCAAAACCATCCACGCATTGGTGGATTGTGTGAGGCATTTAAAAAAGAAAGTAAATCAGCTCACGAGGCCATCCTCACCGGATAAGAACTCAGCGACCTCAACCGCACCGATTACAGAAGAAGGAGTTGGAGAAAGCTCAAACGCGAGGAACCCGGAGTTTCCACCAGGCAAAGAAGACTGGATCGATCCAACCACTGCTTTCCTGCCTGAACCCTCAGAAAGCAGCCCACCACGTCAGCCCACTCCCTCCTGCTCAACATCGAATCCCTCGCACTACTTGGGATCCGACCTCTCCGACTAAGGTATCGACTTCAAACCTTGTACATATGCATCTTGTATATATCATCTTGCATTCGTTCAGTTTTTCTTTTCACTTCTCTCACACGCTTTTATAACACAAGGGACTGTGTTATCTAAGTGTGGGGGAGGAGCTTTGTGTTTGCTAATCTTGTTTTCTTTGTTCTTGTTTGACTTTTGCACTCTTGAGTCTCATTTAGCTTAGCACATATGACAAAGCCGAAAAAACACAAAAAAATACATCATTCTAGTTGCATCTCGCATTTTAAGATCGAGTCTAGTTGCATCATGTAGGATTGCATCAGTGCAAGGAGCAATGATAGATTTTTTCCTAGAGAGTAAATCACTTGAGAACTTGAACTAAATATGCTTGTGAAACTCATTCTGTGCTTGTAAAGCTTGAAATGATTTGAATCCGAGAAACAAGTTTGAAATTGCACTCAACTCTAGCTAAGTGATAACCCTGAATCTGAATTGAAAATATCTTTTAATGCATTGCTTGAATAGGCTTGTGGATACCGATACACATACTTGAGCTAGAATCATCGTGTTTTTTACCACCCTCCTTCCTTAGCTCAAGTAGCTGAATCCGCATCATGGATCAGTTCCCTCTCCTTGAACCCATCTTTCTTTCAAGCCAATGTTTGCGTGTGAATTGTAAGGCCACCTTGGACTGAACTTGGCAGAAAGTGTTAGGTTTAGAGCGACAAGGGCTTGGCTCATTGAGTGATATGTTCCAACATCAAGAAACCAAGAGTATTGGTGAGAAATAAGTGTGGGGGAAAAGACTTATTGGTGAGTGGAAAAAGGTGAGCTGAGTGGAAAAGTGAGAGTGGAAATAGCTAGGGGAATGAATGAAAATGAATTAAGTCTTGGATGTGAAAAGATAAGCTCTGAAATGAAAAGAAGCCAAAGGCTCAAGTGTTCTGAAATGAAAATGAAAGAGGCTATACGCTATGAAAGAAAAAAAAGCTGTGTGAATAAGTGAAAACCAAGGCTTGAAAATAAAAGAAAAAAAGGCGAGTCCCCTAGTGAAAAGAAAACGATTGTGAAGAGTGAGGATTCTGAGAGGGTGAGCAAGTGAGAAACGCTTTGAGTGGAGTGTGGGGTGTAATGAGTCCTGCCCTTGTATGCATCGGTTGCTTTTACCTTTAGCATTCTGCCAAAGTTTGGTCGTTCATAGAGAGATCCTTGTTGCATTGCACCCGCTTGAATATCGATGAGATCATTTTTATCTCATGACCTTACCCTCGCAAAGCCAGCCTATTTGAACATTGCATCATTTGATTCACCGGTTACAAACTTAATGAATGTGAAAGAGTTGAGTGTGATAAGGACTTGTGGAGATTCCGTGCTTTAGTTGGAAAATATCTGAGTATAGCTTTGCATTGCATATTTGAGCATGAATCCGAGTTCTCTTTGTGGTCACTTCTCTCTAAAAAGAAAATATGAGCTCCATCTGCATTACAACCTCTCTCTCTCATTTGTTCTTTTTGCTTGAGGACAAGCAAAGGGCAAGTGTGGGGGAGTTGATATGTCTATATTTTACATCATTTAGATTGCATTATAGAGTCCTCATCATGTGTTTTCTCATGTAAATTGAGTCTTTAGGCGTCAAAATAGGACTTAGGGCTTGCATTAGGTCCCAAAGAGTTTTGCATGTTTTGAAGTCTTTATCAGGAGCTTTGGAGACCAATTGGAGCCTAAGAAGAGGAACAGAAAAGAAAACGGTGAAGAAAAGGGTCAAAAATGGTGGAAACCGCTTGGAGGAATTTCTCGACCAAAATGTATACCGAATGCTCATTACCGGCCAAAAACCTTACCGATCGGCCAGAATCGAGTATCGAGTGCAAAAATACCACGGGACAAGTTTTTGACCGAGGCAAGGATTTTTACGACCAAAAAGCTTACCGCGGTTCACAGCCCTCTGCCATTTTCCTTACCGCGGGAAGGTTTTTACGACCAAAAGTTGTCCTTGCCCGCGCAATTCAGAGATCAGCAATCCGGTGAACCTTCCGGTCCGAATCAGATGGCGGGGTCTTCATCAAAGTTGGAGAGAATCAAGCAAAGATTCCAGAGCAGTTAGAATCATCCAATTCGGACCAGTTAGGAGAAAGATACAGCTTCCGGAAGATGCACCAGCATTACGCGCATCCGAGAACCGAACGGCGGATTCCAAAGATCACGGCGGACGGAGCCTTTCCGGACCAAACTAGCCTGCCCTGTCTTCATCAAAGTCTGAGATCTATGAAGTACCTTCTCATAACAGTTGGAATCGCTCAGTTCGGAGCAGTGGTTCAAAAGATAAGGTCTCCGGAGTTCACATTGGTTCAAAAGCTTATTTTCCGGTGAATCCGATGCGGTGCAAAGATGTGAAATCCAGGAAGCCTTCCACTTCCCAAGCTCCAACGGTCCCTTCACCAAAGTTCGAGCTTGTTGAGTCATATTGACTGTGGAACTGGTTCCAGAGCAATTGGAGTCGTGTGTTGAAATTTACTGCTTCTGGAAGGTGACATGGTCGATACAAGCCTAAATGAGTTGCGATACGCGCTAAGTGTTTTCACAAGCCTCGGTATCTTTACCTTGGCATCACTCAAGTCGAGGCTCATATCTTGGAAGTATTCTGGACTAGACCTCTTGCCAAAGCCTTGGCATGATTAGATCGAGGCATGCATACGTAAGAACTGAAGCTGGAAACGACTAAGTGGTGAAAGTACACCTCGGTGTAATGACCTCGGCGTGCATGCCGGACTGTGTTCTCCCAAGCACCTCGACATCATGACCCCTCGACATTTTATCCCGAGGTCCCTTGTCACGAACCCAGAATCAAGAACAGAATGGCTCAAGAACACACACGTGAGGATGGATCAAAGACTAGGGTTCATGCATGTTCTTGACGTGTTCTTCACGAGATCTTCATCTGGATCCTGACTCACGTGCATACCTCGGCATGAAGACCTCGGCTTCACTTTCCGACACACCGTGGCACTCACCCATCAACCCAAGGAAGCGGTTCAGTACCCGGTTTGTTCTGGGCTGACCCGCGACACTTTCCCTTTACTATAAATACATTTTAGGACCAAAAACCTAATCATCTTATCTTTTATCTCCATTTTACGTTTAAGAACTTGCCTTTTTTGTGAAACCAGACTAATCTAATCCGATATCTCGTTTTTGCATCTGAATCTTGTTCTTTCTTTATTCTTCTTTTATTATCAGCATTAAACTTCTAATCATGACCAGCTACACGTCTTGCAAAGGACTTAGTGAGCTCGTTATGATCAGTGAGTAGTCGTTTAAGCGGCTTTAGATAAGTAGATTAGGGTGCTTTCAAGATAGATTAGTGGGTTTAGGTGTCTAGTCTTGCATGTTTCAATCTTTAACCGACGAGATCTCTAGGCTGGATCCAAGCATATGACTTGAGGTTCAGATCTGAGGCATATCTCGCATCAAAAGTGTTTGTAGAAATGTCTGAACCACTCGGTTAAAGGTTTAAGAGTCTTTCATCGCGAGAGTGATAGTTTGTTCTCTTAAAAGACATATTTGAACTGAATCTTATTGCTGATTGATTTGTGCTTCTCAAAAGACATTTTGGTATGAAGGAGGATCAGTTTAGATGTTTGATACTTTCATGAGAAGATTAACATGCCTTGAGTTCAAAGTTAAATGAAATCGCTTGAAAAAATAATTCATTAACCCATTAGTTTAGCTTAGAAGCACCCGAGTCGATTATCTTGTCTAGAGTCTCTTCCCTTATCGCATTTTTCATCATCTGAATCACCTGTTTGTTGTTTGCATCTTGATTAGTTTAAATCTCTGCTTTTATTTAATTTTATTGCTTATTTGCCTGTTAATCATCGTCACCAAACTTTTATCTTCTTGTCTTGACTTAAGTGAACAAATGACATAGGCTAGTGTCTCGTTTACAAGCTTGGTTTGACACCCCTTATACTACTTTGACAAGGGGATTGATAACCCTTCTAAGAGCCCCAAAACTCTTAGTTATCAATTGGCGCCGTTGCCAACTTGTAGGAGCATTATCCTCTTGTTTGTTCTTAAGATCAAGAATTTACTTTCTTTTGTTTTACTGATTCTTTTGCAAGTTCTTGTTTTGTTTTCAGGTGCATGAATACCAGGTCTCGGAGCACAGGATCGCTTTTCCCATACGACGATAACATCGACAGATTAGAAAGGCGAGCTCGCGAGAGAGAACGGCACTTTGACAAAAAGTTGTTCATTCATTATTTTACAGAAGTCAGTTTCATAGTTATTGGCATGTTTACCTAATCAAAACTCTATATCAATAATAAAAAATTATTTCCTAAAAATCTATATCAAAACTTGCAAAGCATAAATATTTGTGGATGTCAAAACTCTATATCTATATAAAAAATTTATTAATAATTTTAATTTCGATAAAGAACTTTGAATTTTAAATTTCTTTGGTTACATGACGTATGTGATATTAAAATTAGAGAAATTTGCAATAGCTGTCACTTATATTTTTTTTTTTTGTTAGTTTTTTTGTCACTTTTCAAAATTACTAATTTTTTTTTGTCACTTATTTCAATTAGATGACGATTATACTCCTTTGATGCTATATCGTGTACCGTACATGCACGTACACACCACACTGTACAGAGGCAAAATAGGTATGAACAGTATACAAAGTGGTACATTGTGATGTAGGTAAACATATGGCAAATATATAGCTATGAAACTGATTTTTTAAAATAGCTACGAAACTTACATACAAATGATATGTCTATATTTTACATCATTTAGATTGCATTATAGAGTCCTCATCATGTGTTTTCTCATGTAAATTGAGTCTTTAGGCGTCAAAATAGGACTTAGGGCTTGCATTAGGTCCCAAAGAGTTTTGCATGTTTTGAAGTCTTTATCAGGAGCTTTGGAGACCAATTGGAGCCTAAGAAGAGGAACAGAAAAGAAAACGGTGAAGAAAAGGGTCAAAAATGGTGAAAATCGCTTGGAGGAATTTCTCGGCCAAATCGCGTACCGGCTGGTCGGAAACCTCGGCCAAAATGTTTACCGGAATGCTCATTACCGGCCAAAAACCTTACCGATCGGCCAGAATCGAGTATCGAGTGCAAAAATACCACAGGACAAGTTTTTGACCGAGGCAAAGATTTTTACGACCAAAAAGCTTACCGCGGTACACAGCCCTCGGCCATTTTCCTTACCGCGGGAAGGTTTTTACGACCAAAAGTTGTCCTTGCCCACGCAATTCAGAGATCAGAAATCCGGGGAACCTTCCGGTCCGAATCAGTTGGCGGGGTCTTCATCAAAGTTGGAGAGAATTAAGCAAAGATTCCAGAGCAGTTAGAATCATCCAATTCGGACCAGTTAGGAGAAAGATACAGCTTCCGGAAGATGCACCAGCATTACGCGCATCCGAGAACCGAACGGCGGATTCCAAAGATCACGGCGGACGGAGCCTTTCCGGACGAAACTAGCCTGCCCTGTCTTCATCAAAGTCTGAGATCTATGAAGTACCTTCTCAGAACAGTTGGAATCGCTCAGTACGGAGCAGTGGTTCAAAAGATAAGGTCTCCGGAGTTCACATTGGTTCAAAAGCTTATTTTCCGGTGAATCCGATGCGGTGCAAAGATGTGAAATCCAGGAAGCCTTCCACTTCCCAAGATCCAACGGTCCCTTCACCAAAGTTCGAGCTTGTTGAGTCATATTGACTGTGGAACTGGTTCCAGAGATATTGGAGTCGTCTGCTGAAAGTTACTGCTTCCGGAAGGTGACATGGTTGATACAAGCCTAAATGAGTTGCGATACGCGCTAAGTGTTTTCACAAGCCTCGGTATCTTTACCTTGGCATCAATCAAGTCGAGGCTCATATCTTGGAAGTATTCTGGACTAGACCTCGTGCCAAAGCCTTGGCATGATTAGATCGATGCATTCATACGTAAGAACTGAAGCTGGAAACGACTAAGTGGTGAAAGTACACCTCGGTGTAATGACCTCGGCGTGCATGCCGGACTGTGTTCTCCCAAGCACCTCGACATCATGACCCCTCGACATTTTATCCCGAGGTCCCTTGTCACGAACCCAGAATCAAGAACAGAATGGCTCAAGAACACACACGTGAGGATGGATCAAAGACTAGGGTTCATGCATGTTCTTGACGTGTTCTTCACGAGATCTTCATCTGGATCCTGACTCACGTGCATACCTCGGCATGAAGACCTCGGCTTCACTTTCCGACACACCGTGGCACTCACCCATCAACCCAAGGAAGCGGTTCAGTACCCGGTTTGTTCCGGGCTGACCCGCGACACTTTCCCTTTACTATAAATACATTTTAGGACCAAAAACCTAATCATCTTATCTTTTATCTCCATTTTACGTTTAAGAACTTGCCTTTTTTGTGAAACCAGACTAATCTAATCCGATATCTCGTTTTTGCATCTGAATCTTGTTCTTTCTTTATTCTTCTTTTATTATCAGCATTAAACTCCTAATCATGACCAGCTACACGTCTTGCAAAGGACTTAGTGAGCTCGTTATGATCAGTGAGTAGTCGTTTAAGCTGCTTTAGATAAGTAGATTAGGGTGCTTTCAAGATAGATTAGTGGGTTTAGGTGTCTAGTCTTGCATGTTTCATTCTTTAACCGACGAGATCTCTAGGCTGGACCCAAGCATATCACTTGAGGTTCAGATCTGAGGCATATCTCGCATCAAAAGTGTTTGTAGAAATGTCTGAACCACTCGGTTAAAGGTTTAAGAGTCTTTCATCGCGAGAGTGATAGTTTGTTCTCTTAAAAGACATATTTGAACTGAATCTTATTGCTGATTGATTCGTGCTTCTCAAAAGACATTTTGGTATGAAGGAGGATCAGTTTAGATGTTTGATACTTTCATGAGAAGATTAACATGCCTTGAGTTCAAAGTTAAATGAAATCGCTTGACAAAATAATTCATTAACCCATTAGTTTAGCTTGGAAGCACCCGAGTCGATTATCTTGTCTAGAGTCTCTTCCCTTATCGCATATTATCATCATCTGAATCACCTGTTTGTTGTTTGCATCTTGATTAGTTTAAATCTATGCTTTTATTTAATTTTATTGCTTATTTGCCTGTTAATCATCGTCACCAAACTTTTATCTTCTTGTCTTGACTTAAGTGAACAAATGACATAGGCTAGTGTCTCGTTTACAAGTTTAGTTTGACACCCCTTATACTACTTTGACAAGGGGATTGATAACCCTTCTAAGAGCCCCAAAACTCTTAGTTATCAACAAATAGAAAACAATATGACTAAAGAAAATAGAAAACAATATTAAAAAAAGAAATATTATTTATAAAAGAAACCCATATATATATATATATTAATATTATATATATATATTATACTATAATGGTTAGACTTAGACTAGGAGAAAAACATAGAGGCGGAATAAAAATGCAGATCATTTACTCGTTGACCATGTATACATAATTTCAGCTCGGAATGTAACAAAAAAAAACGAAACTCAAGTAGCGGTTTTCTATTCTCTGCACTAGATTTTGACTTTAGAGGAAAAGAAAAAACCTCCTTCCTCCATTGTAATTCTAAACTAGGTAGTAATCCACATTTTATACGGAGTGAGATATCTATCATTTGTATTATAATATCTAAGTTTAAAATAAAATATGAACAATAAAAACTTAAAATTCTAAAACAAATATATTATATTGATGTAAACTATATTATTTTATATAGAAATAAAATCATTTTCTTAACAGTATAGAGATAAAATTATAATATATAATGTTATATATATTGCATTTTACTATTAGAATAATTAAATTAGCTCTAACAGTAACAAAAAGAAAATTACGTATGAATAAGATTAAGTTTCTTTAGCATAAATAATAGGAATGATAAAATTAAATGAAACAAATAAGTAATTTTTGAGTCGATTACAACACTCTTGATTGTTAAACCAACAAAGATTATAATTAGGTCAAAATGCTATTTTAGAAAAAAAATGATGAGTAAAATTTTATGGAGGACATTTTTTCTTATATAGAGGTTCATCGTAGAGATTTCAAATTATGTTATATAAATTTTCAAAAAACTTGATTTTTTTAACTAATCAATAATAAACAGAAATAAATGCAAAATTTGTTTGATAACTATATTAGGTAACAACCAAATTCCATCTGCATTATATTTGAAAAATTTGTAACTAATTTTTTGTGAAAAAACTAGGATTTTTGTTTTTGTCTTGAATATTTTTTTTTAAAAAAGGTTAAACTAAAATGATTTTTCAAAAGTATAGAAATCAGAAAATTTGTCAATAGAAATATTGAATGCATAGTTTAATTTAAATATTTTTCAATTATAAATAAATAGTTTTCGTGTCATGCACCGCGTGAATTATCTATAAAATACTTTACTAAACATGATTTAATTTATTTAAAATATGAATAATATATTTTATTTTATATGTATGTTAATAGTATTATGATGAGTAATAATATAATTTTATATAAGTATTGCAGTTATAAATATATAATATGATTATTAAATGTTATTATTTATTATTATGAATGTAATTGTATAGTTATAGTTTAAGTGACAAATTAAGATATCTTATTAAATAAAAACTTTAGTGATATATTTTGTTTTGTTTTTCAAAATTCAAATTATCGCATATGTATTAAATTTATTATATATTTGATGTGATAATTAATTCAAAAAGAAATGTAAACAACGAGAATAAAAGAAATATAATGATTTAAAATAATTCATATTATATAATTGAATAAGGATTGAATATAAGAAAATAATTAATATGATATAATTAAATCTCAAAACTTTTTTATTCTATTTGATTGGCTAAGAAATATGTTTTGAAATTATTTACTAATTTTCTTGTGACTAGTTAGGGAAAGAAAAATATTTTTTTTTGAACAATTACTTATAATGATTAGTTTAATAAGATATATTTGATTTTTTAACCAAATTAATATGAGTGAATTGATTGTAATTATTCTAGTGACATACGTTTTTTTTCAAAAACTCTTAAAAAACTTTGTGGAAGTGACACCTTAGCATGACAAACTTGTTAATAAGACATGAGGCAAATGTTATTTTTAAAGTTTCTTTCTCAAATAATAATATAAGATATTTTGAAACCCCACTCCCCCCACCACACAATAAAATCTTTGAAACAACCAGCAACCTCTTCAACATCATAAATTCGAGCAACATTGTGGGTTCCTGTGTCATTTCATGGTGGTTTAGTGACTATATTTTAAACATTCAACATTCAAAAGCAACCAACTTAAATGCCAAACGCATGCCTGTGATTCCAGTGTAAAATAAACTTCTTGGTGTTCTTTTGATTATTGGTCTTCAAACTTGTGTGTAGGTGTTGCATGTTAATATTTTTCTCATTTGTCTTCAATGAATATCTTGTTTATAAAGTCTCTAAACCTTCGGGAATAAAGCTTAGGATCAACAGCTGAAATGGAAGTGGGATCTGCATGGAGTGACTTGTAGGCGTGTTCTAACTTTTTGGTGATATCATAGTCTTGAAGAATGTCAATTATACCGAAATAAAGGATCACGTCAACAACCTCCTTCCTCGTACTCTTAGGATTTGAGTTGTCAGTTTCTTCATCTACCCACGAATCTTCTTCAAATCTTCTCACCTGCTCTGCTTTTGCGGGTGTACTTTCCCCTAGTCTTATTAAGGGTCCGTTACTACATTTTCAAGAACAAGAAAAATATAATATCAAGATGCGATAGGGGTTTATTTTTTATGTACACCATGCACTATGCAAGTTTGATAGTGACATTAACGACGACACTAACACAAACTAGTAGCTACAAGTCCTACTTTATATCTCTTATTCAGTATTACTTATGGTAACCAAATAAAATGGTAAGAGGAGGTACCAAGTTTGGGTGACAGAGTCCATATTTGGAAGCGAATTATAACCTCTCATCAATTTGTCCTCCTGATCTCTTCGACCTGATTAAGGCAAGAAAGCAACATATTTCTTAGTTTAAAAGAAAAGAAACTACAAAAAAAAAAAATTGAAATAAGTTGAAAGAAATGTTAGATTACCGATGCCCAAGGAAATGTCGTCACGCAGGCAAGTTTCACGGAAATGGAGACCAATCAAGAGGCTATAGTCCATAATCCTCTCAGCTTCAAGGAACTCACAGTCGATATCAATTTGGTTGATGAAGGCATGAAACCATGAGGTCTCGAGTTGAAATACATACTTGAGATCCAAGTCTTTAAGTGTTGTGGTTTCGTCGATTTCACCTTCATCCTTGTCGATGGTACGACCATGTGATGAACCTTTTAAGTCAAACCGTTTGTGTATACGATACTCCGAACAAAATAGATTGCCCATCACTATGAACCGAGTCTGTAATTATATTGTTTTGTCACAAAAAACTACAAATATGTTTTTATTTTGATCTCATTAACAAATGTGTAATAGAAGACCATTTCTCATACCTTTTGTCCTCCTACTGGTTTGACGCAATGCACGCCAAAAAACTTTGTGACCAGTGAGTTTTTGTACTTGGAAACATGCTCATAATAACTTGGGAGCATCTTAAGTAACACCTACGCAGTTAAGAAAGCTCATATCATATTGTGTTATCAAAAGCAATTTGTCAGCAAGTAATCGTATTAGCCACCTTAATTTCAGATTTCTTCATGGTTTTGATCATGAAGCGTTCATCTTGAGTCAAATAAAAGGAGCTTCCACTCTTTCCAGGCGAAGAAAATTCTCGAAGTGATTCATCTCCGCAAATAGCTAGCATGTAGTCTGCTGGATCTATCGTGAATAACTCTCTTAGATGCCTGTTTCACCAACAAAACGCACAGTCACAAACCATTAGATAAAATTTCTCGTATGCTTCCATACTCCATTCAAAAATCAAAACTCATAGACAGTATAGTTATTAACCTAAACACAACAGGGCAGTAGTCTTTCCATTTAAAGTCGACTGATAGATGGGGAGGTGTGGACTTAGAGCCTTCGGGTGGAAACCTGGTCCATTGTTTATCCTTGGGATCAAAATCACAATGCTTAAGTTCCCTCAAAACCGAAGCATGTTTCCCAACAGAATATCTAATCCCAAGCTGTAGGTTCAACATCAAATCATAGTTTTTATGTCCGGCGGTAACAGTGTGCCCAGGTTTCTTTACATCTCCTTCATCCAACCACCTCGGACTTTGCTGCAAACTCAAGGCACCGCCACTTTCCAAAAGCAAAGGGCTTCTTGCCCACTCATACTCTCCGCAACCGCTAGCGTTATCACCTGTATCTGACTCACTCGTGTATGGACTCAACATCGAACCTGCCTCAACATTGTCACATGGGTTTGTATCCTCCAATTCCGATATACAAATCCGTGGAAAATTTGTATTTTTTCCCAAAGTTTCTACAGAAGAGAGCTTTTGCTGCACAATCTCACCATCTTTCTTCTTCTTCCTTCCCCAACCACCAAACTGATTATTACTTGTCTTCTCTTCGCTCCAACTCAAAATCCCTTTCCCAACCGGAGCTCCATTTTCCCATAGGCCTTCATAACGGTTTCCGTTAGCCCACGTCATGGTCCCTTTCCCTGAAATAACACCGTTCTTCCACTCTCCCACATACTCATTCCCATCGCTCCATACATAACGTCCGTTACCGTCCTGCAGATTAGCCTTCCAATTCCCTTGGTAAACGTCGCCGTTTGCATACCGCTTCTCTCCATAGCCATGCTTTCTTCCCCACAGCCAATGCCCTCGATACGTATCACCGTCGATGCCAATGAACGTTCCTTCACCGTCCATTCGGCCATCCTTAAACTGACCCTCATAGGTAGCCCCAGACGGCCAAGAGAAACGTCCTTTTCCACTTGCTTTGCCACGTGTCCACTCCCCTTCGTACATACAGCCATCTGACCACAGATACTTCCCTGTCCCGTTAGGAACCCCCGCTGATAAGCCTCCATTGTAAAGATCACCGTTCTTCAGCACCTTCTCCACTATTCTAATTTCTGCTGCCGCGTCACTCAGCTCGCAGTTTGTTGTGGGGACCACTCGGCGTGAACTCTGTTTATATCTGTTGCCCCCGCCACTGCGCCCCCCTGAGGATTGCCCTTTGTTGAGATTCTCCTCACTAAAAAGGAACACAGTCTCTTGCATTTTTGTATATATAGTTACTGTGTTTACTCTGTATTTGCCGGTGACTCACCCCCAAAGTTTACAACTCGGACATTTTTTGTTGACATTTTTCCAGCTTCTTTTTTTCTTCCAAGAAAAGCATTTAGTGATCATGGATTCCTGTTCTGTAAGTATTTGAACAGAGAACGAAAGAAAGAAAAGCAGTCAAGAGCATAATCACAATATATATACAAAAAACAAACAAAAAAATCTCTTAGAGTTTTATGTCATCACAATTTCGAGATCGACCATCCTCTATGTTCACTCGTTTTTATTTCTTCAAATTATTATCTAAATTGAAAAAAAAAACGAAATAGAAAAAAATTTACCCTGACCTCATTTCTAGATTGGATTCGTTGACTGACAAAAAGAATGATCAAACAGGCTTCAAGAACACGTCAAAATGATGGAAATGATGACCCGAAATTAATAAACCTTGATGAAAAACTTGAAAGAAGAGAATGAAGGTTAGTTGTCAACAAAAAAAAAAAGAGAATGAAGGTTGAAGGAAGGATTTACCAAAAAAAAAAAATATATATATATAGGAATGACGAAACGCATCAGTTCAACGATGAATGTAGCCGTTAGATGCGTATCTGCTATTTGTTTGATTCTTTATGTAGCCGGCAAGAAGACTACGTGCTGGCCTCTACCATATGATATCTTTTAATCTTACAATATTTAATTTCAATGATTGTATATCATTAATTATGTGTCCACTTTAGAATTATTTGGTTTCGAGACGATTTAGTACATGTTTCAAACTCATTTAAGAATATGCGGGGGTTTTCGGTGGACCTAATAGACATGTATGTAAGATATAAACAATGTTTGTGAACGTGCTTCAAGCCTACAATCTTGGTCTTACATCATGTGCCACAAGTCAGAAATGGATACTACTCTCCACTCCGCTGGGTCATAAGTCATAACTCATAACTCACAAGTCAAAACACAAAACAAGTGCTAGTTTACCAAAATTTTTCACAACTTCCAGATTTACAAGTAACAAGCCAAAACACAAAACCACATTTTTAGTTAACCAAAAATTTTCACAAATTCCAAAGTTTAAAATATTTTGTTTGAATTCTTGAGATTTTAAAATTAAGTAGATGTGCGAGATAGCTCTGTTACGATTCATAATTAGAAAACTGGGAAGTGCAACTATTCAAACACTGTGCATCTTTCAATAATAAGCTCTTACCCCTATATACCCATCTCGCTAATCTTGAATTCTCTTCTTGGATCTCCTTCTCTGCTATCCGTGACTAAAAAAAAAAATCAATAGTGCTTGCCGCTGTCGTTACTCTGTCTACCATTCCTCCCAAGCATCACCTATATTACCCATTTTGTTCCCAAGAAACTGTGAGCTTCACTCTTCCTCTGACTTCATTTGAGTATACTTGTTTCTCATCTCTACTAACAAAATCAATCAATACCCATCTCTATTCATGTTTAAATGAAGATTATTTATTCCCTTGTTCTTTTTAAATCCCTGAAAATTTTTTTTTTGATGCTGTAACTATTAATCTGAGGTGGATCCGTATAAAACAGAGATGGTGGTGGAACCAAAGAGGGGATGGATGTATATATGACGGAGATGATGGTGACAGAGAGAATTGAGGAAAAATATGGTTTAACTTGTTATAATAAAATGTAACAGCTATAAATTTATAATTTACTGGAAAACATAGTTTTAACATTATTAATTATTGTTTTAGCGTAATATAGAAATTGTTAATGAGTTAAATTTATTCATCTCGCGTTAAATAAATTAATATCATATGTTTAAAATCCAAAACCATATGTTTTTTACTCTATACATTAACATTAAATTTAACATTTAATAATTTTATTACCTTGTTAAGTAAAAAGTTAGAAAATAATTATCTTTTTTGGCGGATGGTTAATGTCCTAATATATTACTCATAGATGATGTTTATGAGAGCATGTTTGGGGCCTTAGTTATTTTTTGACATTATGTTTGCATTGTTGTTCATACAGCATTACCCCCAACACTTTAAAACATAGTTAGTAGTTCAAATAGCTGCTAATGTCTTAGCGACTTAAATATCAATGTATTGAGGATATATAACATGTTAACAAATACAAATATTATGTTATAGACGATAAATAATGTGTGGATGAAACCTCTTTATATAGACATTAAAAACCTTAATAACATGCACATACATGCATACATGTTCATGCCACATACATAAACCAAATCTTCCATATACTGCATTTAATGCAGCTTTGAGACCGGTAATATTCTATGATTCTCAGCTACCTACATGCAGACCTACACACCCCTACAGAAACCTACAAATGCAAATATTATCTGCTAAATGATTATTTAATAAAATAGACGTTTTTGTGAGGATATCTTCTCATAGGGTGTTAACGGTAATCTTCATTACTTTCAAATTTGAATATTTCCTTCGAGTTACTGTTTTTCTGTCTTTCCTAATATTGTCCTCAATATAGAATTTATACCTACTTGACTCTATAAAATATATATTAAAAATCGAAATATATTTCAGTTCGGTTTTAAATAAATAAAAAAATCAAGCACAAGTGAACGTAACAATTTTTATTAACATTATTGATTTTTAGTATATTTCATGTAGTTTTTTCTACATTTAGAAGACTTTCTTATTTGTATCGGAACCAAACTTAAATTTATTATATCAAACAAAACTTATAAATATTATATTTTAGTCACATTCTGTAAAAGTTCAGGTTATAATAAAATTCGGTATTGTTTCGAACTGATTAATTTAAGTTTGGTTCTGATACATTTCCAAGACTTTAACATTTATATCTGCATTTGATAATGCGTTTATATGTTGAATTAACGTACTCTAATATATAAAGAGAGAAGGGGGCTCTCTAGTGGCGACACATCACTCCTCCTTTATTGGTAATTTTTTTTGTTAAATTTTAAAAATCAGCATTAATAAAAAAAACATGCATCTAATTTAGTTTACCTTTCTTTTACTTTTTAAAAACATCCTCACTGTTCATTTATTGTCAAAAACTTAGGTGTGGTTAAAAAATCCTAAAAAGTATTTGCTATCTTCTTATCACAAATCTCTTCTTACTCCAAGATTTTAATGTATATGATTTTCTAACAAATATTGAAAACAGAGAACCTAAAAAACCTATTATTTTTTAATTTTGTAAGAGTTCATTACTAAATCATGGATGATTAGAAGTTTTGAATCATTAATTCACTATGAAGGGAGGTTACAATAAACACACTATGAAGCTTAGATACGGAAGTAATACGAAGATAAAAAGATGGAGGGAAGGAGGGGGGAGTGGGAGTGGGAGTGAGAGAATGAGATGCCTGTGGAGACTAATCCGAGAAGGATCTCTCATTCATCATGCCCGTTTAACAAAGGAATAACAAAGAACACAACTCAGAAGGAAATCGGGGAAGGAAGACCAGAGGTTTTATTGGAAGACCCAATATCTTACATTACTGTTTACATACAGCCTCCCCAAAATTTATATCTTGGAAATCCCTAATCTCTGTTTTCTACTTTTTTTTTAGTGTTGTTGGAGTTTTGACCTTCAGTAATTATATATCAATAGTGATTCTTGGTTGGTATCATCAATTTTCAATTCGGCAAGATTATCAGAAGGTGAATGGCTTCAACATTCTGAATACTATGAATTTATACATAAATTTTCAATAGTGTTTTGTGGAGAAATCATATGCTTTTGGATGCATAGTCACTTAATGTTGGAATTATATCATAAGATTGTTCAAGGGATTATTAACAAGCTTGAATCACAAGGTACACCAAGGAGTAACTTTGAGTGTTTCACCATTGGCTACTTGCTGTTAACTTAGGTAGGCCGAAGCCTACGTTGAATAGCATAGCAATTGATGATGAGAAAAACCATATCCAGATTTCCAAACAAAAAAATTGTAATGTATGAATGGTTTTTATGGATGATGACTTTCATCATTCTAACTATTTACTTAGGTGTCTGAAAAAAACATACAATTTTTACTTTCTTTCTCTCTCTCTTATAGAGGCATCACTACAAAAACATCATATTAGAATAGTAGAAAAAACATAACATTTATAACTCATGCATTTAAGCGGATTCACCATAACATCATATTTAGGTGATAGCTACAATCGTTGGAAGTGCTAATAAGTTTAACAAATTCCAGCATAAAGAAGTACTTGATAATAAGTTTTGGCACAAAATATCTAAAGGTTCTCTAAACATCAATTTATCCTTCTCCTGAAGATTTTAGTTTATAAGTGTTGTTGTTTAATAATTCTGGTTTGTCTTTGTGTGCCATAGCTGTACCTAGCTATGTTTCTTTAAGATGTTAAACAAAAGATGCCCCTTTGGGTTTTGTCTTCAGAAACAATGATGATTTAATGTTTAAGACTCCGCCGGCTTGTATGCAATGTTTACCGTTTATAAACAAAAATAAATATCAGATAACAAAAAAAAAGACAAACAATTCTCAACAGATATACAAGGAAGACACTATTCGTCAACTTAAACATGTAACTAAACTATTAAACAAAAAAATAAATGTAAAATTACAAAGTAACAAATTTACTCTCAAGCCTACACACAAGAAATGATGTAGTAACAGATTTTTTACACAGTTCAGTATTTACTTTATACATGTGTTTTTCTAACATTGCAATTAAAATATGAATCTGAAAACACATGCATAATTTTAACATTTCAGATTAATAAGACAATTAAAGATAAATGTATTTATTTAATTACAAATGTATAAAAATTATAGCACATAAACCGCACGTAGTGCAGGTACTCATCTAGGCTATACTATTATTTACAAAGTCAAAAATCTTAAGTGTCGTCTCCACAATAATCGTCCTACGTGTCATTAATAAAAAATATTATGTGATGTTTTAATTAGTTCTTATCGATCGCTCATTAATCCTACGTGTTAATACCTATGAAATGAATTTATTCGCTCTAAATGGGCTGCATAAGGCTGAATGCTCTGTTATGGGCCAGCGATTTCAAAAACCTTTTCCAAGTCAGTCTTAACTAAAAACCTAACGTGTTCATCCGGCTATATACATACTAGATAAGAACCCACATATATAGGGATTTCTAGTTCATTATTTTATATTCGGTGAAAAAACAATAACTAAAAAACTCTTTTATATAGAAATGGAAAATTAGTTTTTTATTTTCCTTTTTTTTTAAATTAATAATTCATTGTTTAATCTTTTTTCATTTAAATGTGAAAATTAAAACAAAATTGTTTCATTTTCTTATTAACTTTACATTTTAGAATAAAATTTAAATGTTTTATTTTTTATTTTTATTTAGTAACATTACCTTTTATGATTAAGATTAGGAATATGTTATAGTTTCTTTTTCTTAACTTTGTTTGTTCGTCAATTAATTATTCGATTAATAAGTTGCATATGATTGTTTTCGTACGCTTTGTCTTGTTTATACTTGATACATTATTTCATCGTGTGGATGTTTTTGTATCACGTTGTTTGGACGATCTATAGCGTATGAAAACGTCATGCTCTTTTTTTTTTTTTTAAGAACGGCGCATGATTAGTTTCTAAAGTTCTTTTGATCCCAATTCGTATATTTTGTTTCGTCAGCTTCATTTATTGTTTCGTTCAGTATTTGATCAATACACCACTTTGTCGTGTGGACGTTTTGTATCTCGCCATCTGTGTGGCTCATAAACAAACGATCTAATGTGTATTTGGACATATTGTGGTTCTTTTGTTTAGTTTTTTTTTAAATCAAAACGTAATTACTACCTAAACTCCTTTTGTTCAGTTCGTATCTCTTAACTCTGATTTGTATATTTTATAATGATTCGTTTCACCTCTTTGTATTGACGAATTCTTGTATTTTTTTCTTTGGCTTTAAATTTATTCGAACTAACATGTTTTTATTTTGTTTGATTTGTGTGCGTCTTTGAGTTGATTAAGTGAGTAAAAAGAAAGGTAATTATTTAGGTTCATGGAGTTTTTCTAATCTAAGCCGTCGTGTTGTTTTGCGGGTTTAATCATCGTGTTGCAGGTAAAAGGTTTTGCAGGTTAAGCCATGGCATAGAGCCAATACTTCTTTATAAAAACTTTCATGTTCCACATCAATCTTCATTCAGTAAAAAGTGTATTATCTTAAGGGTCTTATATTGCTTAAGCCTCAGGTAAAGGAAAGAGAGAGAGATTCTTACGTTTGGGCAGTCTAATTAGATTATTGCTGAAGATTAGACCAGAGGAGTTGATTGATGGCACTTGTATAATCCAAGAAAGAGCAACCAGTGCACAAAAAAAGTTGAGTTCAGGATCGGTTACTCTCACAACAGCCACACCTTGGGATATTACTGCTAATGCCAAAACCTGTGAAAGAACAAACTCTAAAACAATGTTAAAACAAAAAAAAATGTCATGAGAGTTCTTAATTGACCATGTGAAATCTCACAATAAACTAACAAGACCTTTTTGGAAAAAATGAGGCTTCTTTGAAGAGAAAAAATTCTGCAAGGGTAATTGTTGGTGTCACCGTGATCTTAGCCATTTGATAGAATCAAACTCGACATAAAAAAGCTTTGAAGTATGAGATAAGAAGATAAAACAGAGCGCAATCTCTTTATCTCTTCAGTGTCTGAACTCCAATCTTCATAGTTTGTTTAGTGCTATAACTGGTAAATTTACAGCTTGAGCTATAATTCTTAACGCAATCATTACATATTGAGCTATGAACCTGTTGTGTTGGAGGCTGGTATTAGCGAGACCAGAAGCAAAGGTAAAGACAGATCCAAAAGAGAAGAGAGAGGAGAACAGTATTGTCTTTGATGTAGGAGACATATTGGAAGTAAATAGAGAGACTTTAAGAAAGCTAGAAGTATTCAAGCTATCAAAAGGATTGTTTACCTACGTACTGATACCATAGTTCCATAACCACGCTTTTGATAAAGAAAAGAACCGAGAAAACAAAGTGACAAAAGCTAGGAAATGGATTTTTTTATCTACACCCTGATACAATGGTTTTACGCCCGTGCTTGCGAGAATTAAAGGCTTCAGGGTCATGAAATTGATCAGCATTTATCACTATTTTAGAGATATTTAAAGCCTTCAAGAACATGTAAATGATTTAAACCCTGATTAATATGGATGACAAAAAATTTGAAGTCTTCAGGTACATGTAAGTATAGGTAAGAACTGGCTAGAAAGAGAGATAAAAGCAACCAAAGAGGTTGTTTACCAATGCACTGATACCATCTTGCCCATGCTTATGAGAGAGAAAATAACCTACGACATATAAATGATAATGAACTTTGGCGAGAAGTAGAGAATAAAGAACGCTAATACAAATAGAAAAAGAAGAAGGAGAAGAATTGAGAAAATCAAAGATGATGATATGGATGAAAGAAAATGGTGAGAAATAAGAAAATCGAAAGATATATAAGAGGAAGAAGAAGAAAAGTACAAGTCAAAGAAGATGAAGAAGAAAAAAGGAAGTATCCGGAAGGAGAAGATGAAGTTTTTGGGGCAGAAAAAGAAGACAAAGGACATAAAATCGGAGAATGAACAAGAAGACGAATAAAAACCAGGAAAATAAGGAAAATACAAGGAATAACTAAACCATAAGATTAAGAGTAAGAAGAGGAGTATAACAAAACGTAAGAGGAAGAAGAAGAAGCCAAATCTGGATAGGGAAATGAAATAGAAGTTGAAGACGACAAAGACGAGGAAAGATAAGATAAGGAATAAGAAGAAGAAGACAAATCTGAATAGGGAAATGAAATAGAAGTTGAAGACGATGAAGACGAGGAAAGATAAGATAAGGAATAAGAAAACTGAAGTCAATGATAAAGATGACGGAAAATATGAAGAAGAAGACCCTAAACAAGAAAAACAATTATAATAAGAAAAATTATGAAAAGACAAAAATTTTGAAGAATAAGAAGGGGAAGAGAATGATGAATTTGGAGAAAGAGGGAGAGAGAGAAATTGAGTTAATGCTTTCAGAGACATGTAGATACTTTCAGGGACATATAGATGGAGAGAGAGAAAGTGTGTGTGAGAGAAATAAAGATAAAGAGAAAGGGGAGAGAGAGTTAAACCTTCCAAGTACGTGATAGTAAATATATGTTAGTTTGTCTTTTTTTTTCTTATTTTTCAATATATGAAACACTTCTTACTTTAAATATAGTTGTCTAAATCATATGATATATACAAACTAGGATGAGAGAGGAAGGGAGAGAGTGAGAGAGCAATATTTAAGGAGGGAGAGGGAGAGAGAAAGAATGATAGGGAGGCACAAATGGTGGGGGATAAAGAGAGAGAGAGTTAAAGTTTTGAGGTACATGTATTTGATTAATATAAAAGAGGAAAGAAAATAAGAAGAATATGAATTCGGAGAAAACAAAGAAGACGAAAGCGATGATGAAGAAGAAGAAGTAGAAGTGGAAGAAGATAAGGAAAAGATGTGGAAAACACGAAGAAGAAGAAAAAGAAGACGTGACAAAAAAAATCCTAAAGAATAAGTAAGAAAAGACATATAGAATGAACAGAGAAGGAAGATAAAATAAAAGAAAACTAAGAAGTAGACGTGAGAGAATAAAAGTGGAAAATGATAAAGAAAGATAATAAAAAGACAATACAGAAGAAAAACCAACATATAAATAAGAGGAAAAAATAAGGAGATGATAAACGATTATGTGGAGACGAAGAATTCGCTTTTGTCTTAGTTCAATTGGGTTGTGAGTTTCATACACTTATCTAGTAGCATTTTAGTCTTTAATTTTGGATGGTTTTTACTTTTGGATTTGTTTAATTTTATCATCTATGTTTTATATGATAGTTTTAATTCTCTTCAGTCGTCAGTTTATAACATCAAGTTCTGTTGTACGTTTTTGAAGCCCCTATGACCGTGCAAGGAGTTTAGGGTTTAGGGAAAGATTGACGAAAAAGTCTACACCCAGTAATATCTTAATAATACTAAGATCTCATAATTGCTGAACCATGAATTGAAATTAAAAATAGGAACACTTATTATGTTGCTTTGGAATATTGATCCTAGAGGTAGTTTATGCAATAGAACAAGACTCTTGGTAACACAATTGGCCAAACATGTTATTCAAGTGATGTGAGTGCAGTGGGCAACACAAGTTTAACCCTAGAGATCGAATCCACAGAGATCTGTGTGTTGAGGACTTCTAACTGATGCTAAAAACAAGCGTAGACCTAATCTTATAAAGGGGGTTTTTTGGTTTGTCACTAAATCTAATTTTGCAAAGAATTAAAAAGGCTTGAAGTAAAAATCGTTTGAAAACTTATATGAAAAAGGGCACTGGGTTCAAGGTTTATCTTTAGGGTTTATGTTCTAAAACTCATGGAATTTAGGCAAGGATTTTCAATGACTCTGAAACTAGGATAGACACATGTAAGATTAGCTAACTCTCGTCACCCTAATCATCTAATCACTTGTTCATGGCAATTAACTCTTGCTCTCATGCCAGAACAAGATCATGCTTTATAGATCGGAATCCATCTTGTCTTACGTATCCTCCGTAGGTAGCTTTCGTCTCCTACGTCGGTGACATCCATAAGATCCAGTTCAGGCAACCCAGATACAACACTCTCATGGCTCGGATTTAATCTTAGGATCGGATTCTGGGTGATCAATCTAGAATTACCGCTTTGAGATTTGGATGAATGGGAGAATCATGTTAAAAATCGAAATCCTTTTTCCTAAAAACCTAGATGTTATTCGATCATGGGGTCCCTTTGGATTACCCTTTCACCCAACTAGGTGACTACTTAGATATGGCTGAGATAGACATCATCATTGGTTTAGAAAGAAAAGTAAAAGAAACAAAGTTGCAGAAAAACTTCTCTTATTGAAGACAGAGTGGCGATGGAGAGCTTCTACAAATGCATAAAATAAAACCTAAAACTACAAATGAGTTCTCTCTCAAAGAGAAGAAAGAGATTCCTTTACAAAAGACCTAAAAATAAGTATTTATAGTGTTTCTCCAAGTCTTGGGCTTCTTGGGCTTGTAAATTGGGTGCAGGAAGTGTCTTGGGCTTTAGTTGGGCTTCTGAGGTTCGGACATAGGTCCACCGGGGGTGAAACATCTTGAGCCGCGGTGGAAAGAAGGCTGGCCGCGGGTGAAAGCACTTGTGCTTGACTAGTCTTGTGTTGATCGGCCTTCAGTGCATTGATGATATCTGGAGATCTTACCGTTGGATTGATTTGATTCCAAGTGTGTTGGAAAGGTGGTTGTCTCCTCTATAACGTCTCCACATTGGGGATGATCAGACGGTTAGAAGGTCTTCATTGGTTGCCAAACTTCTGACGGCCTGAATTTATTCAAAAATGTACTTTTGCTCCAAAATGTACTCCAAAGCTCCAAGTTTCCTGAAAAGCCTTTTAAAACTCCAAAACATGGAAAACACTTATAAAACCTTTAAAACTGAGCAAAAACACCTGCATAAGATATTGAAAGTGATCCATAAAAGTGGTCAAAATCAGGTGTTATCAACTTCCCCTGACTTAAACCTTTGTTTGTCCTCAAACAAAACCAAAGATCTGAACCTGAAAAAGAGGTTTGAAATTCGCAGGAACTAACAAAATCTCAGAGAACATGCTTCTGAACTACAGTTAGTCATTATGCTCAAATCAGGGATAGTCTAGAAAATTCTAAGCAAAGTACAAGCATAACTAGTCCATTGATCCGTCATGCAAAAATCTAGACACTTAAACCTATCTCCCAGTCAACTAGCTCTTAACATTCATTAAAAATTTCAAGTGATTCTCATCAAAAGGAATTTACCTTTTTTTGAAGAGACAAGACATTATGCAAAACAGCAAGAGAGGGTGGAGCTGTTGATATCCACAGTTTCCAGTCACATTCTTCTTGCCTTAAGATTCTTGATCTCCTTTCTTCAGGTTCTCCTCATGACTCCCCCAGACTTAGATTGTTGTCCAGGTTTTAAAACCAATGCTCACAAATGAATACTTGTAGTCCTTGCTTAAGATAATTTCGGCCAACCTAGACTCTTTTAGGCTTTTTATTTTTTCCTTTCCTTTCATTTTTTCGATTTTTTGATTTTTTTTTTCTTTTTGAAAGGGGAAAATGCCTTTTGATGTAGAGTCTTAGGAAGCACGAAATTTACCTTTAAATTCAAGCTTTCTGAGGCACCATCAAGCTTTGATAGATTCTTGGTGTTCCACTTTCCCAAATTTCTTACTTCCCTTGAGTCACTGAAAACTACGTTGTTCCTCCCTCTCCGACGTTTTTGCACATATCTGTCGATATAAACTAAAGAGAGATGCATGAGGTTTGAACATAAAGGTTTGGGTAAAGGGTGTGGTACCAGCTAAAGATGAACTAGCCATCTAGGACAACTAAGAGTGGAAACAATAAGGTGAAGATGTCCTAGATATGTATCATGATGCCTGCTAAAACCAATGATGAGAAAATTACATATCAAGATTATGTTCAAATGAAATGAGCTAGTCTATCCTGGCAGAAAGAGTCTCCACGAATAGAAATCCTCTGATGGGAGTTCGTAGTGCAAGTACTCTAGCTACCGCCTAGTCTAGTACTAACCACAGAAAGAACTAGCATGAAAAGTCTAGAAGCACATGGGTCTTACTCATCATAGTTTTGTGTCAAACATTCCTGAAAAATACTCGAAGTCTTTTAAAAAGCATAGAAAATTTTAAAAATTGCAAAAAAAGATAAGAAACAAAGAAAAATAGATTAGTACGGATACGCATCCTCCCCCAGACATAAATCACACTGTCCCCAATGTGAAAAAGTTCGTGAGAAGATGGTGAAATCAAAGCGAAAGAGTGTAAAATAAAAGAAAAGAAAAATGGTGATAGAACTGTGGGTATGATGTGGTGATGGATAGGTGCCTATGTCTCATGGCTGTCATCTTTCTCTGTGGCAGAGGAGTCATCATCAAACCTTTGGTTATTCTTCATTAGCCTCTTCATGCGCCTGTTGATCTTCTCTTGCTGGTCAAGCTTCTTCTTCAAAGCTGCAAAGTCTGCATCACTCCTATTGGATGCTCTAATCTGAGAAAATCTGGCTCTGGATGAAGATGGTGCAGGTTGAAGTCTCCTGCTGTTTGCAACTACCTCTCTCTTGGCTTTTCCAGCCAGAAATTGCTTCATGGTCAGAGGTAGGAGTTGCAGAGATGGTAGGAAGTCGCTAATCTCTGGTTTCCATACTGGGTCTGCTCCATCTCGCAGACGAGGCGTTGAATCCGAAGGTAGAAGGACCCTGTACTCGGTGGTGTTGGTGCAGAACTTGTAAGCGAATCCAATTGGTTCATCTTGGCCCTGGTGATAGTCCTGTCTCAAGAGAACTGAGAGAGCTCAAACCAATCCTCTCTAAGTGGTGTCTCAGCTGAAAAATAAACTCTTGCTGCTGCCATAAGCGAAGTAATGATGCTCCCAAAAGCTGGTGAGTAGTCCTAACACTCAGATGTAATCATCTCATGCTTAACCTTCACTAGGTTCCTTGCAATGATGCAAGCAAAACAAGGAAACCTTGGGTGATCTGTGAAAGGTAGCTGAAGTGTCACTAGCTCTGGCTTGAGTACATTCGCCTGGTTGGCTCGAGAAAACACAGTGTGTGCCAGAAACTTATGCACATATCGAACAGCAGGGTGAGAAAGTAGTGATGCCTTGGACCTTCCTTTGTCATAAACCCCTTGACCCATCAATTCCCAAAGGTCTTCTTCTGGATCTTTCTCCAATGCAATCTCATCACAATAAGGCAACTTCAAAGCATCACACATCTCTAAAATGGTAAGAGAATAGAGATGACCTCCAACAGAGAAGGAGAGTGTGCCATCTAGAGCTCTAAGAGTAGCTCTCTTCTTGTAGCACAAAGTTGCTGATGCAAGGAACTCCTTAGTGTGGCTCTCATAGGTTGGAAAACTCTGCTCCATGAATGATCTCATTCCAAGCCTATCAATATACCATATCACATCTTCTCTGATTCCAAGCATCTCAAGAGTTGAGTAGTCAATTGCTGGAGTTGGTTTTATCTTCAGCTTCTCAAGCTGCGTCAAGTAGTTGATGTCTAGGTCAATGGCTTTACCAACAAACTTCACTTTCGGCCTAGAGGAAGACTTAGCTTTCCGAGGTACAGATATCTGACTAGAGGCTCATTCAATCTCTCCCAAAAAGATTCTTCTTTGCTCGGTAATGAAGGTGGATAGAGGTTCATCATCACTCAGCTCTGTCTCGTTCAATGTATCATATGTCTCCTGCGAATGGGGCTTTTTTGCATGAGCACTTGTCTTGGTTTGAATCAGTAGAACTTGAGAGAGATTCATGACCTGCAAAACAAGATTCTCGAGACAAAGAGTCACTAAAGCTGCTTATGAATCGATTTTTTATGAGCAAGTTGTTCATACAGTTGCTACAAACACATTCACATGACAAACAAGTTGTTAATTCACCACACACTCTGGAAATATCTGGTCAAGCTCGATATATTGATGTCCAACATATGAGATTTCTAAATCAAGATGATGTTTATGCTCACTCATATGTAATATAATCTGATTTTCTATCAACAAGTACCTAACAATCTGGATTTGCTAAGCTGAATCAAATAGATCTCAAAATTTCGATTTGTTCAAGTTCTAGATCTCAAAATTGTCGAAAATTTCAAACCTCTATGGTCTAGGCGTTTAAACATGCAATTAAACTACCCAAAAGTCTAGTCTTAAGTTCAAAGACAATCTCCAATCATCCTAAGGTGAATTTCTACTTATTTAAGAAAACCCTAAATCTGAGTTCTTAAGAAAAAGTGAGAAATTTGAGCTCATACCTTGATGAAAGTGTTATGTGATGACAGATTCAAAATCTCCTTGGAAAAAGAGTGAGATAGGTTCGAAAATTTGGAAGAGATTTGTCAAGTTTGAAATCTGTCTTTTTTCTCAAAATCTCCAAGCTTGTTGGGGTAGATGAAGAGAAAGACCTTTTTGATCTTTTACTGTTTTTGGGGTTTTCTGGGTTTTATAAAAGCCTGAAACGCATAAAAAGAAAAGAAAATCAAATAGAAAAAAAAAATCTTACCAAATGGATTGCCTCCCATTAAGCGCTTTTGTTTAAAGTCTTTTAGCTAGACTCTTGGCAGGATTAGGATTAAGAAGAAGAGACAGGATCCCTTGAATTAAGTCTTTGGGATCCTTTCTTTGGATTTCCTTCATCTTGAATCACAGTCTCCTTTCCTTTCTTAAAGATTTTTGCATCTTTGAAGACATGTTTTGTCTTCTCAACAAATCTTTCAAGATTTTTCTCTTTCTCCTTGCTGATATCTGGTGGCACCACTATCTTGATCTTCTCAAATTGCCTGGAAGCTAGTGCTTTTAGTTCCTTTTTTTCATCCAACACCTTCTCCTTGTTCTTGTCTTTTCGATTTGGAGCTGGGTCTGGTGTGGTCTTATAGACTTTTTCCTGTCCACATTTAAAAAACTAAACAGCGATTTGCATGGTCAATAACAGCACCTACAGTAGCTAAGAATGGGCGACCAAATATCAAAGGTCTATCTTTGTCTTTGTCCATCTCCAAAACTTGAAAATCGGCTGGGATTATTTTGTTTCCAATGATCAGTGGCAAGTCCTGGATCATTCCTTCTGTTCTCTTTTGAGATGAATCACCAAAGATTATCCTTACTAGAGATGGGACAAATGTACCTATACCAAGTTTCTCAGCAAAAGATTTCGACATGACATTCACATTAGCACCAGAATCACATAAACAATCTGAAAATTCAATTCCAGAAATTGAACAAGTGAAAGAGAAACACCCTGGATCCTTAGACTTTTTCAGTCTTTGGTTAGGTAAGCGTTTGGGTACCTTAACTAGAGTGACCTGGCTTCTCTCATGGTCGGTTTTAAATTCCTCCATGAGAGGTTCAGGTGTCGATTTTTTCTTGAAGTCTGCGACAGGTTCTTCTTCCAAAGCTGCTGTCATAGCATTGCAGAACTTCTTTGGATTATCTTCCACTCTCCCTAGTAAGACTCATGTTTGTCTTTTCATTGAATCTGCAGTCTGATGTTCCAACTTCTTGACATGGGTTGCAAGAGATTCAAAATTCCCATTCAAATTATTGTACAGACAATCGATCCTCATTCCCATTTCTCTCATTGACTTTTCATTACCTTGAGTTCCCTGTATCACAGTTTGTTCAAGCGATTTTACCTGGTCACTTAGCTTGGAAATGGTTGCTTCTAATGAGATGGTCTTTGCTTGTTGAGGATTGAAAGGTGGTCTTTGCTGGAAGTTTCCTCCAAAGTTCCCATTTTGAAACATGTTTTTGAAAACTTCTTTGCTGCTGTGGATAAGGTTGGTTCTGAGAGTTATCAGCTCCTTGATTCTTGTATGAGAGATTGTTGAAATTGGCACCAGAATTCCTGAAGTTGTTGTTGAAGGCTGGGCTGAATCGGTTATGGTATGCCTGGGCCCCCTAGAAATTGATTTCCTCTTCTTGGTACATGCCATCATATTCATATCTTCCATCTTCTTCATTTCCTGCAGCAATATCACAAGCATGTATATTCTTATTTTGAGACTTAAGAAGTTTACTTACCATGCTTTTTAGCTCAGCAATCTCCTTTGATTCATGACTAATGGTTGTCTTCTTTGATCTGTCATAATTAGGGTTGTTGTTGCTGTTAGCTACAGCCAAGTTTTCGATGAGTGCTCTTCCTTGTGGTATGGTTTTTGAACTGGAATCTCCATTGATGACACTGTCAAGAGAAAGTTGATACTTCTGTTGAAGTCCTCTGTAGAAAGTGCTTAACAGGTTTGCTCCAGAGAATCCATGATGAGGGCAGTCTCTCTCATACTCTTTAAATCGCTCCCAGGCTTCATAGAATGATTCTACTGGACCTTGTTGGAAACTTTGTATCTTCTTTCTCAGCTGATTCGATCTTGACTTGGTGTAGAAGTGGTTCATGAGAGCTGACTTGCATTCTTCCCATGAAGTAATGAAACCAGATGGCATAGATTTTAACCATCTAAAAGCTTTATCACTTAGAGAGAAAGGAAAGAGCTTACACTTCACATAGTCCACAGTTTCTGGAGTTGTTCTCACCATTCTACAGATTTCTTCAAAGAGATCAATGTGGTCCATTGGATGCTCAGTAGAGATTCCATGGAATTGATTTTTCTTCACCAAAGACACAATATGTGGCTTTATCTTGTGGTCTCCTCTTGCTGTAACAAGTGCTTGAATAGTTGATCTATTCTGAAAGTATTGGTGAGGTGCATCAAAATCGGCAATGAGCCTATTTGGTGGCTGTCTTCTCGCAGTATTGGCAATCTGTATTGGTCGATTGGCTTCTCTAACAACTGGTGGAACAATGTTTTCATCATTCCTTCTTCTTTCAGCTTCGGCCTGGTCTTGTCTCCTTTGATTATCAGCAGCTTGAGCAGCATTCCTGAGGATTTGATTTCCCTCTGCATCGAGTTGTTGATGACCATCTCCTTCATGAGCAGCATCTCGATCATCACCATGAACAGAATCATGGTCATCGTCTCCAATGTGATCCTCCTGATCACGATTTCAAAGATCTTCCTGATGGGCATCCAGATTGGCCATCTTGAGCGTTCTTTGTCTGAGTTTTCGAAGTTCTCTTTCGTGTTTGTCAATCTCGTCTAAGGTCTGTACGATATTAGCAGGATTTCTCCTAGTTTTCATGCACCTGAGAGCAAAGAAAGCAAAGATAAAAAGAAAAGTTAGAAAATCTCCAGCAGAACTCGAAAATCTTATGGTCTAGGATTGAAATTAGATTAAGAAATCAAGTCAACAATGACAGATCCCCGGCAATGGCGCCAAAAACTTGATGTGAGTGCAGTGCACAACACAAGTTTTACCCTAGAAAAGCTGCAAGTGCACAGCAAACACGGTAGTACTTATGGATCGAATCCACAGAGATCTCTGAGTTGAGGACTTCTAACTGATGCTAAAAAAAAATCGTAGACCTAATCTAATAAGAAGGGTTTTGGTTTTTCACTAAATCTAATTTTTCAAAGAATTAAAAAGGCTTGAAGTAAAATTCGGTTGAAAACTTACATGAAAAACGGCGCTGGTTCAAGGTTCATCTTCAGGGTTCATGTTCTAAAACTCAAGGAATTTAGGCAAGGATTTTCTTTGACTCTGAAACTAGGATAGACACATGTAAGAGTAGCCAACTCTCCTCACCCTAATCATCTAATCACTTGTTCATGGCAATTAACTCTCGCTCTCATGCCAGAACAAGATCATGCTTTGTAGATCGGAATCTATCTCGGCTTACGTATCCTCCGTAGGTAGCTTTTGTCTCCTACGACGGTGACATCCATAAGATCCAGTTCAGACAACCCAGATACAACACTCTCGTGGCTCGGATTTAACCTAGGATTGGATTCTGGGTGATCAATCCAGAATTACCGCTTTGAGATTTGGATGAATGGGAGAATCATGTTAAAAATCGAAATCCTTTTTCCTAAAAACCTAGATGTCATTCGAACATGGGGTCCCTTTGGATTACCCTTTCACCCAACTAGGTGACTACTCAGACATGGCTGAGATAGACATCATCATCGGTTTAGAACTAAGATGAAGAAAAGTAAAAGAAACAAAGTTGCAGAAAAACTTTTCTTATTGAAGACAGAGTGGCGATGGAGAGCTTTTACAAATGCATAAAAATAAAACCTAAAACTCCAAAGGAGTTCTCTGTCAAAGAGAAGAAAGACACTCCTTTACAAAAGACCTAAAAAACGAGTATTTATAGTGTTTCTCCAAATCTTGGGTGTCTAGGGCTTGTAAATTGGGTGCAGGAAGTATTTCGGGCTTTAGTTGGGCTTCTTAGGTTTGGAAATAGGTCCACCGGAGGTGAAACCTCTTGAGCCGTAGTGGGAAGAAGGCTGGCCGCGGGTGAAAGCAGTTGTGCTTGACTGGTCTTGTGTTGATCGGCCTTTAGTGCATTAATGATATCTGGAGATCTAACCGTTGGATTGATTTGATTCCAAGTGTGTTGGAAAGCTGGTTGTCTCCTATATAATTACTTCAAATTTGGGGATAATCGGAAGGTTAGAAGGTCTTCATTGGTTTCCAAACTTCTGACGACATGAATTTATCCAAAAGTGTACTTTTGCTCCAAAATGCACTCCAAAGCCTTTTAAAACTCCAAAACATGGAAAACACTTATAAAACCTTTAAAACTGAGTAAAAACACCTGCATAAGATATTGAAAGTGATCCATAAAAGTTGTCAAAATCAGGTGTTATCATCAAGCTAGCCACATAACTAGTGAGTATATTGGTCAAAAACTCTTCATCCCACAAATGTTTGTTTTCCTCACCGAGACAAGGTTTCCTTTTAGAATGAGGCATAGACAATTTTCTGTAGCCATCACCTATGCAATGACTATCAATAAAATCCAAGGACAAACTTTTCAAAAGGTTAGACTGTATTTACCAAAATCCGTATTTTTTCATGGACAACTTTATGTGGCTATATCACGTATTACTTCAATAGCTGGTTTGAAGATTCTGATAACAGATACTCTAGGTAAACCACAAACCAATACTTTCAACGTTGTATACAAGGCCGTCATTCAGAATGTAAGGAAACAATAATTTAGTTTATTTGTTTTGGTTTAGATCTGTACTAATTAAATGGTTTGTTTTAATGACACTTTGATTTACTTATGCTTCAGAATTGATATTCTTTATCTTTTTTCATTAATGGTTTTCCTGATTATCGAGAATTGATACTTTTATTCAACATAAAGGAAATCGAGTACAAAACCATAATGGTGTTTGAAAAATACACACTGAAACGAACCGCAACTTAAAGATCTGCCGTATTGGAATGTTGTACATCAGCAAATACTGATACACATAATGATAATTGTTATGGTTGATAAAGTGATGAGTTTTTCTAAAAGTACCATTATCCAACTATCAAAGTTTTTTACCATTATAAAAAAAATTCAATAAATGATTCATGATAACTAATATTGTTAGAACATGAAATTATTAAAATATATCACTTCAAAAGATTATAAATAATCAGATTTGTATTTGCAATTCCGCGTCATAGACGCAGGTCCCAACCTAGTTTTAATAAAACGTGATTCCTAACAGAATGTTAAATGGAGTAAAGTCAAGTCCCTAACAAAATACAAGACTAGTAGTCTACAATATCTAAACATCATTAAGTAAACCAAGGTGGGCTTTATTAATGATTTTGTAACAAGAAGATTGGCGGGTTCAATGGTGCCTTCGACGGTCTTTTAAAGTATAGGAGTATTTGCAATAGTCACAATACCGAGAATAGTGATGTCTAGATATATCTGACCGATGATGACTTTGATTTTTGAGTTTGTCTCTCTCTCTGTCACCCTCCTTGTCAGGATCCCTGCCTCTATGAGACCTAAGCCTAGCCCTCTTTCTACCTGGTTCCTTCTCTCTATCAGTCTCTCTTTCCATCTCTCATACTTTATGTTTGTCCTCCCTTGAGTCTCCTAAAATTGGCTGACTGGTTGACTCAGTATCGCTCTTCTATGAATCTATAGTCTTTTCATGCGGCATAGTAACAATTGCATCCTTAGGGTCGTAATCTGCTGATCCCGGAGTACACTGATAACTAAGACTTTTTAGGTTCTAAAAGGGTTATCAATCCCTTAGCTGTTGTAGCATAAAGGGTGTCAAATCCATATGTGTGGTAGTTAGGCACGAGTTTATAAGATAAGTTCTTAAGTCAAGTGATCAAAGATGAGTTTGGTGACAAGTAACAAAAGAAAGCATAAACAAGAAACAGACAAGCAATGATTAATGAACTAAACAAAGTAATTAAAAAAGATGATGATTATAAAGCAAATGATAAGAGATAAACCTCTAGATGTGATAATTGATTAGGGTGCTTTCAATGTTGATTCATGATGCCAAGAAAATAATGCAATACTTGTTACTCTTCAGTCTAGACTTCAAAAGCTGATTAATTCATTCCCATGACAGTAATCCTTTTGCAAATCACTTAATCAATATTAATTCACCTTAAGCAAGATCAAGCAATCAACAAACATAAAGTTTCAAGTCTAATGATGGCCAGACAGTTTTTACTTAAAAGAACACTGAATCTTACACAGAAAGATGCAAAAAGTAATCACATGATCTCAAAACCAATTAACTTAGAACTCTAATCTAGATTAATCCTCTCATGAAGGCATTAACCTCTACACTAATCCATTTTTAAACCAAATTCTTATTTGTGAAGTATGAATCAATGAGAATTACAGTTCTAATATGTAATTCATGCATTTAGCTATCACTCTCATAATGAAAAAGGAATAAACCCTTAAGTTAGCTCATTCAGGCATTTCATCAAACACCTTGTGGATGGAGAAATGCCTAAGGTCTAGATCAGAGTGATGTGCAAAAATCTAGCATTAAGAGCAGCTAACTAAGGAAAGGAAATGAGAATCTAGAACCTAAACATCATAAATCAAGCATCTAAGCACCCTAATCTACCCACCTAGAAGCTTAAGAGATGACTACTCACTAATCATGATGAACACACCATTTCTTTTGCAAGAGGTGATGTTAATCATGATTAGAAACAAAGATGAGATTATGCAATGATAATAAACAGGTTTTAGATGATTAAATCTGCAAGATATCTCTTAATCACGGTCGTTTTACACTAAAAAGGAAAGAGAAATAAAGAGAAAACAAGATAGAAGATAAGATGTCTAGGGTTTTTTCTCCCAAAAACTATTTATACTAAGGGTCTTCGACCGGGCCAGCCCAGGAAAAACTGGGTACTGACCCGGTTCAGCTGGGTCTTGTGGTTTATGTGCGAGATGGTCACTTCCCTGCCCAAGTCACGCCCAACTCGGTCTCATATGCGAATATATGTGCAAGATGGTTCCACTTCATGTCCAACTCGCACACCCAAGTCGCACAGTTTTTTATGTTTAGCCAAATTTGATTCTGGAAGTATCTACCCTCGTCAGAGTCACCTTACACGCATATCTAAGGTAGCAGCTTGCTCCCAGACTATGAACATTCATGGGTGCGAGTTTACCAAGTCGCACACCCAAGTCGCAGCATTTTTCATCTTCTCAGACCACTCTGCGTTTAAGGCAGCATAACTTCTTGAATACTGGTCAAAATGGCTTGATTCAAACTCCAGTAGCAAGGCAGCTCAAATATCAAGACTATTGATGAAGATTGGAAATGCATCCGGGGAATGGAAGGGTTCGCGGAGGGTTGATCTTTGACATGCACTGGAACGATCCGGAAAAGGTTTCTACACCAGTGTTCATTCCGGAAACGTTATCTCCCATCCCGAAGCTCCAAATTGTGTGATATCAAGATTTCTGGAAAGAGGACTTGAAGCTCTTGAATCTTGATGACGGGCCTGTAAACTGAATCGGAACGGAAAGGCATTGTCCAATGTAATCTTTGTTGCACATCAGACCGGTCTGCAATACAAGCGAGACAGGCATGTTTTCTGGTGGCTATAACTCTCAGCTCACTGATCCGAATTCTTGGATTACAACTTTTCTAGATCCGAGACTCAATCATCTCCAACTTTCATGAAGACCCCGACAGCTGAATCGGACGGCAAGGCTTCCCGGCAAGGCAATCTTTCAGACGTATTAGATTGCTCCGAAATAGGTGTGAGACAGGTGTGTTGTCCGGTGGCCTTATCTTTCAGCTCGCTGCTCCAAATGTATTGATTTTAAATTTTATGGAATCTAGACTCAATTATATTGATCTTTGCTGAAGACCCTGGAAGCTGAATCGGCCGGGAAGACCTTCCGCTAACGTGATGTCTGAGATGTAACTGCACCCGAAATTTTTGGCCGAGAAACCTAACCAGCCAGTACGTGTTTTGGCCGAGAGATCTACCCACAGTATGGATTTTAGCCGAGAATCTTCAACCATCAGTACAGTCTTTTGTCGAGAAACTCAAAATTGCCCTTTTTCACCATTTTTGATCATTTCAACTCCATTTCTTCATGTGGTTCACATTTTCCACTCCAAATAAGCTCCATGAGCACCTGTTTATGCAATCTCTAATGTAATCTCTAAAGTTCTAAAACAATACCTAAAGACCTAAAATGTTTGCAAATGAGACAGGATTTGGACTTAAATATGTATACTAAATGATGTAATTTATGAATATATCATACACTTGGCATCAACAGCATCGCCTACTGTCGGCAACACCTCCTGTAACACAGTAGAAATGAACATCAAACTTAGTTTTGGTAATAGCAAAAGAAAATGCATTTGGATTTTAGATTTTGTCAAACCGACAATAAATTAAAAAAAAAGCCCTGTTTCAATCTGACATATCATGTATCGTAGCAGTAGTCCATCGGTTCTGTTTGCACTGATATGCACAATATTCTCGCAAAAACCACAAAAAATATAGATAGCAATCTACCTCAGCTTTGTAGCTGAGTGAGCTTGAGAATTCGCGGATCTACTGGAAAATGTAAACGGCTTCCCATCCTTGCAAACTGAGATATACTGAGCCTTTGGAAGACTGTATAGATGAGCAAGAACTCTACATACTTTGTCAATGATAGATTTATCTGCATCAAATGCTTTCCACCAAGGTGAATTCTCCGGGGACTTGAAACCTACGGGCAGTAGCATACACGACCCCACAAGCCACAACCTCGCTTCTGAACCTTACACAGAGGGTTGTACGCAGACTGCATATATAGGAGTATAAACAAAGATCAAGTAAGATAACATCACAGAGGAAAGCATGACAAGCATACTCAAATCAAAATACAATAGTTGTGCATATACACAGCTGATATGCCAAGCTTCAGCTGAAAATGTCAGATCTAAGTAATCATATAAATAATATCAATTCTAAATTTTTAAAAATATGAGTTACCCATCATTTGCCAGATTCCAATCTTCTTGCCTTAGTTCTGGAGGTGTTTGAAGTGTGGCAAGGTAGTTTGATATGAACTTGACAAACAAAATTCATCTCTTTCAGTATATGTCTCTCAGTTCTGCTTAATTCAACTTTCAACTGAGAGAACTTCTGCAGAAAGTCAACAAGTAGGAAAGCTATTCCCATAAGTAAAATGTAGACATAAGAAAGAAGTTAATGAACTTGCTACTCAACAGCAATTTGAAAGAGATCACGGCTTGTATTTGGTAGCCAGAGGTCTTAATCCTGTCCAACAAAAACCTAACGGCATCAGAATTATGCTTCCGAAGGCTTGGTCTCTGGAAGGGATGCTTGAAACTCAGATCAACGATAATAATACGGTAAATTTCCACTTCAAGAAAGAGCATCAGATGCTAACAATCCTTGATAATGGACCATATAACTACAAAGGATGGATGGTAGCACTAGACCCATGGAGCCATCGGTTCTATCATACCTTCCTCAGGCATATCCCCTTTTGGATACAAATTATCAACCTTCCTGCAATCTATAGGCGTGACGGTATAGTAAGAAGTATTGGCTCTAGATATGGTCAAGTTGAGGACGTTCTTATCATTCAGCCGACAATCGATCATCCAGCTGAAGTTTGGGTTAAGGTGGACTTCAATGTGGATGATACCATCATCTTGGCTCGCACTGTTCAAATTATGCGTACTGGGCCTCCGGTGGATTTGCAATTCAAGTATCAAGGATTACAGAAGTTCTGTACAACATGCAGTAGTCTAAAGCATAACTATGATCTCTGTGAAAAAAGCTATCTCTTTCATCTGCAATGGAAGCTTAACATTGGGAACAATCCATATATGGTTGTTAAAGAGAGCTTGAAGCGATATCTGCTATGAAAACGGTAAAAGAAGTACGAGAAAGTTCAGGAGTTCAGTCGACTCCTCCTCTGTTATTTCCTCCTACTGGTTTTTTGCATAAAGCAGAGCATGATAGAGCTACTCCTCAGATGATTTGTGAAGATTCTGGATCCTCTGATATTGCTACCCGAGAAGAAGTTCCAACAGCTATGATGGGAGATGTTGTTATGGAACACAATAAACAAGGTGTGAAGAAAAATTCCCAGATTCTGATCCTATAGGTGATTCGTCTCTTTCAATGAAACCAACTAATGTAGCTCCTACAAGCAACGGTTTGGTGGTTCCCCTTAAACCACCAAAGACGGCATGAAGATATTACATTGGAATTGTCTGGGACTGGGAACCCTCTGACAATTCCACATGTGCAAGATATCAGTGTTGTTGATAAACTTAGAAGTGATCTTACTTATAAAAAAAGTTTTATTTTACCTGGCTTATTCCTGTTCGAAAAGAAAATCATGAGATAAAACCTCAAATTGTCTCTTTGGTAAAGCAGAACCAATTCCATTGAATCTCTACTGAGCATCCAATGGACCACACTGATCTTTTTGAAGAAATCTCTGGAATGGTGAGAACAACTCCAGAAACTATGGACTATGTGAAGTGTAAGCTTTTTCCTTTCTCTCTAAGTGATAAAGCATTTAGATGGTTAAAATCTATGCCATCTGGTTCTATTACTTCATGGGAAGAATGCAAGTCAGCTTTCCTGAACCACTTCCACACTAAGTCAAGATCAAACCAGCTGATAAACAAGATAGAAAGCTTCCAACAAGGCCCAATAGAATCATTCTATGAAGCCTGGGAGCGATTCAAGGAGTATGAAAGAGACTTCCCTCATCATGGTTTCTCTGGATCAACCCTGCTAAGCACCTTCTACAATGGACTTCAACAGAAGTATCAACTTTCTCTTGACACTGCCAGCAATGGAAATTTCAGTTCAAAAACCATACCACAAGGGAGAGCACTCATCGAAAATCTAGCTGTAGCCAACAGCAACAACAACCCTTAGTATGACAGATCAAAGAAGACTATTACTAGTCATGAATCAAGGGAGATTGCTGAGCTAAAAAGCATGGTAAGTCAACTTCTTAAGTCTCAAATTAAGAATATACATGCTTGTGATACTGCTGTAGGAAATGAGGAAGATGGAAGATATGAAGAAGATGGCATGTACCAAGAGGAAGAAATCAATTTTATGGGAGCTCAGGCATACCATAATCGATCGAGTCCAGCTTTCAACAACAACTTCAGGAACTCTGGTGCCAAATTCAACAATCTCTCATACAGAAATCAATCCGCCCTATCAGCAGCAGTAAAGGAGTTTTCAAAACAAGTTTCAAAGTGGAAACTATGGAGGAGGAAACTTCCAACAACGACCACCTTTCAATCCCCAACAAGCACATACCAGCTCTTTAGAAGTAACCCTTTTCCAGCTAAGCAACCAGGTAAAATCGCTTGAACAAACGATGATGCAGACTACTCAAGGCAATGATAAGTTAATCAGGGAAATGGGGGTGAAGATCGATTGTATTTACAATGACTTCAATGGGAAGTTCAAATCTCTTGCGACCCATGTCAAGCAATTGGAACATCAGATAGGTCAAACTGTAGATTCAATGAAGAGACAACCATGAGTTTTACGAGGAAGAGTTGAAGATAATCCAAAGAAGTTCTGCAATGCTATGACAGCAGTTTTGGAAGAAGAACCTATCGCAGACTCTAAGGAAACATCGACACCTGAACCTCTCATGAAGGACTCTGAAACAGAGCATGAGAGAAGCCAAGTCATTCCGGTTAAAGTACCCAAACGCTTGCCTGACCAAAGACTTAAAAAGTCTAAGGATCCAGGGCGTTTTTCCTTCAGGTGTTCAATCTTTGGAATTGAATTTTCAGATTGTTTATGTGATTCTGGTGCTAATGTGAATGTTATGTTAAAATCTGTTGCTGAGAAACTTGGTATAGGTACATTTTTCCCATCTCCAGTGAGGATAATCTTTGGTGACTCATCTCAAAAGAGAAAGGAATGATCCAAGACTTGCCACTGATCATTGGAAACAAAACAATCCCAGCCGATTTTCAAGTTTTGGAGATGGAAAAAGACAAAGATAGGCCTTTGATATTTGATCGCCCATTCTTAGCCACTATAGGTGCTGTTATTGACCATGCAAATCGCTGTTTAGTTTTCTTAAATGTGGACAGGAAAAAGTTCTATAAGACCACACCAAACCCAACTCCAAATCGAAATGACAAGAACAAGGAGAAGGTGTTGGATGACAAAAAGGAACTAAAAGCACTTGCATCCAGGCAATTTGAGAAGATCAAGATAGTGGTGCCACCAGATATCAGCAAGGAGAAGGAGAAAATCTTGAAGGAATTGTTGAGAAGACAAAACATGTCCTCAAGGATGCAAAAATCTTTATGAAGGGAAAAGAGATTTTGATTGAAGATGAAGGAAGTCCCAAGTTCAGGCTAAGAAGGATCCCAAGGACTCTTAATTCAAGGGATCCTGTCTCTTCTTCTCAATCCTAATCCTGCTAAGAGTCTAGCTAAAAGACTTTAAACAAAGGCGCTTAATGGGAGGCAACCCATTTGGTATGATTTTCTTTTTATTTCTTTTTCTTTTATTTGATCTTTTCTTTTCTTTTTATGCATTTCAGGCTTTCATAAAACCCAGAAAAACCAAAAACATTAAAAAAAAACCAGAAAATACAAAAAGATAAGAGGAGGAAACAGGAAAACGGGTGGGAGTTCCCGGATGCATCTGCCGCGGTCGTGATCAACCCAGCCGCGGCCAAGCCCTTCTCAGCCGCAGTCCACGTTCCTCGCCTGCGGCCAAGCCTATCTCGGCCACGGCCGCGCGCGCTTCACCTGCGGCCGGCCAAATTTTTTTTAAGAAAAACACATTTTTAAAAGAAAATGAGTATTTAAAAGATCAAAAAGGTCTTTCTCTTTATCTTCCCCAACAAGCTTGGAGATCTTGAGAAAAAGCAGATTTCAAAGTTGAAAAATCCTTTCCAAATTTTCAAACATATCTCACTCTTTTTCCAAGGAGATATCAAATCTATCATCACATAACACTTTCATCAAGGTATGAGCTCAAATTTCTTACTTATCCTTAAGAACTCAGATTTAGGGTTTTCTTAGAATGAGTAGAAATTCACCTTAGGATGATTGGAAACTATCTTTGCACTTAATACTAGACTACTGGGTAGTTTAATTGCATGATTCAACACTTAGACCATAGATATTTAAAATTTTCGAAAATCTGAGATTTGAGACATTGAGCAAATCCAAATTTGGAGATCTGTTTGATTCAGCTTCGAAAATCTGTATTGTTAAGTTCTTGTTGATAGAAAACCATATTAGATTACATATGAGTGAGCAAAAAAACATCCTGATTCAGAAATCTCATGTGTTGAAGATCAATATATCGAACTTGACAAGAAATTCTCAGATTTTGTAATTTTTGATGCATTTACAGCTTGTTTGACATGATAATGTGTTTGTGATATCTCTATAAACACCTTGTTCATAAAAATTGATACCAAAGCAGTTTGATTTATCATTTGTCTCGAGAATCTTGTTTTTGCAGGTCATGGATCTCTCTCAAGTTCGACTGATTCGAACCAAGACGAGCCCTCATGCAAAAAATCCCCATTCACAAGAGGCATATGATGCATTGAACGAGACACAACTGAGTGAAGATGAACCTCTATCCACATTCATTTCCTCGCAAAGAAGATTTTTTTCAGCAGAGATTTGAGCGAACCTCTATGCAGCTATCTTTCCCTCGAAAAGTCAAGTCTTCCTCTAGGCCGAAAGCGAAGTTTGTTGGTAAAGCCATTGACCCAGACATCAACTACTTGGCGCAGCTTGAGAAGCTGAAGATCAAGCCTACTCCAGCATTTGACTACTCAACTCTTGAGATGCTTGGAAACAGAGAAGATGTGATATGGTATCTTGATAGGCTTGGAATGAGATCATTCATGGAGCAGAATTTTCAGACCTCTGAGAACCACACCAAGGAGTTCCTTGCATCAGCAACTTTGAACTACAAGAAGAGAGCTACTCCTAGAGCTCTAGATGGCACACTCTCCTTCTCTATTGGAGGTCATCCTTACTCTCTAACCATCTTAGAGATATGTGATGCTTTGAAGTTGCCTTATTGTGATGAGATTGCATTGGAGAAGGATTCAGATGAGGATCTTTGGAAACTGATGGGTTATGGAGTTTATGACAAAGGAAGGTCCAAGGCATCATTATTTTCTCATCCTGCTGTCTGCTATGTGCATAAGCTACTAGCACACATTGTGCTTTCACGAGCCAATCAAGCGAATGTCCTTAAGCCAGAGTTGGTGACACTACAGCTACCATTCGCTGATCACCCTAGGTTTCCTTGCTTTGCTTGTATCATTGCAAGGAACCTAGTGAAGGTTAAGCATGAGATGCTTACATCTGATTGTCAGGACTACTCACCAGTTTTTTGGGAGCACCATTACTTCGCTTATGATAGCAGTAGGAGTAGATTTTTCATCTGAGACACCTCTTAGAGAGGATTGGTTTGATCTTTCTCAGTTCTCTAGAGAGAAGACTATCACTAGGGCCAAGATGGACCCAATTGGATTTGCTTACAAGTTCTCCATTAGTTCCACCGAGTACAGGGTCTTTCTACCATCGGATTCAATGCCCCGTCTCCGAGATGGTTTAGACCCAGGATGGAAACCAGAGACTAGCGACTTCCTACCATCTTTGCCACTCTTACCTCTGACCATGAAGCAATTTCTGGCTGCAAAAACCAAGAGAGAGGTAGCTGCAAACAGTAGGAGACTTCAGCCTGCACCATCTTCATCCAGAGCCAGTTCTTCTCGGATCAGAGCATCCACTAGGAGTGATGAAGACTTTGCAGCTTTGAAGAAGAAGCTTGACCAGCAAGAGAAGATCAACATGCACATGAAGAGGCTACTGAAGAACCGCCGTTTGATGATGACTCCTCTGCCACAGAGACAGATGACAGCCATGAGACATAGGCGCCTACCCATCACCACATCATACACACAGTTCTATCACCATTTTTCTTTTCTTTTATTTTAGACTCTTTCACTTTTATTTTACAATCTTCTCACCAACTTTTTCACAATAGGGACAGTATGATTTAAGTCTGAGGGAGGATGTCTATCCGTACTAATTTATTTTTATTTGTTTCTTATCTTTTTCTGCAATTTTTAAATTTTTCTATGTTTATTAAAAGACCTTGAGTATTTTTCAGGAATGATTGACACAAAACTATGATGAGTAAGACCCATGTGCTTCTAGACTTTACATGTTAATTCTTTTGTGGTTAGTACTAGACTAGGCGGTACCTAGAGTACTGGCACTACAAACTCCCACCAGAGGATTTCTACTCATGGAGACTTTTTCTAACAGGATATACTAGCTCATTTCACCTGAACATAATCTTGACATCTAATTTTCTTATCATTGGTTTTAGCAGGCATCATGATACATATCTAGGACATCTTTACATCATTATTACCACCCTTTGTTGTCCTAGATGGCCAGTTCATCTTTAGCTGGTACCACACCCTTTACCCAAAACCATAATTTCAAACTTCATGCATTCTCTCTTTAGCCCTTTTGGCAGATATGTGCAAAAACGCCGGAAAGGGATGAACAATATGGTTTCAGTCACTCAAGAGAAGGACTGAAGAAATTTGGGAAAGTGGAGCATCAAGAATATATCAAAGCAGAATGGTGCCTCAAAAAGCTTGAATTTAAAAGTAAATTTCGTGCTTCCTAAGATTCTACATCCAAAGGCATTTTCCCCTTTTGAAAAAAAAATCGAAAAAAATGAAAGGAAAGGAAAAACAAGAAGCCTATTAGAGTCAAAGTTGGCTGAAATTATCTGGAGCAAGGACTACAAGTATTTATTTGTAAGCATTGGTTTTAAAACCTGGACAAAAATCTAAGTCTGGGGGAGTTATGAGGAGAACGTGAAGAAAGAAGATCAAGAATCTTAAAGCAAGAACCTCCACCCTCTCTTGCTGTTTTGCATAATATCTTGTCTCTCCGGAAAAGGTAACCCTAAACACTGATATGTTCATAATTTGCATCATTTAGGTTGTATATTTCATTCCAAATCATGTTATTTCTCATGCATATTAGGTCCTTAGGTGTTGTTTTAGGACTTAGGAGTTGCATTAGGTCCCAATGAGGCTCTGCATGTTTGGAGTGCTTATCAGGTGTATTTGGAGCTATTCGGAGTTCAAAAGGTGATACCAGGAAGAGAAATGGTGACCAGAGCTTGAAAGACGGTGAAAATGGGTCTTTTGAGGTTTTCGGCAATTTTCACGTATCGCAGGCAACTTTTCTCGGCGATTTTCATGTACCGCGAGTGAGTCTCTCGGCCAAAACACGTACCGCTGTCAAGGTTTCTCGACCAAAATTTCCAGGTCCAGACGCATCTCTGAAAACGCGTTACCGGAAGGTCTTTCCGGCCGATTCAGTTGTCGGGTGCTTCATCAAAGTTGGAGAGGAGTGGATTATGGTTCTAGAGCAGGTGGAATCGTAGGATTTGGAGGCGTGAGCATAGAGTTAGGCTCACCGGAAGGCATGCCTATCTCGCTACCGTTTTGGACCGACTCGATGAGCTTCAAAGATTGCAAAGGAAGATGCACTTCCAGATCGATTCAGTCTACAGGGCCTTCATCAAGATTCGAAATATTTGAAGCTTCTTTCTGACCGTGTCAATGCACTGTGAAGATGAGCCCTTCCAAGGACCTTCCACTTCCCTAGCGCCGAAGGTTCCTTCACCAAAGTTAAAGATTTGTGAGTGCTCTTTCCACTGAAGTTAGAATCGCGCCATTTGGACCAGTATCCTGGGAGTTACTCTCCCCCAAATGTGAAGTGGTCCGAGGAGACCTGAAGCCTGCGTGATAGTCTTGCGACTTGGTTAACTCGCAATGCCTGGAGATTAATGTCTGGGGATTGAGCTGCGTGTTGAGATGTGCGAGTAAGGTAACCCTAGATGAGGTCAAAGGCTCTCGAGCATGAAAAATACTAAGTCCACAAATGTGCAACTTGGTCATGCGAGAACTGAACCGCAGAAACGTTCGCTGTTTACCCCGACTTGGGCTTGCGACTTAGGATTGATGAAGACCATCCCACACATATCTCTAAAGGCCCGTGCTACATGGTCGGGCGAGTTAAGGAGCAAAGGGAACTGAACCGCTTGAAGATTTGCGTTTTACACCGAGAGAGGAATGCTGCTATGCTTACATAGTTTCATCTCGCTGAAGCTTCTTTCTAGGCCTGTGCGAGTTGGGCATGCGACTTGGGACTAAAGGAGGACCAACTCGCACACATTTTCTCCCCAGATTTCGTCTTGGTCATGCGAGTTAAAGAAAAGAAAGACTGAATCGCACAAAGACTCGCAGAATACACTTAGTTGGGCATGCGGCTAAGGCTGAAGGATTTAAGGCTCAGAAGACTGTTCCTGTAGCTGTGCGACTTGGGCATGCGACGTGGGAAGCACCTGACCAACTCGCACACTCGTCATTTTACCCATTAAAGCCGGGTCAGGACCTGGTTTGTTCTGGGCTGACCCGGTTCGTTTTAAGACCTATATATAGTTTTTTAGGGTTTTACCCCAAGACTTAAGCTTTATTCCTTTTGTTTCTTGCCTCTTTTTTGAAAAGACTCCCTTTTAGAAGAGTAATGTCGATTTTTAAGGGTTATAATCAAGAGAGTTTGAGAAATCTGTGAGTTTAAAGCTGCAAATCCATCATTATCCATCTTCTCCATCTCCATTTCTCTCATTAATCATGCCAATCTTCTCAACTTGCAAAGGTTTAAGAGAGATTAGTATGATTAGTGAGTAACCCCCATATTAAGGTCTTAGATATGTAGATTAGGGTGCTTAGGTGCTAGATTAGTGAGCTTAGGGATTAGATCATTCATCTTCCATTCTCTACAACCTGTTCTCTAAGCTAGATCCATACACATCATATGTGGTCTAGATTCTGGGCATTTCATGCACCAAAATGTTTTGATGAAATGCCTGAACCAAGGTTGTTAGAGGTTTAAGTATTTTTCATCATGGGAATGATTGTTTATATGCTTAAATGACAGATTAAACTGGTTCTCAGTGCTTGTTAATTCAAGTTTCACTAATGATGATTGGGTTAGAAACTGTTTTAACATAGAAGTTAATGCCTTCATGAGAGGATTAGCTTAGTTAATGATGTTTAAGTTGAATGGTTTGCTTGATCACATGATTCATTAGCTCATTGGTTTAGTACCAAAGGCACCCTAATCCACTATCATGTCTAAGACCTTTCTCATCATCATACATACATTCTCATCTCATTTAGTCTATTTACTTGCTTGTTTAAGTTGATCAGTAGCTTTAATTCTTGTTTTAAGCTTGTTTAGTGGAAGTAACATCAAAACATCACTCATTTGGCTTGAATTAAGAACTGATCCTGCATCTTAGTGATATACTCATAAATTGCATCATTTAGTGTACATATTTTAGTCCAAATCATGTCTTATCTCATGCATTTTAGGTCTTTAGGCATTGTTTTAGGACTTAGAAGAATGCATTAGGTCCAAGAGAGTTTTGCATGGTTTGGAGTGTTAAACAGGTGCTTTTGGAGCCAATTTGGAGTGGAGGATGTGATTCAGATGAAGAAATGGAGTTGGAATGATCAAAAATGGTGAAAAGGAGCAATTTTGGGTTTCTCGGCAAAATGGTGTACTGAAGGTCGAAGGTTCTCGGCCAAAATCCTTCCCGCGGGCAGCTTTCTCGGCCAAAAACACGTACCGCGCCCAAGTCCCTCGGCCAAAAATCCCGGGTGTAGATACATTTCCGAAATCGCGTCACCAGAAGATCTTGCCGGCCGATTCAGCTGTCGCAGTCTTCATAGAAGTTGGAGATAATTGAGTCCAGAGTTCAGAACAGTTGGAATCAAAGAATTTGGACCACGGAGCTTAAAGATATGGTAATCGGAAGACGAACAGGTCTCGCATCTATTCCGGAGCAATCCGATACTCCTGAATGACCGCCTGTCCGGGGAACCTTCCGGTCCGATTCAGCTGTCGGGTGATTCACCAAAGTTGGAGAGGATTGGATCACGGTTCCATAGCAAGTGGAATAATGGAATTCGGACGCGTGAGCAGAAAGTTGAGCTTGTCGGAAGAAACCCCTGTCTCGCTGCCGTCTTGGACCGATCCGATGAGCTCCGAAGAATGCGAAGGACGGCGCACTTCCAGGCAGATTCAGTTTCCGGGGTCTTCATAAGAATCAGAGATGTTTGAGTCCTCTTTCCATAACGTCCGAGATCATCCAATTCGGATCTATGAGCAAGAAGTTAACGTCTCCGGAATGGACACATGTCTAGACGCCTTTCTCTGATCGTGTAAATGCATTGCGAAGATGAGCCCTCCAGGAAGCCTTCCACTTCCCAAGCGCCGATAGTTTCTTCACCAAAGATCGAGCTGAATGAGTTATCTTTCTCATGGAACTGGTTTCAGGTCATTTGGAGTTACGAGCTGAAAGTTACACTGAACAGAAGAGAAGCTGCTCAATTCGGGTTTTAAGAGATGCGACTGTAAGCTAAGTGTTGTGTCCTACCTCGGCGTGAATACCTCCGCATGTTATGCCGAGGAGGCATGTTTACGAAGCCTTGGGACTATACCTCGAGGTAGGACTTCGGTCTTTCAACACCGAGGCTCCCTTGATCACCAAAATGATCCCCAAACGACTAAGTGTTGAAGCAGACCTTGGTGTGAACCCTTCAGCATGCTATGCCGAGCTCCTATGTTACACAAACCTCGGGTACCAGGCACCTCGGCATGTATGCCGAGGTCCTCATCTCTCCAACCCAGATCACAAACAAATCCTCTTCACGTTTCAAAGCTTTAACCGGATCAAATGCCAAGTCTCATGCATGTTCTTCAAGTGTTCATCAAAGTTTCAACCCAGCACATGACCCCCTGGTGTATGGCCCTCGGTGTGAGACTTCTTCAGATGGCGAGGGGTGGCTCCAGCAACCCAGAAAGGGCGGGTCAGTACCCAGTTTGTCCTGGGCTGACCCGGCCCACACCCTTTTATATAAATAGTTTTTAGAGACTAAAACCCTAGTTATGCTTTATCTTATCCACTAATCTGCTTTCTCTTTGTTTTCTCTCTACTTCTTAGTGTAAAAACGAGTTTGATCAAGAGATAACTAGCAGATTTAATCATCTTAAAGCTGTTTCTTATCATCTAATCATCTCATCTCTGCTTCTAATCATGATTAACACCACCTCTTGCAAAAGAAATGGTGTGTTAATTATGATTAGTTAGTAGTTATCTTTTAAGCTTCTAGGTGTGTAGATTAGGGTACTTAGATGATCGGTTTATGATGTTTAGGTTCTAGATTCTCATCTCCTTTCCTTAGTTAGCTGCTCTTAATGCTAGATCTTTGCACATCACTCTGATCTAGACCTTAGTCATTTCTCCACCCACAAGGTGTTTGATGAAATGTCTGAATGAGCTAAGCTAAGGGTTTATGCCTTTTTCATCATGGGAATGATTTGTTAAATGCATGAATGACATATTAGAACTGTTTCTTAATGCTCACTGATTCATATTTCACAAATGATGATTTGGTTTGAAAGTGGATTAGTGTAGAGATTAATGCCTTCATGAGAGGATTAGTCTAGATTTGAGTTCTAAGTTAATTGGTTTTGAGATCATGTGATTGCTTGTTGCTGCTTTCTGTGTAAGATTCGGTCTCTTTGAAATAGAAACCGTTTGGTCATTATTAGACTTGATACTTTATGCTTGTTGATTGCTTGATCTTGCTTAAGGTGAATTAATCTTGATTAAGTGATTTACAAAGAGATTATTGTCATGGGAATGAATTAATCTGCTTTTGAAGTCTAGACTAAAGAGTAACTTGCATTGCATTATTGTTCTTAGCATCATGAATTGATATCTACAGCACCCTAATCAATGATCACATCTAGAGGTTTAGCTTTTACCATTTGCTTAATCACCATCATCTTGTTTGGCTTAATTGTTTAGTTCACTGATCATTACTTGTTTGTTTCTTGTTTATATTTTCACTTGTTACTTGTCACCAAACCTGTCTTTGATTAGCTTGACTTAAGAACTTATCTTATAAACTAGTGCCTAACTACCACACATATGGATTGACACCCCTTATACTACTTTGACAAGGGGATTGATAACCCATCTAAGAGCCTCAAAACTCTTAGTTATCACTTAGTATCTACACATGATGGATTGATACCCTTTGTACTGCAAAGTGACAAAAGGGATTGATAACCCCTCATTTAGAGCCTTGAAAACTCTAGTTATCAAACACTAAAAACCTCACCTTCTAAACAAACCTTTTGATTACCTAGCCTTGATTGCCTAGCTAAACTCCTTTCGATGAGAACCACTGGAACCTATAAATGAATGTTAAAGGCTAGTTGACTGGAAGATAGGTTTAAGTTGTGTAGACTTTTGCATGATGGATCAACGGACTAGTTATGCTTGTGCTTTGGTGAGAATTTTCTAGACTATCCCTGATTTTAGCATAATGACTAACTGTGGTTTAGAAGCATGGTCTCTGAGATTTTGTTAGTTCCTGTGATTTTCAAACCTCTTTTCCAGGTTTAGATCTTTGGTTTTGTTTGAGGACAAACAAAGGTTTAAGTCTGGGGGAGTTGATAACACCTGATTTTGACCACTTTTATTGATCACTTTCACTATCTTATGCAGATGTTTTTTACTCATTTTTAAAGGTTTTATAAGTGTTTTCCATGTTTTGGAGTTTTAAAAGGCTTTTCAGGAAACTTGGAGCTTTAGAGTGCATTTTGGAGCAAAAGTATATTTTTGGATAAATGCAGGCCCTCAGAAGTTTGGCAACCAATGAAGACATTCTAACCATCTCATCATCCCCAAATGTGGAGACATTATAGAGGAGACAACCAGCTTTCCAACACACTTGGATTCAAATCAATCCAACGGTAAGATCTCCAGATATCATCAATGCACTGAAGGCGAATCAACACAAGACCAGTCAAGCACAAGTGCTTTCACCCGCGGCCAGCCTTCTTTCCACCGCGACTCAAGGTGTTTCACCCCCGGTGGACCTATTTCCAAACCTCAGAAGCCCAACTAAAGCCCAAGACACTTCCTGCACCCAATTTACAAGCCCTAGACGCCCAAGACTTGGAGAAACACTATAAATACTCATTTTTAGGTCTTTTGTAAAGGAATCTCTTTCTTCTCTTTGAGAGAGAACTCATTTGTAGTTTTCGGTTTTATTTTATGCATTTGTAGAAGCTCTCCATCGCCACTCTGTCTTCAATAAGAGAAGATTTCCTGCAACTTTGTTTCTTTTACTTTTCTTCTTCTTAGTCCTAAACCGATGATGATGTCTACCTAAGCCATGTCTGAGTAGTCACCTAGTTGGGTGAAAGGGTAATTTAAAGGGACCTCATGTTCGAATGACATCTAGGTTTTTAGGAAAAATGATTTCAATTTGTAACATGATTCTCCCATTCATCCAAATCTCAAAGCGGTAATTCTGGATTGATCACCCAGAATCCGATCCTAGGTTTAATCCGAGCCACGAGAGTGTTGTATCTGGGTTGCCTGAACTGGATCTTATGGACATCACCGTCGTAGGAGACGAAAACTACCTACGGAGGATATGTTAGCAGAGATGGATTCTGATTTACAAAGCATGATCTTGTTCTGGCATGAGAGTGAGAGTTAATTGCCATGAACAAGTGATTAGATGATTAGGGTGACGAGAGTTGGCTAATCTTACATGTGTCTATCCTAGTTTCAGAGTCATAGAAAATCCTTGCCTACATTCCTTGTGTTTTAGAACATGAACCCTAAAGATGAACCTTGAACCCAACGCCGTTTTTCATATAGTTTTCAACCGATTTTTATTTCCAGCTTTTTCATTCTCTGCATAATTACATTTAGTGACAAACCAAAAGTCATTTTTATTAGATTAGGTTTACGATTTTTTTTAGCATCAGTTAGAAGTCCTCAACACACAGATCTCTGTGGAATCGATCCCTAAGTACTACTGCGTTTGCTGTGCACTTGCAGCTTGTCTAGTGTAAAACTTGTGTTGCCCACTGCACTCACATCAGCATGTGAATCACCATCCAGGCGTGATTCTGATCATCATGTTCGGAACCCTAATCCGAACCATCACCATGAAGACTCGCGAACTCCACACCATCAAGATGAGCCCTATTCACCACACCTGGTGAACCGTCCACCATCTCATCCTTTACCTCATCATATTCTGCACCAGAACACTGAGGCTGATCGATTTAGGCTCCAACTAGATCGATTAGACACCACACTGAATGAGTTTATTGATCTACAAGCTATTGCTGAATTATACCTTTGTTTGAAACTGGAATCGATGTACTCTTATTTTAGCAGGAAGTTCAAATGTCTCTCTGGTCAAATGAAGACTGTAGAGAATAAAAAGCTAAAATATAATGCAATTCTAGAGGGGAGACTTAAAGACGTTGAAGAAGGAGAAGCAAAGAACATAATTGCCCTTCGTCAAACACTTAAGGAACAAAGAGGCTGCAATGTCCTGATCGAAGATTTGGAGAGAGATTTCAAAGACAGCAAGTGGTACTCTGATGGAGAGATGTTAGAGATGAGTGAAGCGATGGCAAAGATCATAAAACAAGACAGAAGAGCTTGATGCTACTTTAGATAAAGTTGTTTATGCTTAGATGAAGTAGAAGAGAAAGTTGAAAAACTTTCTAAAGATCATAAGAAGTGTGATCTGAACACTGTAACCAATGATTTGGATACCCAAGACGTGCCTGACAACCACTAGAAGCAAGAGAACAACCATGGAGAAGAAGAGATTGAAGAAGCAAGCATGGAGAGCCAGAGGAAGCTGACCGCGTCTGCGAGTGTTTCACCCGTGGCCAGAGTCACTTCCACCGCGGCTCCAAGCTCCTCACCCGCGGTGGAGCATGATTCTTCAGACTGGGAGAACTTTCAACCTCTTTCGGAAACCTGTTCAACTGAAGACCGACCCCATTTGACCAGATCTAGGTTTTTTGATCAAGCTATCTTCTCAATCACTGCACAAGCATCAAAGGAAAAGGAGGAATCCAACACTTATGCATCTTGCAACATGGTTTACACTTGTGACAATAAGATTCAAGAGCAGTTCTCAGAAGATGAAGAGTATGGTTTGTTTGTTGAAGATCCAAACCCTGGGGACAATTCATCTGATTACAAATCAGAACCAATAACCAATAGCATATCCAGAGAGAGACTGATCGAATTCGACAAATTTTTGAAGTCCATTCCTCTCTATCTCGGATTCGATGACATCATGAAGCAAGGCTGCCTTCAAGTTTTTCTTCAGATACAGCAAGGAGACTAAGGAGCACATCAACACTTATTTCAGAAAAGCCAGGTATCTTTCTTTTCCTAGATCATCACCTGATGCAGCTGTTTACAGGATCCATCTCAAAGATCCCCAAGAAGCCAGTGACTACACAAACAAGATCAGCAAAGAAGCACTTGAAGAGTTCAATGAAGTAGTTCAAACTTTGCCCAACAGAATTTCATTTGCCAAAGCATGTAGAGGCTACATGATAGGCCCTTCTATTATGACAGAAAATAATCTATCCAAGAGATGAAAGACTTGTTCACACACGCCCACGATGGTAGACCAGTTCGAACTCTGCACAAAGTTCAAGAAAAATGTCAATTTCTTATCTCTTGTGACATTAGATGTGAAAGATTCCTCAATATTGTTTTGTGATTCTGGAGCTTGCAATCACATGATGTCCAAAGCTACTGCTTTGAGACTTGGCATTAAGCACATTTCAAGTACCATGACAATGATGAGCTTAGCAGATGATTTAAGTGCAACACCAAGAGGGATAGCCCAAGATATACCTCTAAGGATTGGAGTTTGCATAGCACCTGTTGATCTATACATAGTGAAGACCAAACATGACTCATATCCAGTTATCCTTGGATGGTCTTTCTTAGCAACTGCTGGAGCCATCATGGATTAGCCCAACCGGAGAGTTTCTTTGTAAATAAAGATAACTAAGAGTTTTTCAGCTCTTTGTAGAGGTTATCAATCCCCTGTCTTGTAGTACATGGGGTTATCAATCCAAACTTGTGTGTGAGGCACTAGTCTATGTTACTTGTGATCTTAAGTCAAGATGATCAAGTAAGAGTTTTTATCTAATCTACTTAACAAGCAAATGAACATGAAAATGAGATGAAAGATGATGTTTAAACTAGATGGAGATGCGAATGACAAACTATAACCAAGCAAATGATTGGATGATGATAATATATGATAAAGGCCGAAGCTTTAGACAGGATAAAAGACTCGGGTGCTTCCAAGCTAGACTAGCAACTTAATGAATCAGTTTTATCAAGCGGTTTCATTTAACATGAACTCAAAGTATGTTAATCTTCTCATGAAAGTATTAAACATCTAAACTGACCCTCTTTCATACCAAAATCCCTTTTAAGAAGCATGAATCAATCAGCTTTAAGATCCAGTTCAATAAGTCATTTAAGAGAACAAACTATCACTCTCGCCATGAAAGACTCTTAAACCTTTAACCGAGTGGTTCAGACATTTCTACAAACACTTTTGATGCGAGATTTGTCTCAGATCTAAACCTCAAGAGATGTGCTTGGATCCAGCTTAGATATCTCGTCGGTTAAAGAATGAAACATGCAAGACTAGACCCCTAAACTCAGTAATCTATCATGAAAGCACCCTAATCTACCTATCTAAAGCCGCTTAAACGACTACTCACTGATCATAACAAGCTCACTAAGTCCTTTGCAAGACAAGTAGCTAGTCATGATGAGGAGTTTAATGCTGGAGAATAAAAGGAGATAAACAAGAACAAGATTCTGATGTGAAAACGAGATATCAGATTAGATTAATCAAGTTTCACAGGCAGGAAATAAGATAAGATCTAGATCATTAGGTTTCTGGTCCTAAAATCTATTTATAGTGAAGGGTAAGTGTCGCGGGTCAGCCCGGAACAAACCGGGTACTGAACGCTCTTCTTGGGTTGTCGGGTGAGCACCACGGTGGGTGAGAGAGTGGAGCCAAGGTCTTGATACCGAGGGGTGCACGTGAGCAAAGATCAAGATGAAGATCTCAAGAAGAACATGTTAAGAACATGCATAAACCCTAGTCTTCAATCCATCTTCACGTGTGTCCTCAAGTCACTTTGTTCTTGATTCTGGGTTTGTGACAAGGGACCTCGGCATATAATGCCGAGGAGCTTGGTAGTCGAGGGGTTCAGGAAGAGGGAGTCCGGCATGGAACGCCAAGGTCTTTATACCGAGGTGCATGTTCAACACTTAGTCATTTTCAGCTTCGCTTCTCTTGCATGCATGCCTTGATCTCAACATACCGAGGGGTTGGTACGAGGTCTAGCCCAAAATGATTTCAGGAGATGAGCCTCGGCCTGAGCAATGTCGAGGTAACGATGCCGAGGCTTGTAGAAACACTTAGCGCGTATCGCAACTCCTTTCGGCTCATATCGACCAACTCGTCTTCCGGAGGTAATACCTTTCGGCACACGACTCCAAATTGAACGACCTCAGGCGTTCCGGAAAGAGAATTCACAGACCTTGAATATTGATGAAGGCCTCGTAAGCTGGTTCGAGCTGGAAGGGCTTCGTCCCACGTAATCTTTGAAACACATTTGATCGGCTTTCAGATGCATGCGAGACAGGCGTGTCTTCCGGAGGCAATATCTCTCTTCTCACAGGTCCGAATTATGTGACTCCAACTGTTCTGGGATCTTGGCTCGATTATCTCCAACTTTGATGATGACCCCGTAAGCTGGTTTGGACTGGAAGTTTCCCGGCTTTGAGATCTTTGAGGCACGCGGGTGAAAATGGGATTTAGCCAATAAAAGCTTCCCGCGATAAGGAAAATGTCTAAGAATCGTATACCGCGGTAAGCTTTTTAGCCGGTAAAAACTTCTTGCCTCGGCATAAAACTTCATCGGATGGAATTTTCACCCGATACTAATTTTTAGCCGATAACGACCATCCGATAGCGATTTTGGCTGATGTTCTGATCCAGCCGGTACGAGTTTTCGCCGAGAAATTCCTTCCAGCGGTTTTCACCATTTTTGAACCTCGTCTTCACCGTTTCCACTCCTCATCCTCCTCTTGAGCTCTAAATAGCTTCCAAAGCACCTGATAAGGACTTCAAAACATGCAAAAAATCTTTGGGACCTAATGCAAATCCTAAAGCCTATTTTGATGCCTAAAGACTCAATATACATGAGAAAACATATGATATGGACTCTGAAATGCAGCCTAAATGATGCAAAATATAGACATGTCAACTCCCCCACACTTTTCCTTTGCTTGTCCTCAAGCAAAAAGAACGAATGAGAGAAAGAGGTTGTAATGCAACGGGACTTCATATTTCCTTTTAGAGAGAAGTGATCACAATGAGAACTCAAGTTCATGCTCAAATATGCAATGCAAAGCCATACTCAGATATATGCCAACTCAAACAAGGAATCTCCACAAGTTCTCTTCTCTATCAACTCTTTCACGTTCATTAAGCTTGTAACCAGGTGGATCATGTTCATGCAAATCAAGTGAATTCATTTAGCTTGGGACTGGGTTTTGAGATTAAAATGATCTCAATCAAGTAACTGGAACTCCATGCAAGGGGATCACTCAAAAATTAGTAGACTTTAGTAAAATGCTAAGGGTAAAAAGCAACAGATGCATACAAAGATAGAACTGCATCTACCCCACAGCCAAAATGCTTTTCACACTCGCAATTAAACCTCTCAAGACTCTTTCTCTAGTCTACTCACCCCAAATGGCATTTTGCCTTTGACACTCAGTCAGCTCTTGTTACTCTCTTTGTTTCATCTCTTAGGGGAATGCTTTCTTTAACAACCACTTAGCGAGTTTCTTTTCTTTAACACACAAGCTCTTCTTTAACCAGGCCTCTTTTTGAATCTTTTCTTTTCTTTCCCTGAGGCTCTTTTCCTTTCAGCACATGAGCTTTTCTTTTCAGCACACACTCACTTTCTTCCATTTAAGCATTCATTCCCCTAGCCAATCCGGTTCTTTCCACTTTCATCACTCAGATTCTTTTCTTTTCAGCTCGCATACTCAAAATCGATGCTCTCACTTTCAGCTAAACCTAGACTGGCCCTTGATGTTGGACCAGTGTCTACATGCAGCACTATCTTTGTCGCTCTAAACCCAACACTTTTTACCAAGTCTACTAGAAACAAGGCCTCACAAATCATGCACACAAGAAGGGTGTTTAGGCTTCAAATAAAGGCTTGGCTAAAGGCGGGGAACTGTCTCAAGATGAGACATCAGCTATTTGAGCTAGCGAGAGTGATTAAAAGGGGTAAGAAAGCTCAAATATGTATGTGGTACCCATGAATTCCCGATGATGTGCACAAACATGATAATTAGATATCAAATTCAAGGTTCTCACTTAATCAGAGTTGAGTTCAATTCAAACTTGCTTCTCAGATTCGAATCGTTTCAGACTTTGCAAGCACAGAATGAGTTTCACAAGCATATTTAGTTCGAGTTCTCAAGCGATTTACTCTCTAGGAAAAAACCTATCATTACTCCTTGCATTGATGCAATCCTACATGATGCAACTAGACTCGATCATAAAATGCGAAATGCAACTAGAATGAGCATTTTTTTTTGTGAAAATTTTCAGGTTTTTCATGTGCATTAAGCTATATGAGACTCAAAATGCAAAAAGTCAAATAAGAACAAAGAAAACAAGATCAGAAAACATAAAGCTCCTCCCCCACACTTAAATAACACAGTCCCTTGTGTTATAAAAGCGTGTGAGAGAAGTATAAAAAGAAAAACTGGACAGATGCAAGATGATATATATACAAGATGCATATTTACAAGGGTTTGAAGTCGATACCTCAGTCGCTGAGGTCTGATCCCAAGTAGTGCGAGGGATTTGATGTTGAGCAAGACGGTGTGGACTGTCATGGTGGGCTGCTCTCCGAGGGTTCAGGTAGGAATGTCGTGGCCGGATCGATCCAGTCCTCTTTGCCTGGTGGAAACTCAGGGTTCCTCGCGTTTGAGCTTTCTCCAACCTCTTCCTGTGTAACCAGTGCTGTTGAGGTCGCCGAGTTCTTATCGGGTGAAGATGGTGCGGTGAGTTGCTTGACCTTCTTCTTCAGCTGCCTTACACAGTCCAACACGCATGAATGGTCTTGTCTTGCCACTTACACCACTTTTGGAGGGTGTTAACTCTCGAGTACAGCTTCTTGGTATGGTATTCAGGTTCTCCCCACACGTACGGATCAAAATGGTATCGGCCAGCCCCTATTCTTCTCTCAGAGGTTCTTGGTTCCTCATTTTCACACCCGGCTGTTCCATGCTCGTTCGGAGGTTTACATTGCTCATTTAACATGGTGAGGGCTCGGTTAGGCAAGAGAACTTCGTGCCATCTCTGTGCATCAGCGTGAAGTTGTAAACTGATATTTTCATAATTTGCATCATTTAAGTTGTATATTTCACTCCATCTTATTCCATGCATTTTAGGTCCTTAGGATTTGTTTTAGGACTTAGGAGATGCATTAGGTCCCAATGAGTCTTTGCATGTTTTGAATGTTTATCAGGTGCATTTGGAGCTATTTGGAGTTCAAGAGGTGAATCCAGGAAGAGAAATGGTGATCAAAGCTTAAAAGAAGGTTCTCGGCCATTCTCGCTGACCAGGAAGGTTTTTCTCGGCCATTCTCGCGTACCAGGAAGGATTTTATCGGCCAAAACACGTACCGCGGATGGAGCTTATCGGCCAAAACGCATACCGGCTAAAGGATTTCTCGGCCAAAATCTCTGGGTGCAGACACGTTTCCGAAATTGCCTGTCCGGGGGACCTTCCGGTCCGATTCAGATGTCAGGTGCTTCATAAACGTTGGAGAGGGTTGGATCACGGTTCCATTGCAAGTGAAATCACTCAATTCGGACGCGTGAGCAGAAAGTTAAGCTCGGCGGAAGGAACTCCTGTCTCGCTGCCGTTTTGGACCAAACCGATGAGCTCCGAAGAATGCGAAGGACGGTGCACGTCCAGGCCGATTCAGTTTCCGGGGCCTTCATGAGAGTCAGAGATATTTGAGTCATTCAATTCGGAGCTATGAGCAGGAAGATAACGTCTCCGGAATGGACACATGTCTAGACGCCTCTCTCTGATCGTGTAAAGGCACTGCAAAGACGAGCCCTCTAGGAAGCCTTACACTTCCCAAGAACCGAAGCTTCCTTCATCAAAGTTGGATATATATGAGTCTTCTGTCTTCTGAAACATGAATCACTCAATTCGGACAAGTATCTTAGAAGTTACAATCTCCGGAATGCGAAGTGGTCCAAGCTGCTCTGAATGCTGCGAGAAAGCCTTGCGACTTGGTTAACTCGCAGGCCTGAAGACGAATGCCTGGAAATTGATGCTGCGAGTTGAGAAGTGCGGGTAAGCTATCAATGGATGAGGTCTGAGGCTCCCGAGCAAGAAAATTGCTAAGTCCACAATCGTGCGACTTAGGCATGCGAGTTGGCCGCGCCTGGAACCAAGCCGCATGATCACTCGCAATCTACTCCGACTTGAGCCTGCGACCTGTGTGTAATGGAGACCAACCCACACGGTTTGTACAATTCCCAGAAACCTCCTTGGTCCTGCGAGTTGAAGAAGAAGAAGATTAAGCCGCAGCAAGACTCGCAAAACACTCCTACTTGGGCGTGCGGCTTAAACAAAGCGATTTAAGTCTCACAAGACAAGTTCTTCATCTACTGCGACTTGGGCATGCTACCTGGGAGACACTGGACCAACCCGCAGGATTCCCACTTTATCCATTAAAGCCGGGTCAGGACCCGGTTTGTTCTGGGCTGACCAGGTTCATTTTTAGAGAGATATAAATACTTTTTAGGGTTTTTTTTAGACAACTAAGCTTTATTCCTTTTGTCTCTTGCCTCTTTTGTGAAAAAGACTCCACTAAGAAGAGAAATATCGATTATTGAGTGTTTAATCAAGAGAGTTTAAGAGATCTTGTGTGTTTAAAGCTGCTTTCTTCTAAATCTATCATCTATCTCTTTATCTATACACTTCTAATCATGATTAACAACACATCTTGCAAAGGATCTAGTGTGTTGATCATGATTAGTGAGTCATCTCCATATTAAGGTCTTAGATATGTAGATTAGGGTGCTTAAGTGGTAGATTAGTGAGCTTAGGGGTTAGATCATGCATATTCCATTCTCTACAACTTCTTCTCTATGCTAGATCCATACAAATCATATGTGGTCTAGATTCTGGGCATTTCATGCACCAAAAGTGTTTGATGAAATGCCTGAACCAAGGTTGTTAGAGGTTTAAGTGTTATTCATCATGGGAATGATTGTCTATATGCTTAAATGACAGATTAAACTGATTCAAACAAGACCTTTCTCATCATCATTCATACATTCTCATCATTTGTCATTGTTTAGTTCTTGTTTAATCATTTCATTAATCTTTAATCCTGTTTAAGTTTGTAGTTTTCTTTAGATAATCAAAACCACTCTTGTTTGCTTGAATTAAGAACTTGATCACATAGTTTAGTGTCTAACACCACATCTGGATTGATAAACCCCTTGTACTACAAGACAGGGGATTGATAACCTCTATCAAGAGCCTTGAAAACTCTTAGTTATCAATTGGCGCCGTTGCCAAATTGTGGTTTGTTTAGCATTAAGCTCTGATCTGTTCTTGAGATCAAGTGCTTATTTTCTTGTTTTTACTGGTTACTTTCAAGTTCTGTTTGTGATTTCAGGTGTATGAACACCAGGTCTAGATCAAGAAGCTGTGGTCCACTTTTCCCTCTCAACGACAATATCAATATATTGGTACCAAGGAGGAGAAGGGACAGACGTGGAAGACAAAGTGATCAGGCTGATATGGAAGAACAAAGAGAGCACGTGGTAGATATAGAACAACCGGTTCAGGAGCAACAGGCTCAGGGTAATGGAGCTGGTAATGGAGTTGGTCAAGGATTAAATCAGGGTAATGTTCATCAGGAACAGGTGCATCAACAGCAAGCTTATGTCCACCAGGGACAAGCTCAAGCTCATCAACAGAGGCATCAGGCCAATGTACAGCAAAGACAACAGGTGCACCACCAACACCAGCCCTTCCAACACCAGCAAAGAAGATATGAGTAACCCCAAGTCTATGTTGGAGAGAATGACAGGGCCAATGCTCATCAGTATGGAGCTGGAATTCAAGCACCACCTGTGCAAAACAACAACTTTGAAGTGAAGGCATCATTGCTGAATATGGTTCAGAACTCCAAGTTCCATGGATTAGCAATGGAAGATCCCTTGGAACACTTGGATCAATTTGATAAGGTGTGTGACCTGACTAAGATTAATGGAGTTTCAGAAGACAGCTTCAAGCTAAGAGTATTCCCATTCAGTCTTGGTGACAAAGCTCACCAATGGGAAAAGAATCTTCCAAGGGGCTCCATTCAAGCCAGGGAGCAATGCAAGCAAGCCTTCTTATCTAAGTTCTTTTCCACCTCAAGAACTGCAAAACTGAGGAACCAAATCTCTAGCTTCACTCAGCACAGCAATGAGAGTTTTGGTGAAGCATATGAGAGATTCAGGAGCTACACAAACCAATGCCCACACCATGGGTTTAGTGAGGCTTCCCTACTCAGCACACTATATAGAGGAGCTCTTCCCAAGATTAGAAACCAGCTGGATACTGCTTCCAATGGGAACTTTCTGGGAAAGGAGATACATGCTGCTTTAGAGCTAGTAGAGAACTTAGCATTGAGCAATGATACTTATGGTGAAGACTATGACAGATCAAATAGATCTGAAGGTTCAAGCTCAGAACAGAGGCTCAGCAGAGAAGTAAAGGAGTTGAGAAGTTAATTAGACAAGCTGAAATTCACCACTCAGAAGCCATTGCATTTTGTTGGAGAATATGAGGAACCTTCTCAAATCTTTGAGAACATAAGTGAAGAAGGTCTTACCTAAGAGGAGCTTAACTACATTGGAAATCAGAGGTTCCAGAGATATCAGTATGGTAATGCCAATCCAAACCTTTCTTACAGGAACACCAATGTAGCTAACCCACAAGACCAGGTGTATCCCAATTCTCAAGCTCCACAGAACTTTGTTCCCAAGAACAACTTTCAAGGATCATTTCAACCCAAGAATCAGTTTGCTCAGAATCAGGGTTTTGGTCAGCAACAACAACCATTTCAGGGTACTGGTCTCAGTTTACAACAGCAAAAGGCACCACCAGGGTTTGGTCCTCCACAGTTCCAACAGCAGGCGCCGGTTCAACAACAGTTTCAGCCACCAATGGTTCAGCAGCAGCCACAGATGGGGACAGATATGGTTGGTATTCTGCAAAAACTACTTCAGGGTCAACAGATCTTTGCAAGTCAGAATGCAGCTATGCAGCAGGAAATCAAAGAACTGAAGCAAAACCAGGCATCAAGCTCAAGGAACCAAGGTCACCTACCTGGAAAACCAGAACCTAACCCCAAGGAATATGCTAAGGCCATTACACTGAGGAGTGGAAAGGAGTTACCTGGTATTGAGAACAACAATGTGATCATTGAGGACAATGATCAAACTGAGGGGGAGGCAGCCTTAAAAGATGATCAAGTTGCTGAGAAACCAAGGACAGAAAAGGGTAAAGAGGTAGCAAAGAAACCAGAACCAGAAAAGAAATATGTGCCACCACCTCCATACCAACCCAAGCTCCCATTTCCAGGGAGATTTAAGAAGCAACTTGTGGACAAGGCAAGAGCTGTATTTGAGAAGGCACTTAATGAGACACCACTCACTATGCCTCTCATTGATGCATTCTTAATGATGCCAAAGATGGGGAAGTTTTTGAAGGATGCCATTTTGAACAAGACAAAAGAGCTTCAAGGCATGGTGGTACTAAGTCATGAATGCAGTGCTATCATTCAGAAGAAGTCCATACCAAGAAAGTTGACTGATCCAGGGAGTTTCACACTCCCTTGTGCCATTGGACCTCTTCTATTCTCTAGATGTCTTTGTGATCTAGGAGCATCAGTCAGCTTGATGCCATTCTCCATAGCAAAGAAGCTGGGCTTTAGAGTCTTTAAACCTGCAAGGATCTCTCTTATCCTTGCAGATAGATCAGTTAGATTGCCTGTTGGTATGTTGGAAGATCTACCTGTTAACATAGGGGGTTTTGAGGTTCCAACAGATTTTGTTGTGCTGGAAATGGATGAGGAACCAGTGGATCATCTTATCTTGGGCAGGCCATTCTTAGCCACTGCAGGAGCCATAATTGATGTCAGAGGTGGGATAATAGAGCTTCAACTTGGGTCTGAAAAGCTCAAGTTTGATGTGAATGAGATTATGAAGAAACCCACCATTGAGGGTCAATGTTTCTATGTGGAGACAATGGATCAGTTGGCTGATGAGTTGCTAGAGGAGCTGAACACTGAGGATCCTCTTCAAGCTGCTCTAACTCAAGAAAAAAGAGACAATGGGCTCTTAGCTGAAGCAAGTGAAGGGTATAAGCTGTATCTGGACAATGCAAGAGAGCGGGGTCCTGAGACAAGGTTTTTGGAGCTGGAACAAAGTGGCTCTGAGGTTTTTGCTATCAAAGGATCAGACAACAGCCAAAGCAGCCTGGACCAGGATTGGAATGAGGCTGATGCACCCCCTGTTGAGCTCAAGCCTCTACCAACAGGGCTCAGGTATGCTTTCTTGGGCTTAAACTCCACATATCCTGTCATCATCAATGATAGCCTATTAGAGGATCAGGAAAGTGCATTGCTTAGTGAGATAAGAAAGTTCAGGAGAGCCATATGATATTCTTTGGCTGATATTAGAGGGATCTCTCCTGACATTTGCACCCACAGGATCCACCTAGAGGACCAATCTATGTCCTCTATTGAGCATCAACGACGACTTAACCCCAACCATAGTGAAGTGGTTAAGAAGGAGATACTAAAACTTCTTGAGGCAGGGGTAATTTACCCAATCTCTGACTCAAGATGGGTGTCTCCTGTTCATGTTGTACCCAAGAAGGGTGGGATCACAGTGGTTAAAAACGAGAAGGATGAGCTTATAGCTACTAGGACTGTCACATGACACAGAATGTGTATAGACTATAGAAAGCTCAATGCAGCCTCTAGGAAGGATCATTTTCCTTTACCTTTCATTGATCAGATGTTAGAGAGGCTTGCAAACCACCCCTTCTTTTCTTTTCTCGATGGGTACTCGGGGTTCTTCCAAATTCCCATAGATCCCCGAGATCAAGAGAAAACAACATTCACATGCCTTTATGGCACATTTGCATACAGGCGAATGCCTTTTGGTCTCTGTAATGCCCCTGCCACATTTCAACGTTGCATGATGCATATATTCTCTGACATTATTGAAGAGAAGGTGGAGGTGTTCATGGATGACTTTAGTGTCTATGTGATAAGTAAGAGTTTTCAGGCTCTTAGAAGGGTTATCAATCCCCTTGTCAAAGTAGTATAAGGGGTGTCAAACCAAGCTTGTAAACGAGACACTAGCCTATGTCATTTGTTCACTTAAGTCAAGACAAGAAGGTAAAAGTTTGGTGACTAAGATAATCAGGCAAATAAGCAATAAAAGTAAATAAAAAGTAGAGATTTAAACTAAGCAAGATGCAAACAACAAACAGGTGATTCAGATGATGATAATATGCAATAAAGGAAGAGACTTTAGACAAGATAATCGACTCGGGTGCTTCCAAGCTAAACTAATGGGCTAATGAATCATTTTATCAAGCGGTTTCATTAAAATTTGAACTCAAGGCATGTTAATCTTCTCATGAAAGTATTAAACATCTAAACTGATCCTCCTTCATACCAAAATATCTTTTGAGAAGCACGAATCAATCAGCAATAAGATTCAGTTCAAATATGTCATTTAAGAGAACAAACTATCACCCTCGCGATGAAAGACTCTTAAACCCTTAACCGAGTGGTTCAGACATTTCTACAAACACTTTTGATGCGAGATATGTCTCAGATCTGAACCTCAAGTGATGTGCTTGGATCCAGCCTAGAGATCTCGTCGGTTAAGGAATGAAACATGCAAGACTATACACCTAAACCCATTAATCCACCTTGAAAGCACCCTAATCTACTTATCTAAAGCAGCTTAAACGACGACTCACTGATCATAACGAGCTCACTAAGTCCTTTGCAAGACGTGTAGCTGGTCATGATTAGGAGTTTAATGCTGATAATAAAAGAAGAGTAAAGAAAGAACAAGATTCCGACGTAAAAACGAGATATCGGATTAGATTAATCTGGTTTTCACAAAGGAGGCAAGTTCTTAAAGCTAAGAACAGGTAACAGATAAGATAACTAGGTTTTTAGTCTCAAAATGTATTTATAGCAAAGGGAAAGTGTCGCGGGTCAGCCCGGAACAAACTGGGTACTGAACCGCCCTCTTGGGTTGATGGGTGAGTGCCACGGTGTGTCGGAAAGTGAAGCCAAGGTCTTCATGCCGAGGTGTGCACGTGAGTCAGGATCCGGATGAAGATCTCGTGAAGAACACGTCAAGAACATGCATGAACCCTAGTCTTTGATCCATCCTCACGTGTGTGTTCTTGAGCTACTCTGTTCTTGATTCTGGGTTCGTGACAAGGGACCTCGGGATAAAATGTCGAGGGGTCATGATGTCGAGGTGATTGGGAGAACACAGTCCGGCATGCACGCCGAGGTCATTACACCGAGGTGTACTCTCAACACTTAGTCGTTTCCAGCTTCAGTTTTTACGTATGCATGCCTCAATCTAATCATGCCCAGGCTTTGGGACGAGGTCTGGTCCAAAATACTTCCAAGATATGAGCCTCGACTTGAGTGATGCCAAGGTAAAGATACCCAGGCTTGTGAAGACACTTAGCGCGTATCGCAACTCATTTTAGGCTTGTATCGACCATGTCACCTTCCGGAAGCGATAACTTTCAACACACGACTCCAATTGCTCTGGGACCAGTTCCACAGTAAAGATGACTCAATAAGATCGAACTTTGGTGAAGAAACCATCGGAGCTTGGGGAGCGGAAGGCTTCCTGGATTTCACATCTTTGCGCCGCATTGAAATTACCGGAAAATAGACTTTTAGACCGATGTGAACTCCGGAGACCCTATCTTCCAAACCTTAGCTCCGAATTGAGCGATTCCAAATGCTCTGAGAAGATCTTCCATGGATCTCGAACTTTGAGGAAGACCGGGTAAGCTGGTTCGGACAGGAAAGGCTCCGTCCGCCATGATCTTTGAAGTTCGCCGTTCAGTTCTCGGGTACGCGCAAGGCTGGTGAACGCTCCGGAAGCCATATCTTTCTCTCCACTGGTTCGAATTGGATTATTCTAACTGTTCTGGAATCTTTGCTTGATTATCTCCAACTTTGGTGAAGACCCCGCCAACTGATTCGGACCGGAAGGTTCCCCGGATTGCTGAATTCTGAATTGCGCGGGCAAGGGCAACTTTTGGTCGTAAAAACCTTCCTGCGGTAAGGAAAATGGCCGAGGGCTGTGTACCGCGGTAAGATTTTGGTCGTAAAAATCCTTGCCTCGGTCAAAAACTTGTCCCGTGGTATTTTTGCACTCGATATTCGATTCTGGCTGATCGGTAAGGTTTTTGGCCGGTAATGAGCATCTGGTAAACATTTTGGTCGAGGTTTCCGACCAGCCGGTACGAGATTTGGCCGAGAAATTCCTCCAAGCGGTTTCATCATTTTTGACCCTTTTCTTCACCGTTTTCTTTCCTGTTCCTCTTCTTAGGCTCCAATTGGTCTCCAAGGCTCCTGATAAGGACTTCAAAACATACAAAACTCTTTGGGACCTAATGCAAGCCCTAAGTCCTATTTTGACGCCTAAAGACTCAATTTACATGAGAAAACACATGATGAGGACTCTATAATGCAATCTAAATGATGTAAAATATAGACATATCAACTCCCCCACACTTGTCCATTTGCTTGTCCTCAAGCAAAAAGAACAAATGAGAGAGAGAGGTTGTAATGCAGATGGAGCTCATATTTCCTTTTTTAGAGAGAAGTGACCACAAGAGAACTCGGATTCATGCTCAAATATGCAATGCAAAGCTATACACGGATGTTTTCCAACTAAAACACGGAATCTCCACAAGTCATTATCACATTCAACTCTTTCACATTCATTAAGTTCGTAACCGGTGAATCAAATGATGCAATGTTCAAATAGGCTGGCTTGGCTAGGGTAAGGTCATGAGATAAAAATGATCTCATCAATATTCGAGCGGGTGCAATGCAACAGGGATCTCTCTATGAACGACCAAACTTCGGCAGAATGCTAAAGGTAAAAAGCAACCGATGCATACAAGGGCAAGACTCATCACACCCCACACTCCACTCAAAGCGTTTCTCACTTGCTCACCCTCTCAGAATCCTCACTCTTCTAAATCATTTTCTTTTCACTAGGGGATTCGCCTTTTTCTTTTATTTTCAAGCCTTGGTTTTTGCTTATTCACACAGCTCTTTTCTTTCATAGCGTATAGCCTCTTTCATTTTTATTTCATAACACTTGAGCCTTTGGCTTCTTTTCATTTCAGAGCTTATCTTTTCACAACCAAGACTTGATTCATTTTCATTCATTCCCCTAGCTATTTCCACTCTCACTTTTCCACTCAGCTCACCTTTTTCCACTCACCAACAAGTCTTTTCCCCCACACTTATTTCTCACCAATACTCTTGGTTCCTTGATGTTGGAACATATCACTCAATGAGCCATGCCCTTGTCGCTCTAAACCTAACACTTTCTGCCAAGTTCAGTCCAAGGTGGCCTTACAATTCACACGCAAACATTGGCTCGAAAGAAAGATGGGTTCAAGGTGAGGGAACTGATCCATGATGCGGATTCAGCTACTTGAGCTAAGGAAGGAGGGTGGTAAAAACAACGATTCTAGCTCAAGTATGTATATCGGTATCCACAAGCCTATTCAAGCAATGCATCAAAAGATATTTACATTTCAAGTTCAAGGTTATCCTTTAGCTAGAGTTGAGTGTAATTCAAACTTGTTTCTCAGATTCAAATCGTTTCAAGCTTTACAAGCACAGAATGAGTTTCACAAGCATATTTAGTTCAAGTTCTCAAGTGATTTACTCTCTAGGAAAAAAATCTATCATTGCTCCTTGCACTGATGCAATCCTACATGATGCAACTAGACTCGGTCTTAAAATGCGAGATGCAGCTAGAATGATGTAATTTATCACATGTATTAAGCTAAATGAGACTCAAGAATGCAAAAGTCAAATAAGAACAAAGAAAACAAGATCAGCAATACTAAACTCCTCCCCCACACTTAAATAACACAGTGCCTTGTGTTATAAAAGCATGAGAAAGGAGTGTCGATCAAGCTCAAAATGCAGAATGAGAATAGAAATAAAATGCAAAATGCTATGTACAAGTTGGAGTGTTACCTTCTCAAGGACTGATAGATGGGGCTGGAGACCCCATGGAATAGGAGGTACTTCTGGATTGGTCTGAGGGAGATCGCATGGCATTTCTCTTGGCTCTGATCTCCTCGTCGTCTGATTCTGGTGGTGAATGATTCTCTGGTCTGCAGATCCTAATCAACTCGCCTTGGTCTGAGCTTTCACCAACTTCTCCTCTTTGGAACCTCTCAAGCTTGGCTCTCAGCTTGTTAATCTTAGCCGTCATGCTCTTGACCGTGCTTCCCAACATCTTCAATGTCTCCACCAGCTTCTTAGTGTTCTTGTCTTGCCACTTGTTCCACCTTTGAAGGTTTTTGGTGCGGTAATGAGCAGAAACAGTGGCTTCATTGGGCATCTGACCATCATAGGAGTCAAAAAAGTATCTATGACTCCCATACACTGGGTCTTGCAAGAAGCCCCCCCCCCTGAACCGGTTCTTGGTCTCCATCAGCATCATTAACAGGCGCTTTCTGCTTCCCCAACTTCCTGATCGTTTTAATGGGAGGGTTGATCTCTAGGTTGTAGTGCTGATCCTTGGTGACATGGAAGCTGATGTTCCTTTGTTCAGAGAGTGAAGTGAGAGAAGGATTAGGCAACAACACTCTCACTTCACATTCTTATTAATACTGCGGTTATAGGCAGAGGAATCTCCCACATAACCTTGGAGAAATGTAGTCTTAGCCAAATGAAGTGCATCCATCAACTTGAAACTTATTTGTTCACCTCTTATCTGAACTCCAGCCTTCATTAAAATAAGAGTGATCAGGCTTCCAATGCGCATGGAGGGTGCCTTCATATTAGTGTTCTGAGCCCATTTCCTGATTGAGAGAAAGTTGTTGACAAGAAGGGCTCTCATTGTTGCTTTATGAGGATCTCCATTAAAGGGCATGCCGCTGCTGAACTTTGGCATCAAGGGCTTAAGACCTTCTCCAATGAGCATCAACTCCTCATCATACACTGTTGAGTACTCTTTCTTTCCAAGGAATTGGTGAGCTATGATCTTGTGCACCATCCTGAGCAATGGGTTCCTGATACAAGCCCCCTTTGCTACACCAGCAGAGTACTCGCCACTTCCTATTGCCCACCATAGCTGATCCAGTTCGGTTCCATAGTAGACAATCCTTCTTGGATTTGTCCTTCCCTCAACAGTGAACCCAAAGCATTCACTTATCTCCCTGAAGGTCATCTCATACCGTTCTTGTCCAATCTTGAACGCAATGGTTCCAAAACCATCTTCAAGCTGAGCTGGTCCAATGTCTCTATAAAAATTCACTTGTAGAGATGCAAGGAATTGGCAAGTCATCTCCTCGTATGAAAGGTGAGGCATCTCCATAAAATTTCAAAGTTCAATGGTATGAAGCACTGCCCTCACTTCTTCAAGAATACCAAGTTTCCCTAAAAGTTCAAGATCAGGGAAATAGGTCCCTTCATGCGCCACAGCTTGGAGTTTCTTGAGATAATCTGAGTAAGTTGGAGGCTTTGGCTTGGGCTTCTTCACCACTTTCTTTTTCTCTTGTGGCACAACAGCTGGTGAACTCACATTATCCTCTTCCTCACTAAACTCCACACTTGGGCTTCTCTCAACCCTTTTTTGTTTCCTGAAGCTCTTGAGCTTGAAGCTGCGGCTTTCCCTTTGCTTTTAGAACCAGCAGCAACCGCTTGAGAGTGTTCCCCTGAACCAGAAGCAACTGCTTTTCCATTGTCTCTCCTTGGTACTTTGGGCATCAAAACAGGGTTCCCTTTGGCCATGGTACATGATTCAACAATTTCTCAAGCAAACAATGAGTTTCAAGAAGTGCATTCTCATTTTCACAAAATTTCTTCAAGAAAAATCAAGAAAAATGGCGATATGGATTTTCGAAATTAAGAAGCAATTTCAGCAAAATGTACCTTGGAGTTGGGTCAAATGATGCAAGAAATCGAATGGAGGCAAAGAAATCACCAGGAAAATCAATTCACAGCATAAGAAACCAGGTTTTTTGAATGGACAACAATGGTGGTGAGAGATGAGTTTTCGCTAAAATGAGAGGAGAGAGATAATAAACCGAGTCTTATGTGGTCCAGGAGTGCTTTTTGGAGTGTGGAAGACAGCTGGAGATGGCTGGAGTCTTTGACTTTGACCGAGCCATTCTTTGGACCGCTGGACAATAGGCTGCACCAAGGTCATATCGACTTGAAATCACTCGGTGTGGTAGGTCGGTATTTCTTCAAGTTTTTGGCCCTTCTGCACCGAGTTCTTGGACCAAGTGAAATCACCTCGGTGTGAGACAACTCTTGGCTCCTTTTAGTGCCACACCGACCTCCATTTGTTACACCGAGCAAATACACCAAGGGAAATCATGTCGATATGAATGCATTCTCAGCTGATTTTTCATCTCTTCTCTTCTCCAATCCTTTTAAAACTGCACTTGGACCACTCTAAAACCTGTACACACTTGAACAAAAGATCAAAACATCCTAAAAATAGCAAAATAAAGTAAGAAAAGAAACTATATACAAGGATAAGCTTGGGGTGTCTCCCAAGAGCACTTCGTTTAATGTCACCAAGTTTGACTTTGAAAACCTTTTTAACAGGTTGGTGGATCATCAAGAGGAACTGTAAAAGCCTCCTCTCTCTTCTCTGAAACCAGGTAATGCTTGACTCTTTGTCCATTCACCACAAAAGCCTTGCCATCCTTACCTTCCAAAACCAATGCTCCATAGCTTCTAACCTCTAGAACTCTGAATGGTCCTGACCATCTTGATCTTAACTTGCCAGGGAAGAGTTTGAGCCTGGATTTAAACAAGAGAATAAGATCTCCTTCCTTGAACTCCCTCTTAGGAATCTTCTGATCATGCAAGATCTTGGTCTTTTGTTTGTAAATCCTTGCACTCTCAAAAGCATTGAGTCTTTTCTCCTCTAGCTCATGTAACTGAAGAAGCCTTTTCTCTTGGGCTGTCTTAATGTCAAAGTTCAGCATCTTAATAGCCCAAAGAGTATTGTACTCAAGCTCTACTTGTAAGTGGCAGCTCTTTCCATAGAGAAGGTTGAAGGGAGATGTGCCAATATACGTCTTGAAAGCAGTCCTATAGGCCCAAAGAGCATCATCTAACTTCTTGCTCCAATCCTTCTTCGAGTTGTTCACTGTTCTCTCCAAAATGGCTTTGATTGGCCTATTGGATACCTCTACTTGACCACTAGTCTGAGGGTCATAAGGGCTTGCTACCTTATGCTTGACTCCATGTTTCCTTAACAGCCCTTCCAGGGTTTTGTTAATGAAGTCGCTACCTCCATCACTGATCACCACTCTTGGGACACCAAACCTGGGGAAGATAACACTCTTAAAGAGCTTGCACACCACCTTTGAATCATTGGTTGGACAAGCAATTGCCTCCACCCACTTGGAGACATAATCAACAGCCACCAAGATGTATTGGTTCCCATTACAACTGATGAATGGCCCCATGAAATCTATGGATTTTGAGACATTTCACTCCTCTTTGATATGTTGCCCTGCCTTTGACATGAATCACAACTTAAGACCTCTCCTTGGGCATCCCTGAACATAGTAAGCCACCAGAAACCTGACTGAAATACCTTGGCCACCGGTTTAAAAGCTCACAAGTGTCCACCGTAAGCTGAGCCATGACATTCTTTTGAACTTGCTGGACCTCTTCCTCAGCTAGACATCTTCTGTATAGATGATCCTTGTTGAGCACATAGAGAAATGGCTCATCCCAGAAATACTTCTTGATGTCTTTAAATAACTTCTTCTTCTGATATCCACTCAGCTCTGGTGCTTCAACCCCACATGACAAGAAATTCACTATGTCAGCAAACCATGGTAACCTGCTTTCTCTAATGGTTTCAACCTCCTCAACGTTCATGTAACTCTTGAGCACCATAAGTTGTTCTTCAGGTAGAGAATCATTGAGAGGGATCTCAGAATCCACTCTTAATCTTGAGAGGTGATCAGCTGCACCATTCTCTATTCCTTTCTTATCTTGAACCTCCATATCAAATTCTTGCAAAATAAGTACCCATCTCAAGAACCTTGGTTTTGCATCCTTCTTTGTCATCAGATATCTAAGTGCAGCATGGTCTGTGTAGACCACCACTTCTGAATCAACCAGATAGCTCCTAAACTTGTCAAAAGCGAATACTATAGCAAGCATCTCTTTCTCAGTTGTTGCATACTTTTCTTGGTCTGAGTCTAGAGTCCTACTTGCATAGTATATCACATCAAGTTTCTTATCCTTCTTCTGACCCAAAACTGCTCCAACTGAATAATTTGATGCATCTATCATCACTTCAAAGGACAAAGTCCAATCTGGAGCTTGGACTAAAGGTGCACTAACAAGAGCTTGTTTGATCTTTAGAAAGACCTCCATGCACTCCTCATCAAACACAAACTCAACTTCCTTGCAACGCAACCTTGTTAGTGGCCTAGCTATCTTAGAAAAGTCTTTAATGAACCTTCTATAGAAGCCGAAATGTCATAGGAAGCTTCGTATTCCCTTGACTGAGTTTGGAGCCTGCAAGTTCACCATCACTTTCACTTTAACCATGTCCACTTCTATCCCTGCCTCAGAAACCTTGTGCCTAAGAACAATACCCTCTTGCACCATAAAATGGCACTTCTCCAAATTGAGAACCAAGCTGTGCTCCTCACACCTCCTTAGGACCTGAGAAAGATTAGAAAGACATATAGAGAAGGAGGATCCATAGAATGAAAAGTCGTCCATGAATATCTTTACTTTCTCTTCAATCAGCTCCGAAAAAATGGACATCATACAGCGCTGGAAAGTAGCAGGAGCATTGCACAGCTCAAAGTAGCAGGAGCATCATACAGCACTGTCATTCCTCCCTTTTTGGCCACCACATGAACTGGTGAAACCCATATAGAGTCTGAGATAGGATAGATGATCCCAGCCTCTAGGAGTTTAAGAATTTCCTTTTTCACTACTTCTTTCAGATTAGGATTGAGCCTCCTTTGGTGCTCAATGGATGACATAGATTCCTCTTCAAGGTGAATCCTATGAGTGCCTAGGTTGGGTGAGATGCCCTTTATGTTATCTAATGAATAACCAATGGCTTTCCTATGCTTTCTCAACTCATTCAACAATGCATGCTCTTGATCATCTAGCAACCTATCATTTATAATGACAGGGTAAGATTTATTGAGACCCAAGAATGCATACATGAGCCCCTTAGGAAGAGGTTTTGAGCTCCAATTGAGGTGCCTTAGAGTGATCCCAATCCTCCATGAAGCTCCTTTGATCAGCTTCTTTTGAACTCTCCTTTGTTGTGGCTTCTTTGGTGTTGCTTCCTTGCCTTTGAACCTTGTTTTCACCCTCTTTAGAACCCATTTCCAAGCTAACCGCCATGTTCACACCGACTTTATTATGCTTGTTGTAGAAGGTCGATATTTCTTCGGCTTTTTGGACCCTGTCACACCGAGCTTCTACACCGACTGAATTCACCTCGGTTTGGGTTAAAGCCTCGGCTCCTTGTAAAGATTTTTGAGACACCGACTTCATTTCACTCGGTGTGGCTGATCGATATAGCTTCGGCCTCTGAACCTCCTCTACACCGAGTTGAATACCAACTGAAATTTGGTCGGTATGAACATGTTCCCTTGACTATTCTGAGCTTCCAAACCGGTCTAATGGCTTCTCTAGAGCTCTGTAATCTAACTCCATGAAAGAATCAGTGCTTCCTTCTGGTTTGTGAGAGTCAAGGAGCTTCATAAACCCAAAGGTTTCATCTTCCAAGTACCCATATTCACCGTTCTATTTTGTTAAAGCAATTTGAAGATGATCCTTTGTGTTTAACTCCTCAAGAAGCTCATCAGCAAACTAATCCATAGTTTCCACATAGAATACTTGACCTTCTATGGCTGGTTTCTTCATTATTTCTTTCACATCAAACTTGAGTCTCTCTGATCCAAGCTGAAGTTCAATCATGCCATCCTTACATCTATGATAGGGTCAGGAAGGGTCTGCCTAAGATAAGAGGGTCAGTGGGTTCCTCATCCATTTCCAAGACCACAAAGTCTGTTGGAACCTCAAAATCACCTATTTTGACTGGTACATCTTCAAGCATTCCTACTGGTAGTCTAACAGACCTATCAGCCAAGACTAGAGAGATTCTTGCTGGCTTGAATACTCTGTACCCCAACTTCTTTGCTATTGAAAATGGCATAAAGCTCACTGATGCTCCTAAATCGCAGAAACAACCAGCAAACATCAAAGAACCAATGTCACAAGGAAGTGTGAAGCTCCCTGGATCTGATAGCTTTCTAGGGATTGTTCTCCTTTGTATAACTGCACTGCATTCATGGCTCAATACAACCATCCCTGTCAGCTCCTTTGTCGTGTTGAGGATGACATCTTTAAAAAATTTCCCCAATTTAGGCCTCATGAGAAAAGCTTCTATTAGAGGCATGGTGAATGGGATCTCATTAAGCTGCTTTTCAAATACTGCTCTAGCCTTGTCTAGAAGTTGCTTCTTAAACCTTCCAGGGAATGGAAGTTTAGGCTGATAAGGAGGTGGTGGAACATAAGGCTTCTCAGGTTCTGATTCTTTCTTTCCCTCTTTAGCTTTTCCTTTCTTTGAAACTTCATCCTCTTGATCATCCCTTGGGGCTGCCTCCCCACCAACTTGCTCATTGTCCTCAATGACATTCTGTGTTGTTCTAGACCTGGTAGCTCTTTGTCACTTCTCAAGGTGATGGCACTAGCATACTATTTTGGATTAGGTTCTGGTTTACCAGGTAGAACTCCTTGACTTCTTGAAGTAGAGGCTTGATTCTGCTTAAGCTCTCTTATCTCTTGCTGCATGGATGCATACTTGGAACCCAGATCAGAAAACCACACAGGTCTGGACCGATCTACTGCTGTTGTTGAACCGTTTGTGGCTGCTGAAACTGCTGCTGACTGAACCCAGGTGGTACCTTGCTCTGCTGAGGCTGAGAACTGAAGTTTGTACCCTCATTTGGCTGTTGTTGCTGACCATACTGCTGTTGAGGCTGCACAAACAGTTGCTTTGGCTGAAAAGAACTTAGAAACAGAGGCTTAGTGGCAAAGCTTTGCTGGTTCTGCTGAGAAGGATACACTTAATCTTGTGGGTTTGCCATATTAGTGCTCCCTATAAGACAAGTTGTTGTTGGCATTGAAGTTGTTGAACCTTTGGTATCTATTTTGGTTCCCAATGTAATTCAACTCTTCTTGGGTTAAACCATCTTCATTGATCTTCTCAAAGCATGGAGACTCATCAAATTCACTAACATAATGGATTGGTTTTTGAAAACCATCTTCAACTTGTCATGTTCATTTCTTAGCTCCTTAAATTCTCTAGTAAGCTTTTGCTCTGAGCTTGAACTATATGATCTGTTTGCTCTGTCATAATCTTCACCATATGTGCCAATAGACATTGCCAGATTCTCTACAAGTTTAGCACCGAAACCTGCAATTGTGTAATCGTCAAACATTCTGAGATTCTCAAATTGAGATGCAAGTGTGTCGACTCTTTTCCTCTTGACTGACGATGTTCCTTCATACATGTTCTTCAGAATATCCCAAGCTTCTTTAGCGGAGGTGCAGCCTTGAATGAGTTGAAATCTGGGTTAGATCCACTGCACAGAAAATTGCTGTTAACGCCTTAGAGTTGAACTTTGATGCGTTCTTGTCTGCATCTATCCATAGCGACTTCGGTTTTAACACCACCATGTCTTCCTTGTTGTTCATAGTGGGCTCTTTCCATCCGTTTTGCACAGCTGTCCATGCGTCCTAATCAATGCTTCTAATACTCGCCATCATCCGAACCTTCCAATATCAATAGTTGGCCGGATCGAGCATCAGCGGCTTGTGAACCGCAATCAAGTCCTCTAGCATCAGCGGCTTGTGAACCGCAATCAAGTCCTTTCCTACATCCATATTCTTTTGCTCAGGATCTCAACCTGTATGTGAGTTAAAGACTCACTGAAGGTAACCTGCTCTGATACCAATTGTAAAACCCGAATATAGACTAGGATGATTTACGAAACTGAGAAACTCAAAAACGTCAAGCTTTCTTTATTATGAATCTTTCAAACAATCTCTTACAGACTTGTTCGATCAGATTGACTCGCAACCAAACCTTGGTCTGACACTGACTGATCCTAATCTACCCGAAAGCTAACAATCACTCTAGTTTCTCCTTTATTCACTCAACTCACTTACTCACCCAAGAAGGCTTTTGCTCTCTTCACAATGACTCAAGAGACACACAACATCGGCTAAACCTATTCTTTTATGAATCTGTTTCTTATATCTTCTACGGAATCACACTTTCCTTAGTTGAATATCTTCAAATCTTGTACTTTCTCTAAATCCCATTTGCCACGTCATTTCCCTGTTAATAACGCCAGATCACATCGATATCTTCCTCTGCTCCTTGGATGTCTCAGTTCCTTTTTCTTTGTGCTTTCAACATGGTCATGTTTGCGTGGACAGTAAATCATTTGGAACTGATTCATAACCACATATTTCAATTCCGATGGAAAAAAACTCATTTGGAACTGATTCATAACCACATAGTACAATCCTGATGGACAAAAATAAATTGAAACTATTTAAATGATAAACTGAAAAACTACAAAAGTGTTGACAAGAGGATGAGATATCCACATGTTCATGTTTGCGTGGACACTAAATCATTTAGAACTGTTTCATAACCACATAGTACTATCCCAATGGGCACTAAATCATTTATGTAACTTATATAGATTTCTTAGCTTCCATCCTTAGTCTTTTAGTTACAATGTTTTGTAGCAATCACCTGCTTCCTCAGTCTCGACCTTCTAGTTCTCTTCTCTCCTTTAACCTCTTTTTTCATTCTGCAAATAAGCACACCATCAATATACAAATGTCACAGGTAAGTTACTACAAATTATTAGTTTCACAATTTCCATTACATGTGCAAGTGAGAAACGACGCAAGAATCTTACTAGGTGGAGGATGTCACGAATAAATGAATTCAACAAAATGATATTAACAACTATTCCCAGACTTCATGGGGCGCACCATGGAACGGCTGTGGGAGTAGAGAGCTACATACCCTCCAAGTGAGTTCCCTGCAATGTACACAGGCTCACCGATAATCTGTACAACAATACTCTTTATTCTTACAGAGGCAAAATAACAGGGACGGATTATAGAGCATCATTTACTCTTCCATGCCCAAACCAATCCTATTCTCCTATATTTACCGAGACTTGATGACAGTTTGAACTTCTGACTAAAAGCTAAAGAAGAGCATAAAGAGTAACATAGCAACTGAACAACAAAGTAAAAGAATATTGTTTACCTCTTCTACAATATACTGAATTTGCTCCCTTCAGAGATTCATAGAGTAAACAATTTGATCATCCAACAGTTCAGTTTCATCACCAAATCCCCAAAATGGTTCATTTTTTGAAGCAAATTTTCTTCATCCCCAAAACGAATTTATTCATCCCCAAAACTAGAGTTTCAAGAAAAATCATAAATCAAACCATCGCAAGTTCCAAAATCATCAGGATCGCCATAGAGGATGAACTGGCTCGGAAGAAATACAATCACAGAACAACAAAAACAAGTAGTAGTAAGATAAAAATTCTTCGAATAAACAAAACAATAAAAGAGGATGAAAAAATTTCTGCAAAACCTGTCCAGCAGAAGAGATCGATTTCTTCTCGGAATCGAACCCCATGGTTACGGAACCCAAAAAAAAGACTGAGAATTTGGGTTCTCTGTTGATGCTTTTAGCTGAAGAATGGCGATGTTAGTTGAGCCACCAAATGGGATAAAACAACAAGGGAAGCATTATTGCACGATGTGTCAAACATTCATAATTTTAAGAGATATGTTGAAGGAGCAGCATTATAGAGAGAAATTACCTGCAGCTTTGAGGTCTCCTTAATGTCCCATCCACGTTCACCCCTTTTCCTTTGCTGTGTTGCATTTTTCCCATTCGACCTTCAAGCAAAAACAAAATCAAAACAATCAAATGTTGTATGGGAAAGGAAAGAAATTAATCAAGGAGACCCAGGTAAAAATGTCTCTGTGCATTGCTACGATTGATCCAGGTAAAGATCTCTTTGGTTTGAAGCTCAAAGAGTTTCAAATTCTAATTTTGAATTTACTTTCCGATAAAATTAGAAATGCAGGTTAAAGAGTATTAATAACAGGAGTAGTAAATGATGAAATGAGGTTAAATAAAATGAAGGATATAATTAGTCAAACATGGGAGCAAAGTATAGAAAAGTGCCCCAAAATACTTAGGTGCCTTTTATGGACTTAAAAATTTGAGAAAGTGCCTATAATGATAATAGGGCCATTTACACTCCTTAGCACTTTTTCAGTTTTTATTTACACGTTTTAGTTCTTTCGATTGAAGTGGCACTTTTATATCAAAGTGTGTTGCGAATTGATTCTTCTGCCCCTTCATTGAATTTAAGACTCTAAACCGGATTTGATAACCAATTTAGACCAATAATGCCCTATTTTACAACCCTGGGATTTCTCGGGTATGAAGAGTGATAACGAAGAGTTTTCAAGGCTCTTTATAGAGGTTATCAATCCCATGTCTTGTAGTACAAGGGGTTTATCAATCCAGATATGGTGTTAGACACTAAACTATGTGATCAAGTTCTTAATTCAAGCAAACAAGAGTGGTTTTGATTATCTAGAGACAACTACAAACTTAAACAGGATTAAAGACTAATGAAATGATTAAACAAGAACTAAACAATGACAAATGATGAGAATATATGAATGATGATGAGAAAGGTCTTAGACATGATAGTGGATTAGGGTGCCTTCAGTGATAAACTAATGAGCTAATGAATCATATGATCAAGCAAACCATTCAACATAAACATCTTTAATTAAGTTAATCCTCTCATGAAGGTATTAACTCCTATGCTAAAACAGTTTCTATCCCAATCATCATCAGTGAAACATGAGTTAACAAGCATTAAGAATCAGTTTAATCTGTCATTTAAGCACATAGACAATCATTCCCATGATGAATAACACTTAAACCTCTAACAACTTTGTTTCAGGCATTTCATCAAACACTTTTGGTGCATGAAATGCCCAGAATCTAGACCACATATGATTTGTATGGATCTAGCATAGAGAACAAGTTGTAGAGAATGGAATATGCATGATCTAACCCCTAAGCTCACTAATCTACCACTTCAGCACCCTAATCTACATATCTAAGACCTCAATATGGGATTACTCACTAATCATGATCAACACACTACATCCTTTGCAAGATGTGTTGTTAATCATGATTAGAAGTGTGATTTGATGATAAGAAATGATGGAACAAGATGAAAAGAAACTTCAAATCGATATTAAACTCTAAAAACAAGGTGTATCAAGTTGTCTTTCACAAAAAGGGAAAAGAAACTAAAAGTGGATAAAAGGTTCTCTCCAAATTAGGTCTAAAAACAATATATAGGTGTCCTGGGCGAACCGGGTCAACCCGGAACAAACCGGGTACTGACCCGGTCTTGGTGGGTGAAGATGGGTTTGCCACGGTCAAGTGTGTTCTTGGTGTGGCCGTGGTAACCTGACCGTGTCAAAGCTTTGTTCGCGTGTTCTTGGCTGCATTTTGATGCCACGGTCTAACAAGCCTTGTCCAAAACCCGTGGCAAGTGGTCATGTCAAACGCCGAAGGTGTGTAAAAGTTGCCACGGTCAAGTCCCAGACCGTGGCATTCAGACCGTGTCAAAACTCGAAGGCTCGTAAAGTCCTTCCCAGCCAAGTGTTTGTTTGCCACGGTCAAGTCCTAGACCGTGGAATTCAAACCGTGTCAAAACCCGAATGCTTGTAAAGTTCCTCCCAGCCAATTGTCTGTTTGCCACGGTCAAGTGTAGACCGTGGCATGAAGATCGTGTCAATCGCCAAAGATTCGCAAAAGTTTCCACGGTCAAGTGTGGACCGTGGCATTCCATCGCGGCATGTTTAACTTAGTCATTCAGGGCTGTCTGGACCACTTCGCTTTCCGAAGAGTGTAACTTCTGAGATACTTTTCCGAATTGAGTGATTCCGGTTGCAGAGGACAGAGGTCTCATATATCTCCAACTTTGGTGAAGAGAGCTTCGGTGCTTGGGAAGTGGAAGGCTTCCTGGAGGGCTCATCTTTGCAGTGCATTTACACGATCAGAGAGAGACGTCTATACATGTGTCCATTCCGGAGACTGTATCTTCCTGCTCATAGCTCCGAATTGATTGATCTCGGATGTTCGGGAAAGAGGACTCAAATTTCTCGGATTCTCATGAAGGCCTCGGAAACTGAATCGGCCTGGAAGTGCACCGTCTTTCGCATTCTTCAGAGCTCATCGGCTTGGTGCAAAACAGCAGCGACACAGGGGTTTCTTCCGACGAGCTTAACTCTCTGATCACGCGTCCGAATTACATGATTCCACTTGCTATGGAACCGTGTTCCGATCCTCTCAAACTTTGATGAAGCACCCGCCAACTGAATCGGACCGGAAGGTTCCCCGGACAGGCGATTTCGGAAACGTGTCTGCACCCAGAGATTTTGTTCGATACAATCCACTCGCTGTACGCGTTTTGGCCGATAAGGTCTACCCGCGGTACGTGAAAATGGCCGGTAAAAACCTCCCTGGTACGCGAGAATGGCCGATAACCTCCAAAAACACAAGTTCACCATTTTTCAAGCCTTGATCACCATTCCACCTCCTGGATTCATCTTTTCAGCTCCAAATACACCTGATAAACACTCAAAACATGCAAAGACTCATTGGGACCTAATGCATCTCCTAAGTTCTAAAACAAACCCTAAGGACCTAAAATGCATGGAATAAAACATGATTTGGAATGAATTATGCAACCTAAATGATGCAAATTATGAACATATCAACTCCCCCACACTTGTCCTTTGCTTGTCCTCAAGCAAACAAGAACAAATGAGAGAGAGAGGTTGAATGCATGGGAGTTCACATTTCCTTTTTGAGAGAAGTGATCACAATGAGAATTCAAGTTCATGCTCAATTATGCAATGCAAATCCATACTCAGATATATATCAACTCAACAAGGAATCTCCACAAGTTCTTCTCTCTCTCAACTCTTTCACATTCATTAAGCTTTTTACCAAGTGGATCAAATGATGCATTGTTTAAACAAACATAGTTTGGCTAGGGTGAGGTTATGAGACTAAAATGATCTCATCAATGCCTGAGTGGGTTCAATGCAGCAAAAGGATCTCTCTATGAATGACCAAACTTTGGCAGAATGCTAAAGGTAAAAGGCAACCTATGCATACAAGGGCAAAGACTCATCCCACCCCACACTCTACTCAAAGTTTCCTCACTTGCTTACTTTTCACACTCATTCTTCTCTCACTAGGGGATTCTCTTTTCTTTTTCATACACAAGTCTTGGAGTTCAAACTTTCCATAGCTCTTTTTTCACTTTCTTTTGTAACCTCTAATCTCTTTTTTTCTTTCTTTTTAAAACATTTGAGCTCTTTGGCTTCTTTTCTTTTAACTTAGAGGCTAGAATCTTTCTTTTCAAAACACTAGAGCTCACTTTCTTTGACTCAAAACTCCAAGACTGATTTCTTTTCTTTTTCTATCCCCTAGTTCTCACCATTCTCCTTTTATTTCCACTCATCTCTCCTTTTTCCACTCATCTCTCCTTTTTCCACTCACCAACATGTATTCCCTGATAACTTAGGTTTTTGAGGCCTTAAGAAGGGTTATCAATCCCCTTGTCAAAGTAGTATAAGGGGTGTCAATCCATATGTGTGGTAGTTAGGCACTAGTGCATGTGATAAGTTCTTAAGTCAAGTGATCAAAGATGAGTTTTGGTGTGAACAAAGTAACAAGAAAGCATAAAACAAAAAACAAACAAGCTATGATTAATGAACTAAGCAAGCAAACAAAACAAGATGATGGTGATTAAGCAAATGATAAAAGCTAAACCTCTAGATGTGATCATTGATTAGGGTGCTTTAGATATTGATTCATGATGCTAAGAACATAATGCAACACTTGCTACTAATCTTTAGTCTAGGCTTCTTAATCAGATTAATTCATTCCCATGACAATAATCCCTTTGCTAATCACTTAATCAAGTCTAACAACCATTAGATATAATCAAGCAATCAACAAGCACAATGCATCAAGCCTAATAAGTGACCAAACAATCTCTCAACCAAGAAGACTGAATCTTATACAGAAAGACATAACAAGCAATCACATGATCTCAAACATTTCAACTTAGAACTCTAATCTAGACTAATCCTCTCATGAAGGCATTAATCTCTACACTAATCCACTTTTAAACCAAATTCTCATTTGTGAAATATGACCTAATGAGCATTAAGAAACAGTTCTAATATGTCATTCATGCATTGAACAAATCATTCCCATGATGAAAAAGGCATAAACCCTTAAGTTAGCTCATTCAGGCATTTCATCAAACACCTTGTGGGTGGAGAAATGCCTAAGTTCTAGATCAAGCTTATAATGAGAGATCTAGCATTAAGAGCAGCTAACTAAGGAAATGAAATGAGAATCTAGACCCTAAACATCACAAATCAAACATCTAAGCACCCTAATCTACACACCTAGAAGTTTAAAAGATGACTACTCACTAATCATGAAGAACACATCTAATCTTTTGCAAGAGATGATGTTAATCATGATTAGAAGCAGAAATGAGATGATAAGAAATAGCTTTGGAATGATCAAATCCCTTCGATATCTCTTTATCAAACTCGGTTTTACACTAAAAAGGAAAGAGAAACAAGAGAAAAACAAAGCTTCCGTCTTGGAAAAAACCCTAAAAAGCATATATAGTGTCTCTTGCCGACCGGGTCAGCCCAGAACAAACTGGGTCCTGACCCGGCTTTGATGGATAGTGGTGTGGTTTGCCACGGTCAGATGATGCTTGGACAGACCGTGGCAAACTGACCGTGGTAAACTGATAGTGTCAAAGTTCTTGGACAGATTCTTCATGATCAAGGTTGCCATGGCTTGATTTACACCATGTCTAGTGGCCGTGTCTCTTCTTTTCTGGGTTTGGGTGATGAAATTCTTGGATTGCCACGGTCTAGTAGCTCTTGGTCAAGCCCCGTGGCAAGTGGTCGTGTCAAAAGCCGAAGGTGAGTAAAAGTTGCCATGGTCAAGTCCTAGACCGTGGCATTCAAACCGTGTCAAAACCCGAATGCTTGTAAAGTTCCTCCCAGCCAAGTGTTTGTTTGCCACGGTCAAGTGTAGACCGTGGCATGAAGATCGTGTCAATCGCCGAAGGTGTGTAAAAGTTGCCACGGTCAAGTCCCAGACCGTGGCATTCAAACCTTGTCATGTCACTTAGCTCGCATCATTCAGGGCTGTCCGGACCACTCCGCATTCCGGAGAGTGTAACTCATAAGATACTTGTCCGAATTGAGTGATTCCGGTTTCAGAGGCGATAGGACTCATATATCTACAACTTTGGTGAAGGAAGCTTCGGTGCTTGGGAAGTGCAAGGCTTCCTGGAGGGCTCATCTTCGCAGTGCATTTACACGATCAGAGAGAGGCGTCTAGACATGTGTCCATTCCGGAGACCGTATCTTCCCGATAATAGATACGAATTGAATGATCTTGGACGTTCTGGAAAGAAGCCTCAAATATCTCTGATTCTCATGAAGGCCCCGGAAACCGAATCGGTCTGGAAGTGCATCGTCATTCGCATTCTTCGGAGCTCATCGGCTTTGTCCAAAACGGCAGCGAGAGAGGAGTTTCTTCCGACGAGCTTGACTTTCTGCTCACGCGTCCGAATTCCATGACTCCACTTGTTCTGGAACCGTGATCTAATCTACTCAAACTTTTATGAAGCCCCCGAAAATTGAATCGGACCGGAAGGTTCCCCGGACAGGCGATCATTCAGGAGTATCGGATTGCTCCGGAATGGATGCGAGAGTGGTCTGTCTTGCGGTGAACGTATCTTTCCTCTCAGTGCTCAAAATGCCCTGATTCAACCTGTCCTGGGTTCTTGACTCAATTATCTCCAACTTTGCTGAAGACCCTGTAAGCTGAATCGGCCGGCAAGAGCTTCCGGTGACGCGATTTCGGAAATGTATCTGCACCAGGGATTTTTGGCCGAGAGACTTGACCGCGGTACGTGTTTTTGGCCGAGAAAGCTACCCGCGGGAAGGATTTTGGCCGAGAATCTTCGGCCATCAGTACATTATTTTGCCTAGAAACCCAAAATTGCTCCTTTTCACCATTTTTGATCATTTCAACTCCATTTCTTCATCTGAATCACATCCTCCACTCCAAATAAGCTCCAAAAGCATCTGTTTAACACTCCAAACCATGCAAAACTCTCTTGAACCTAATGCAATCTCTTAAGTCCTAAAACAATGCCTAAAGACCTAAAATGTATGCAAATGAGACATAATTTGGACTAGAATATGTACATTAAATGATGCAATTTATGAATATATCATTCCCCCACACTTAGTTCTTGCCAAATCTCTCAGCTCCTTGATGATGGAACTTAGCACTCAATGAGACTTGCCCTTGTCGCCCTAAACCTAACACTTTCTGCTACGTTTGGTCCAAGGTGGCTTCTCAATCACACACAAAAAGTTGGCTTGAAAGAAGGATGGGTTCAGGGTGAGGAAAACTGATCTATCATGCAGATTCAGCTATTTGAGCTAAGGAAGAGGATGGTAAAAACAGGATTCTAGCTCAAATATGTATATTGGTATCCACAAGCTTATTCAAACAATGCACCAAATGATAATTTCAAGTCAAGTTCAGGGTTTTCACTTATTAGAGTTGAGTTCAATTGAAACTTGCTTCTCAGATTCAAATCGTTTCAGACTTTGCAAGCACAAAAAAAGATTCACAAGCATATTCAGTTCAAGTTCTCAAAATGATGTACTCTCTAGAAAACCTATCATTACTCCCTGCAAGATGCAGCCTACATGCATATGCAATCTAGACTCAATCCTAAAAATGAGAATGCAACTACATGATCATTTTTTTTTTCTGAAAATTTTTCAGATTTTTCCATTTTTTTTGTTTTTATATGCACTTAAATGAGACTACATGAATATGCAACTAGAATGTGACTCAAGACTATAAGTGTAAAATAAGAAAAGAGAAAACATGATTAGTAAAAGATGAAACTCTTCCCCCACACTTAAATAACACAGTCCCTTGTGTTATAAAAGCATGCGAAAGGAGTTAAAAACAAATCAAACAAGTAAAATGCAAAATGGAAAAGAAGAACTACATGCATATATACAGAGTTTTGAGTGTTTACCTCAATCACTGAGGTCTGATCCCAGGTAGTGGGATGGGTTGGAGGTGGAATATGATGGATTTGAGTATCTAGGTGGGCTGCTCTCAGGTGAGTCTGGTTGGAACGCTGTGGCCGGGTTCACCCAATCTTCTTTTCCTGGTGGTAGCACAAGGTCACGAGCAGCTGAGCTTTCTCCCACATCTTCTCTTGCATCTTGTTTGGGTGAGGTGGCTGGAGCTGTGAGTTTCTTCACCTTCTTCTTTAGCTGCCTAACACAGTCAACTAGCTTGTTGATCGTTTTGTCTTGCCATTTGCACCATTTCTGAAGGGTGTTAACTCTGGAATACAGCTTCCTTGTGTGATAGTCAGGCTCACCCCAAAAGTAAGGATCAAAGTGATACCTCCCTGCTCCCATCCTTCTTTCAAAATCTCTTGGCTCCTCATTCTCACAACCAGCGGTCCTAGTTGTGTCCTCCTCTTCAACTGGCTCTTTACCCTTAGAACTAGCGGTTCTCTTGCATTTGGGAATTGGAGGGTGAATGGCTGGGTTGTAGAGCTGATCTTTTAGGACAATAAAGGAGACATTGTGCCTTTCTGTGAGAGTGGTGATGGCTGGGTGTGGCAACAGAACATGAACCTTTTCATTTTGCAAGAGCTTGAAGGTGTACAAGAAGTTTTCACCATTGCTTTCTTTTAAAAACCCAACCTTGGTGAGGGTAGCTTCATCAATCAACTCAGGACTGACCTCAACATCATCAAAGACAAAACATCTTGCTTTCAGAATCTTTGTCACTAGCCATCCATTGTGCAACTTAGTGAGCTTCTTTCTTTTACCCTCACTCCAAGCAATGTCCTTGTATATCAGCATTTGGCGTGCCAAAAATGCACCACTAGATGGGATATAATGTGGGAGGTGAAACTCTCTCTTGCTCTTCAAGTGACTGATGAGAGGATGAAGACCCATACCCAGTAGCTCCATGTCAGCTAGATGCACCACTCCATCATTGTGCTTGGTAAAGAACATTTGGCAAAGCACCTTGTGAGCATAGCGGATTGCTGGGTTTCTTATCCATGAACTCTTGCATCTTCCTCCCCTGAAGCTCCCAAAAGAAATTGTATCCCACAAGTCAGTAATCATGTGATCAGGGTATGTAAACTTCACTGTCAATTCTTGTGCAGGTCTTGGAAAAGCAAAGATCTTATCTAGTTCCTTGAAACTTACATGGTATTGTGTACCATCTATTGTGAACTCTATGTGCCCAAGACCATTTCCCTCATTGATTCTGTCATCTCTTGGGCCATATCCACAAACTTGAAGGGATGCAAGGAACTCCTGTGTAACACCATCATGAGCCACATCTCTCATCTCAAAGAATCCACCAAATCCCATGTTGTTGAAAATGAGCTGAACTTCTTCAAGAATCCCCATCTTTCTCAGCAGCTCCATATCAGGGAACTTGGTTTGCAGCACTTTTACACCCCTGAACATAGCAAAGTAGTCATCAAAAGTTGGTTCTTTGTCCTCAGAACTTGTCTTTGCTTTCTTAACCCGCTTCAATGCTGTTTCAGGATCACTCTCTGTTCCTTCTTCATCCTCAGCCACAGCCACCTCTTTTCCTGCCCTGTGAACAACCTCAACCAATGCCAGCTCTTTACCAGAAGTCTTTGAAGTAGAGGCCTTTGTTTTCTTTGGTGCAGCAACCTTCTTTGTTTTCCTTTCAGCTGGATCTTTTGGCTTCCTCTGTTTCTTTTGTTTCTTGAAAACCTTATGCCCAAAAGGCATAATCTGATCCTATGAAGCTCCAGCTTTCTCTTTTTTAGATTTCTCCATGGCTGCTTGTCTTTTTGTTCCTGCCATCCTGCATTTTCTCAAACAGCTGTAAGCACCAAAGCAAGAGAACAACAAAAGTTTTCCAAATTCACCAAGCTCATGTGTGGTACAAATCTATTTCTCTTGAAAAGAATGTATTTTAAGCTGATTAAAAACTCAGTAAACTCAAAGCAATGTGATATGTCTATATTTTACATCATTTAGATTGCATTATAAGTCCTCATCATGTGTTTTCTCATGTAAATTGAGTCTTTAGGCGTCAAAATAGGACTTAGGGCTTGCATTAGGTCCCAAAGAGTTTTGCATGTTTTGAAGTCTTTATCAGGAGCTTTGGAGACCAATTGGAGCCTAAGAAGAGGAACAGAAAAGAAAACGGTGAAGAAAAGGGTCAAAAATGGTGAAAACCGCTTGGAGGAATTTCTCGGCCAAATCGCGTACCGGCTGGTCGGAAACCTCGGCCAAAATGTTTACCGAATGCTCATTACCGGCCAAAAACCTTACCGATCGGCCAGAATCAAGTATCGAGTGAAAAAATACCACGGGACAAGTTTTTGACCGAGGCAAGGATTTGTACGACCAAAAAGCTTACCGCGGTACACAGCCCTCGGCCATTTTCCTTACCGCGGGAAGGTTTTTACGACCAAAAGTTGTCCTTGCCCGCACAATTCAGAGATCAGCAATCCGGGGAAGCTTCCGGTCCGAATCAGTTGGCGGGGTCTTCATCAAAGTTGGAGAGAATCAAGCAAAGATTCCAGAGCAGTTAGAATCATCCTATTCGGACCAGTTAGGAGAAAGATACAGCTTCCGGAAGATGCACCAGCATTACGCGCATCCGAGAACCGAACGGCGGATTCCAAACATCACGGCGGACGGAGCCTTTACGGACCAAAATAGCCTGCCCTGTCTTCATCAAAGTCTGAGATCTATGAAGTACCTTCTCAGAACAGTTGGAATCTCTCAGTTCGGAGCAGGGGTTCAAAAGATAAGGTCTCCGGAGTTCACATTGGTTCAAAAGCTTATTTTCCGGTGAATCCGATGCGGTGCAAAGATGTGAAATCCAGGAAGCCTTCCACTTCCCAAGCTCCAACAGTCCCTTCACCAAAGTTCGAGCTTGTTGAGTCATCTTGACTTTGGAACTGGTTCCAGAGCAATTGGAGTCGTGTGCTGAAAGTTACTGCTTCCGGAATGTGACATGGTCGATACAAGCCTAAATGAGTTGCGATACGCGCTAAGTGTTTTCACAAGCCTCGGTATCTTTACCTTGGCATCACTCAAGTCGAGGCTCATATCTTGGAAGTATTCTGGACTAGACCTCGTGCCAAAGCCTTGGCATGATTAGATCGAGGCATGCATATGTAAGAACTGAAGCTGGAAACGACTAAGTGGTGAAAGTACACCTCGGTGTAATGACCTCGGCGTGCATGCCGGACTGTGTTCTCCCAAGCACCTCGACATCATGACCCCTCGACATTTTATCCCGAGGTCCCTTGTCACGAACCCAGAATCAAGAACAGAATGGCTCAAGAACACACACGTGAGGATGGATCAAAGACTAGGGTTCATGCATGTTCTTGACGTGTTCTTCACGAGATCTTCATCTGGATCCTGACTCACGTGCACACCTCGGCATGAAGACCTCGGCTTCACTTTCCGACACACCGTGGCACTCACCCATCAACCCAAGGAAGCGGTTCAGTACCCGGTTTGTTCCGGGCTGACCCGCGACACTTTCCCTTTACTATAAATACATTTTAGGACCAAAAACCTAATCATCTTATCTTTTATCTCCATTTACGTTTAAGAACTTGCCTTTTTTGTGAAACCAGACTAATCTAATCCGATATCTTGTTTTTGCATCTGAATCTTGTTCTTTCTTTATTCTTCTTTTATTATCAGCATTAAACTCCTAATCATGACCAGCTACACGTCTTGCAAAGGACTTAGTGAACTCGTTATGATCAGTGAGTAGTCGTTTAAGCGGCTTTAGATAAGTAGATTAGGGTGCTTTCAAGATAGATTAGTGGGTTTAGGTGTCTAGTCTTGCATGTTTCATTCTTTAACCGACGAGATCTCTAGGCTGGACCCAAGCATATCACTTGAGGTTCAGATCTGAGGCATATCTCGCATCAAAAGTGTTTGTAGAAATGTCTGAACCACTCGGTTAAAGGTTTAAGAGTCTTTCATCGCGAGAGTGATAGTTTGTTCTCTTAAAAGACATATTTGAACTGAATCTTATTGCTGATTGATTAGTGCTTCTCAAAAGACATTTTGGTATGAAGGAGGATCAGCTTAGATGTTTGATACTTTCATGAGAAGATTAACATGCCTTGAGTTCAAAGTTAAATGAAATCGCTTGACAAAATAATTCATTAACCCATTAGTTTAGCTTGGAAGCACCCGAGTCGATTATCTTGTCTAGAGTCTCTTCCCTTATCGCATATTATCATCATCTGAATCACCTGTTTGTTGTTTGCATCTTGATTAGTTTAAATCTCTGCTTTTATTTAATTTTATTGCTTATTTGCCTGTTAATCATCGTCACCAAACTTTTATCTTCTTGTCTTGACTTAAGTGAACAAAATGACATAGGCTAGTGTCTCGTTTACAAGCTTGGTTTGACACCCCTTATACTACTTTGACAAGGGGATTGATAACCCTTCTAAGAGCCCCAAAACTCTTAGTAATCACAATGGCAAGAAGCAATGCACACAAAGAGTTCAGCTTGAAGCACAATTCTAAAAAAAAATCGATACACTTGATGAATTTCAAGAAAAAAATTCTCAAAAATTCCAAGAACAGGTTATTCTCAAGCAAGATCCATGAAATTCCTATCCATTCTACTTGCACAATACTCACAAAATGATTCCAAGGTATCAAGAAGCCCATTAAAATCGATTCCATTTGTTTTTTTTTTCTGTTCATGAACAGTACACTAAATCATGGAAAATGTGAGTTTTAACAGACTAAATACCTTGGAATATTCAAGTTTCGAGTGAAAAACGAATGTGCAGGAAGAAACTAGACAGGATTACGAGTTCAATGCAGTTGGAATTTCTCAATTTGATGCAGGAACGAGAGAGATATGAAAGTTTAAAGCTCAAGAATGGAGAGAAAGGAGCAAACTCGCGATGAAGAAGAAGGAGAGGTGGGGAACAGCTGCCTTGGCTCGTCCTTTGACCGGTCAACATCCGTACGGTCAACATATTTTCAAAATTTGGTCGCGCCTGGTTGACCGTGGCACGTGACCGTGTCAACAACTCGTGTATGCTTCCTTTTTGCCGCGGTCTTGGTGTGTCCGTGTCTTCAGACCGTGGCAAATCCCGTGCATCGCCTCTTTTCCTTTCTCTTGCCACGGTCAAGTGTTCTCCCCGTGGCAATCTCAACCATGGCAATGTCAAACCTCGGTCAACCTTCTTATTCCTTGCCACGGCCAACCCTTTAGCCCGTGTCCTCTAGACCGTGTCATTCTCCGAGCATCTGCATCCTTTCTTCTTGCTTTGCCACGGTCTGGTCCTCTCTCGTGGCAACTAAACCGAGGCAATCTCCGAATGTTGCTCGTTCCACCTTCGTTTTGTGATAGTAGGAATTTTTCAATCCTTGATCAATTTCTCAACTACTCATGTCATTGTAGCACTTGAGGTATCAATCCAAATGGAGAGATTCTAGACACTAGAACTATGAAGATCAATTCTTAATCCAAGTCTAATAAGCAGATGAGTTGGTAACCAAAATTATCTAAAAGCATATAACAAAACAAGCAAGAACAAACAGTAATTAAGAATTAAAAAAAGCAAGAGAAACTAAACAAACACTCAAATTCAAATAAAAAGAAAGCTAAACCTCTAGATGTGATCATTGATTAGGGTGCTTTAAATGTGAATTCATGATGCTAAGCAAACAATGCAACACTTGCAAATCTTTAGTCTAGACTTCCAATTCAGATTAATTCATTCTCATGACAGAAATCCCTTTGTTAATTACCAATTCAAGACTAATTCCCATTAGTGAATAAGCAGTTAACAAGCATAAGGTTCCAAGTCTAACATGACCAGACAGCCTCTTTGTGCATCAAAATAAGAGCTAAGAAAGACTGAATCTTATACAGAAAGATAAAGCAAGCATCACATGATCTCAAATTCCAATTAACTTTGAACTCTAATCTAGATTAATCCTCTCATGAAGGCACTAACCTCTACACTAATCCATTTTCAAACCAAATCATCATTTGTGAAATATGAATCAATGAGCATTAAGAAACAGTTCTAATATGCCATTCATGCATTTAACAATCATTCCCATGACATTAATGCATAAACCCTTAGTTAGCTTTCATTCAGGCATTTCATCAAACACTTTTGGTGCATGAAAAACCCAGATTCTAGACCCAAGTGATGTGCAAGGATCTAGCATTAGGATCAGCTAACTAAGGAAAGGAGAAGAGAATCTAAGCTTAAACAATCATTAATCTACATCTAAGCACCCTAATCTACACACCTAGAAGCTTAAAAGATGACTACTCACTAATCATGAAGAACACATCTAATCTTTTGCAAGAGATGATGTTAATCATGATTAGAAGCAGAAATGAGATGATGAGATGATGAGAAACAGACTTAGATTGATTAAATCCTTGAGATCTCTCTTAATCAAAAACGTTTTTACACTAAAAAGGAAAGAAAACTAGAGAGAAACTAAGAGAGAAGATGATGTCCAGGGTTTTTCTCCCAAAAAACTACATATACCTAGTGCTAATGGACCGGGTCAGCCCAGGACAAATTGGGTACTGACCCGGCTCAGTTGGGTCAAGTGGAAATCCTGCGGGTCAGTCCAGTATGTCCCAGGTCGCACACCTAAGTCGCAGTAGATGAAGACTTGTCTTGTGAAGTCTAAATCGCCTTGTCTTAGCCGCACGCCTAAGTAGGAGTGTTTTGCGAGTGTTGCTGCGGCTTGGTCTCCTTCCTCTCCAACTCGCAGGGCTAAGGCGGTTTCTGGGGAATGTACAAACTGTGCGGGTTGGTCTCTGTTGCACCTAGGTCGCAGGCTCAAGTCGGAGTGATTTGCAAGTGATCGTGCGGCATAGTTCCAGGCGCGGCTAACTCGCATGCCTAAGTCGCACGATTGTGGACTTAGCATTTCTCTTGCTCTTGAGCTTCAGACCTCTTCCAGTGATAGTTTACCCGCACATATCAACTCGCAGCATCAGCATTCAGGCGTTCATCTTCAGGCCTGCGGGTTAACCAAGTCGCAAGACCATCTCGCAGCATCCAGAGCAGCTTAGACCACTTCGCATTCCGGAGAGTGTAACTCCTATGAGACTTGTCCGAATTGAATGATTTCGGTTGCAGAAGACAGAGGACTCATTTATCTCCAACTTTAGTGAAGGAAGCTTCGGTTCTTGGGAAGTGTAAGGCTTCCTGGAGGGCACATCTTTGCAGTGCATGTACACGACCAGAGAGAGGCGTCTAGACATGTGTCCATTCCGGAGACCGTATCTTTCGGCTCATAGATCCGAATTGAATGATCTTGGACGTTCTGGAAAGAAGACTCAAATGTCTCTGGTTCTCATGAAGGACCCGGAAACTAAATCGGCCTGGAAATGCACCGTCCTTCGCATCCTTTAGAACTGATCTGCTCGGTCCGGAATACCTGCGAGACTGGGGTTCCTTCCGACAAGCTTATCTCTCTGCTCACGCGTCCGAATTCCACGATTACACTTGCTAAGAGACCGTGATGCAATGCTCTCTAACTTCTATGAAGCACCCACCGTCTGAATCGGACCGGAAGGCTCCCCGGACAGGCGATCATTCAGGGGTATCGGATTGCTCCGGAATGAGTGCGAGACCTGTTCGTTTTCCGATTACCATATCTTTCAGTTCCGTGGTCCAAATGCCTTGATTCCAACTGTTATGAACTCTTGACTCCATTATCTCAAACTTTTATGATGACTCCGACAGCTGAATCTGCCGGCAAGAGCTTCCGGTGACGCGATTTCGGAAATGTATCTGCACCTGGGAATTTTGGCCGAGAGACTTGACCGCGGTACGTGTTTTTGGCCGAGAAAGCTACCCGCGGGAAGGATTTTGGCCGAGAATCTTCGGCCATCAGTATATCATTTTGCCGAGAAACCCAAAATTGCTCCTTTTCACCATTTTTGATCATTTCAACTCCATTTCTTCATCTGAATCACATCCTCCACTCCAAATAAACTCCAAAAGCACCTGTTTAACACTCCAAAACATGCAAAACTCTCTTGGACCTAATGCAATCTCCTAAGTCCTAAAACAATGCTTAAACACCTAAAATGCATGCAAATGAAACATGATTTGGACTAGAATATGTACATTAAATGATGCAATTTATGAATATATCATTTTGCCACGACCTGGTTTCTTCCCGTGGCAATCCCCTCGTGTCAAACCCCGAACATTGGACATTTCTCATTGCTTTGCCACGGCCACATCTTCTTCCCGTGGCAACTCGTCGTGGCAAACCCTGAGCACTGCTCATTCCATCTTCATTTTACCACGGCCTGGTATTGAACCCGTGCCTTGTAGCCGTGTCAAAATTCGAGCCCGAGCTTTTGTTAACCTTTGTGTTGCCACAGTGACCTTCATGTCCGCGTTTCATGGCCATGGCAAGAACCGAATGAATGCTTAGTCTTCTTTTCTTTTGCCACGGTCACCTTTCATCTCGTGTCATCCCACCGTGGCAAACTCCGAACCAGGTCCTCTTCTCATTGCTCTTTGCCACGGCCGTCTGTGTTCCGTGCCTTTTACCCGTGGCAATCACCGAACTCTTGCTTCTTTTACCACGGCCAGGCCGTGAGGCCGTGATTCATTCCCCGTGGCAAAGCAAAAAGGCTTGCCACGCCTTGTTCCTGACCGTGGCTGGTGACCATGTCAAAGGCCGAGCACAAGCTTGTCTCCATTCCTTCATCTTTTTGTATCTTGTATTCACTTTCCAAGGGTTTAGACTCAAACCTATAACCTGTAGACACTAAACAAACCCATCAAAACATCCTAAAACATAAAAAGAAAGAAATCAAAAGATCAAAAGCATATTTACAAAGGATAAGCTTGGGTTGTCTCCCAAGAGCACTTTGTTTAAAGTCTCTAAGTTTGACTTTGGAAACCTGTTTAACAGGCTGGTGGATCAAGAAGGGGAACTGATGTAGCTTCCTCCTTCTTTTGTGAAACCAGATAATGCTTGATCCTCTGGCCATATACCACAAAATCTTGCCCATTCTTTCCTTCTAACACAACAGCTCCATATGGCCTCACCTCATGAACTTTAAAGGGACCAGACCATCTAGACTTAAGTTTTCCTGGAAACAACTTAAGCCTAGAGTTGAACAGCAACGCTAGATCTCCTTCCTTGAACTCCCTCTTCAAAATCTTTTGGTCATGCAGAGCCTTGGTCTTCTCCTTATAGATCTTTTAGCTTTCAAAAGCCTCAAGCCTAATCTCCTCAAGTTCATGGAGTTGCATGACCATTTTCTCTTGAGCTGTCTTGATATCAAAGTTCAGAAACTTAAAAGCCCACATATCCTGGTACTCCAACTCAACAGGAAGGTGGCAGCTCTTCCCATATAGCAGATTGAAAGGTGATGTCCCAATTGGAGTTTTAAAAGCAGTCCTATAAGCCCACAATGCATCATCTAGCCTTTTGCTCCAATATTTTCTGCTTGAGCTAACAGTCCTCTCAAGAATTGCTTTGATCTGTCTATTAGATACTTCAACCTGGCCACTAGTTTAAGGATGATAAGGAGTAGCTACCTTTGTGTTTCACTCCATGCTTTCTCAGCAAACCCTCCAAAGTCTTGTTCACAAAATGAGATCCTCCATCAGAGATAACAACCCTTGGGACTCCAAATCTTGGGAAGATAATGCTCTTGAACAGCTTCACTACAACCTTGGAATCATTGGTAGGGGAAGCAATGGCCTCAACCCATTTGGACACATAGTCCACAGCAACAAGTATATACTGATTCCCATAGGATGAAATGAAGGGCCCCATAAAGTCAATCCCCCAGCAATCAAAGATTTCAACTTCTAGAATTGGGTTTTGAGGCATCTCACTCCTCTTTGATATGTTCCCATGCCTCTGACAGGCATCACATGCTGAAACAACCAACTGAGCATCTTTGAACATTGTGGGCCACCAAAACCCACTCTAAAGAACCTTTGCCACAGTCTTGAATATTCCCATGTGACCTCCGAAAGCTGAACCATGACACTCTTGCAAGACGGGTTGCATCTCCTCCTCAGCAAGACATAGAGGTAGGGCTCATCCCAATGGTATCTTTGAACTTCTCTGAAGAACTTCTTCCTGTGGTAAGCATCTAATTCAGGTGGTTCCACTCCACAAGCAAGATAGTTCACAATATCTGCAAACCAAGGCATCCTCCTCTCTTGAATGCTGTCCACTTCTTCAAACTCCAAATAAGAATGGAGCACCATCAGTGATTCCTCAGGAAGACTGTCATTAAGAGGCACTTCAGAGTTAATTCTCAGCCTAGAGAGATGGTCTGCAGCTCCATTCTCTATACCCTTTTTATCTTGTACTTCCATATCAAACTCCTGAAGTAGAAGAACCCATCTCAATAGTCTTGGTTTAGCATCCTTCTTGGTCATCAGATACCTGAGGGCTGCATGATCAGTATATACAATGACTTTTGATCCCACCAGGTAACTTCTGAATTTATCAAAGGCAAAGACTATTGCCAACATTTCCTTCTCAGTAGTAGCATACTTCTCTTGTGCAGAGTCAAGTGTTCTACTAGCATAGTAGATGACATGAAGCTTCTTATCTTTCTTCTGGCCAAGTACAGCTCCAACTGCAAAATCAGATGCATCTGTCATAACCTCAAAAGGAAGAGACCAGTCTGGGGCTTGGACAATTGGTGCACTGACTAATGCATCCTTGATCATCTTGAAGGCCTCTTCACATTCAGCATCAAAGATGAAATCCACTTCTTTACACAACAGCCCTGTCAAGGGCCTGGCAATTCTTGAGAAGTCTTTGATGAATCTTCTATAAAACCCTGCATGCCCAAGGAAACTCCTTATCCCTTTGACCGAAGTGGGAGTTTGCAGGTTCACCATTACTTCCACTTTTGCTCTGTCAACCTCTATGCCCTTCTCAGATATCTTGTGCCCAAGAACTATTCCTTCCTGCACCATGAAGTGGCATTTCTCCCAGTTCAACACCAAGTTATGCTGCTCACATCTCTCCAAGACCTGTGACAAATTAGAGAGACAATCTGAGAAGGAGGAGCCATAGACACTAAAGTCATCCATGAACACCTCCACCTTCTCTTCAATAATGTCAGAGAATATATGCATCATGCAACGTTGAAATGTGGCAGGGGCATTACAGAGACCAAAAGGCATTCGCCTGTATGCAAATGTGCCATAAGGGCATGTGAATGTTGTTTTCTCTTGATCTCTTGGATCTATGGGAATTTGAAAAAATCCAGAGTACCCATCGAGAAAACAAAAAAGGGGTGGTTTGCAAGCCTCTCTAACATCTGATCAATGAAAGGTAAAGGAAAATGGTCCTTCCTAGAGGCTGCATTGAGCTTTCTATAGTCTATAGTTTTAGTATCTCCTTCTTAACCACTTCCTTAAGGTTGGGGTTAAGTCGTCGTTGATTCTCAATAGAGGACATAGATTGGTCCTCTAGGTGGATCCTGTGAGTTCAAATGTCAGGAGAGATCCCTCTAATATCAGCCAAAGAATACCCTATGGATCTCCTGAATTTTTTTATCTCACTAAGCAATGCACTCTCTTGATCCTCTAATAGGCTATCATTGATGATTACTGGATAAGTGGAGTTTAAACCCAAGAAAGCATACCTGAGCCCTGTTGGTAGAGGCTTGAGCTCAACAGGGGGTGCATCAGCCTCATTCCAATCCTGTTCCAAGCTGCTTTGGTTGGTGTCTGATCCTTTGACAGCAAAAACCTCAGATCCACTTTGTTCCAGCTCCAAAAACCTTGTCTCAGGACCCAGCTCTCTTGCATTGTCCAAATACAACGTGTACCCTTCACTTGCTTCAGCTAAGAGCCCATTGTCTCCTTGTTCTTGAGTTGAGCAGCTTGAAGAGGATCCTCAGTGTTCTGCTCCTCTAGCAACTCATCAGCCAGCTGATCCATTGTCTCCACATAGAAACATTGACCTTCAATGGTGGGTTTCTTCATCATCTCATTCACATCAAACTTGAGCTTTTCAGACCCAAGTTGAAGCTCTATAATCCCACCTCTCACATCAATAATAGCTCCTGCAGTTGCTAAGAATGGCCTGCCCAAGATTAAAGGATCAACTGGTTCTTCATCCATTTCCAGCACAACAAAATCTGTTGGAACCTCAAAACCACCAATCTTAACAGGTAGATCTTCCAACATACCAACAGGCAATCTAACTGATCTATCTGCAAGGATAAGAGAGATCCTTGCAGGTTTGAAGACTCTAAAGCCCAGCTTCTTTGCTATGGAGAATGGCATCAAGCTGACTGATGCTCCTAGATCACAAAGACATCCACAGAATAGAAGAGGTCCAATGGCACAAGGGAGTGTGAAACTCCCTGGATCAGTTAACTTTCTTGGAATGTACTTCTTCTGAATGAGTGCACTGCATTCATGACTTAGTACCACCATGCCTTGAAGCTCTTTTGTTTTGTTCAGAATGGCATCCTTCAAGAACTTCCCCATCTTTGGCATCATTAAGAATGCATCAATGAGAGGCATAGTGAGTGGTGTCTCAATGTGTGCCTTCTCAAATACAGTTCTTGCCTTGTCCACTAGTTGCTTCTTGAATCTCCCTGGAAATGGGAGCTTGGGTTGGTATGGAGGTGGTGGCACATATGTCTTCTCTGGTTCAGGTTCCTTTGCTACCGCTTTACTCTTTTCTGTGCTTGGTTTCTCAGCAACTGGATCCTCTTTTAAGGCTGCCTCCCCCTCAGTTTGATCATTGTCCTCAATGATCACATTGTTGTTCTGAATACCAGGTAACTCCTTTCCACTCCTCAGTGTAATGGCCTTAGGATATTCCTTGGGGTTGGGTTCGGGTTTTCCAGGTAGGTGACCTTGGTTCCTTGAGCTTGATGCCTGGTTTTGCTTCAGTTACTTTATTTCCTGCTGCATAGCTGCATTCTGACTTGCAAAGATCTGTTGACCCTGAAGTAGTTGTTACAGAATACCAACCATATCTGTCCCCATCTGTGGCTGCTGCTGAACCATTGGTGGCTGAAACTGTTGTTGAACCGGCGCTTGCTGTTGGAACTGTGGTGGACCAAACCCTGGTGGTGCCTTTTGTTGTTGCTGTGAGTTGAAACCAGTACCCTGAAATGGCTGCTGTTGCTGACCAATACATTGATTCTGAGCAAACTGATTCTTTTGTTGAAAAGATCCTTGAAAGTTGTTCTTGGGAACAAAGTTCTGTGGAGCTTGAGAATTGGGATACACCGGGTCTGTGGGTTTGCTACATTGGTGTTCCTGTAAGAAAGGTTTGGATTGGCATTACCATACTGATATCTCTGGAACCTCTGATTCCCAATGTAGTTAAGCTCCTCTTGGGTAAGACCTTCTTCACTTATGTTCTCAAAGATTTGAGAAGGTTCCTCATATTCTCCAACAAAATGCAATGGCTTCTAAGTGGTGAATTTCTGCTTGTCTAATTCACTTCTCAATTCCTTTACTTCTCTGCTGAGCCTCTGTTCTGAGCTTGAACCTTCAGATCTATTTGATCTGTCATAGTCTTCACCATAAGTATCATTGCTCAATGCTAAGTTCTCCACTAGCTCTAAAGCAGCATGTATCTCTTTACCCAGAGAGTTTCCATTGGAAGCAGTATCCAGCTGGTTTTTAATCTTAGGAAGAGCTCCTCTATAAAGTGTGCTGAGAAGAGAAGCCTCACTAAACCCATGGTGTGGGCATTGGTTTGTGTAGCTCCAGAATCTCTCATATGCTTCACCAAAACTCTCATTACTGTGCTGAGTGAAGCTAGAGATTTGGTTCCTCAGTTTTGCAGTTCTTGATGTTGATAAGAATTTAGATAAGAAGGCTTGCTTGCATTGCTCCCAAGTTTGAATGGAGCCCCTTGGAAGATTCTTTTCCCATTGATGAGCTTTGTCACCAAGACTGAAGGGAAATAGTCTTAGCTTGAAGCTATCTTCTGAAACTCCATTAATCTTTGTCAGATTACACACCTTATCAAATTGATCCAAGTGTTCCAAGGGATCTTCCATTGCTAACCCATGCCTTCACTTCAAAGTTGTTTTTTTGCACAGTTGGTGCCTGAATACCAGCTCCATACTGATGAGCATTGGCCCTGTCATTCTTGACCAACTCCATTACCAGCTCCATTACCCTGAGCCTGTTGCTCCTGAACCGGTTGTTCTATATCCACCACGTGCTCTCTTTGTTCTTCCATGTCAGCCTGATCAACTTGTCTTCCACGCCTGTCCCTTCTCCTCCTTGGTACCAAAAGATTAATGTTGTCGTTGAGAGGGAAAGGTGGACCACAGCTTCATGATCTAGACCTGGTGTTCATACACCTGAAATCACAAACAGAACTTGAAAGTAATCAGTAAAAACAGGAAAATAAGCACTTGATCTCAAGAACAGATCAGAGCTTAATGCTAAACAACCACAATTTGGTAACGGCGCCAATTGATAACTAAGAGTTTTCAAGGCTCTTTATAGAGGTTATCAATCCCCTGTCTTGTAGTACAAGGGGTTTATCAATCCAGATGTGGTGTTAGACACTAAACTATGTGATCAAGTTCTTAATTCAAGCAAACAAGAGTGGTTTTGATTATCTAGAGACAACTACAAACTTAAACAGGATTAAAGACTAATGAAATGATTAAGCAAGAACTAAACAATGACAAATGATGAGAATGTATGAATGATGATGCGAAAGGTCTTAGACATGATAGTGGATTAGGGTGCCTTCAGTGATAAGCTAATGAGCTAATGAATCATATGATCAAGCAAACCATTCAACATAAACATCTTTAATTAAGTTAATCCTCTCATGAAGGTATTAACTCCTATGCTAAAATAGTTTCTATCCCAATGAGTTAACAAGCATTAAGAATCAGTTTAATCTGTCATTTAAGCACATAGACAATCATTCCCATGATGAATAACACTTAAACCTCTAACAACTTTGGTTCAGGCATTTCATCAAACACTTTTGGTGCATGAAATGCCCAGAATCTAGACCACATATGATTTGTATGGATCTAGCATAGAGAACAAGTTGTAGAGAATGGAATATGCATGATCTAACCCCTAAGCTCACTAATCTACCACTTAATCACCCTAATCTACATATCTAAGACCTTAATATGGGATTACTCACTAATCATGATCAACACACTAGATCCTTTGCAAGATGTGTTGTTAATCATGATTAGAAGTGTGATTTGATGATAAGAAATGATGGAACAAGATGAAAAGAAACTTCAAATCGATATTAAACTCTAAAAACAAGGTGTATCAAGTTGTCTTTCACAAAAAGGGAAAAGAAACTAAAAGTGGATAAAAGGTTCTCTCCAAATTAGAAACAATATATAAGTGTCTTGGGCAAACCGGGTCAACCCGGAACAAACCGGGTACTGACCCGGTCTTGGTGGGTGAAGATGGGTTTGCCACGGTCAAGTGTGTTCTTGGTGTGGCCGTGGAAACCTGACTGTGTCAAAGCTTTGTTCGCGTGTTCTTGGCTGCATTTTGATGCCACGGTCTAACAAGCCTTGTCCAAAACCCGTGGCAAGTGGTCGTGTCAAACGCCGAAGGTGTGTAAAAGTTGCCACGGTCAAGTCCCAGACCGTGGCATTCAGACCGTGTCAAAACCCGAATGCTCGTAAAGTCCTTCCCAGCCAAGTGTTTGTTTGCCACGGTCGAGTCCCAGACCGTGGCATTCAAACCGTGTCACAACCCGAATGCTTGTAAAGTTCCTCCCAGCCAATTGTCTGTTTGCCACGGTCAAGTGTAGACTGTGGCATGAAGATCGTGTCAATCGCCGAAGATTTGCAAAAGTTGCCACGGTCAAGTGTGGACGGTGGCATTCCATAGCGGCATGTTTAACTTAGTCATTCAGGGCTGTCTGGACCACTTCGCATTCCAGAGAGTGTAACTTCTGAGATACTTGTCCGAATTGAGTGATTCCGGTTGCAGAGGACAGAGGACTCATATATATCCAACTTTGGTGAAGGGAGCTTCGGTGCTTGGGAAATGGAGGGCCTCCTGGAGGGCTCATCTTTCCAGTGCATTTACACGATCAGAGAGAGACGTCTATACATGTGTCCATTCCGGAGACTGTATCTTCCTGCTCATAGCTCCGAATTGAATGATCTCGGATGTTCTTCAAAGAGGACTCAAATGTATCTGATTCTAATGAAGGCCCCGGAAACTGAATCGGCCTGGAAATGCACCGTCCTTCGCAATCTTCAGAGCTCATCGGCTTGGTCCAAAACAGCAGCGAGACAGGGGTTTCTTCCGACGAGATTAACTCTCTGCTCACGCGTCCGAATACCATGATTCCACTTGCTATGGAACCGTTATCCGATCCTCTCCAACTTTGATGAAGCAACCGCCAACTGAATCGGACCGGAAGGTTCCCCGGACAGGCGATTTCGGAAACGTGTCTGCACCTGGAGATTTTGGCCGATACAATCCACTCGCGGTACGCGTTTTGGCCGATAAGATCTACCCGCGGTACATGAAAATGGCCGGTAAAAACCTTCCTGGTACGCGAGAATGGCCGATAACCTCCAAAAACACAAGTTCATCATTTTTCAAGCCTTGATCACCATTTCACCTCCTGGATTCATCTTTTCAGCTCCAAATACACCTGATAAACACTCAAAACATGCAAAGACTCATTGGGACCTAATGCATCTCCTAAGTTCTAAAACAAACCCTAAGGACCTAAAATGCATGGAATAAACCATGATTTGGAATAAATTATGCAACCTAAATGATGCAAATTATGAACATATCAAAGAGACATGTATCGTTGAGCAACAGTGCTAAGGGTCGGCGTTTTAGCCAGTTCCGGTGAGTAACGACGACGACTGCAAAACGGGGGATAACGACGACGGCTGTGATGGCAACGACGACGGCGCAATTTGGGGAAGACAATCGGAATTCTGATGTGAAATCGATTGAACGTATGTAAAGCGCAGCACTGAAAACCAATAATTCCCGAGAAGATGTAAAAGAGATTACTAAATCGCCGAAGACGAAATTTTAAGCCCCCGTTTCGCACAGGAATCCCAGTTTTTAGAACGTCCTCGATGCCTTCGGCGATTTAGTAATCAGCCTTCGATTCTAACCGGAGCTGGATTCGGAGTCCGGAAGCCCCGATTCCCACTGGAAACATAATAATAATATGGATATATCCATAACCTCAATAAAGAAGATAGAAATATGGATGTAAACAAAATAGTTGCATTTAACGGATTTAACCATAATCGAACATCCATTATTAAACATCCACTATTAAGCACATATACAGTGGTGCCGATAGCATAATGGAAGTATCCATGATAATAGATAGCACACACACAATTGATGGCTATCACCTGATGGAAGTATCCATGCTATGCAATAACACGCATATGATAGCACTTTTGCTCATTTCAATTCCCCACAGTACATTTTTATGTAAATATAGTATATACATAGCCACTTGGGTTTATTTGACTCTAATCCACAAACGAGCAATCATTGTATAATGGATATATCCACGATAGTCATTATATCTTTTAGGATACAGCCACACTAGGTTATCCATTATTAACAATTCTAGATCATCGTCTGGCCCGATGAAGTGGCCACAAAGTCAGTTTGTGGGGGGCCTTACCGTATCTACAATAAATCATAATAGATAGCACACACACAATTGATGGCTATCACCTGATGGAAGTATCCATGCTATGCAACAACACGCATATGATAGCCCTTTTGCTCGTTTCAATTCCCCACAGTACTTTTTTTTGTACATATAGTATGTACATAGCCACTTGGGTTTATTTGACGCACATCCACAAACGAGCAACCGCCGTATAATGGACATATCCACGATAGTCATTATATCTTTTAGGATACAGCCACACTAGGTTATCCATTATTAACAATTCTAGATCATCGTCTGGCCCGATGAAGTGGCCACAAAGTCAGTTTGGGGGGGGCCTCACCGTATCTTCAATAAATCATCCACCGTATGATGGCTATATTCACAAAGACGTTACGTGCGCGTATCCACAAACGAGCATCCACCTTATAATGGCAATATTCACAAAAACCGTTTGTATTTACACGTTTATAAACGAGTATATTGTAACGACAAAAACCGTTTATATCCACAAACGAGCATCCACCGGATAATGGCAATTCCCCACAGTCCATTTTGATGTACATATAGTACATAGCCACTTGGGTTATTGTATGTAAATCCGTACGCGTCTAGTCCTAATGACTCTGATATCCATTTGTGAATGCCATAGTCATTCACGAACTGATATGGATATATCCACCAATGTTACCCAAATACGTGTTTGGTTCAATATGCGTCCATCCACACCAAGAATCCACCGGCTAATGGCAATACGTGGCTGGTCCTAATGTCTCTGACATTCACAAATGGGTTATTGTGTGTAAATCCGTACGTGACTGGCCCTAATGAGTCGCCTATCCAAAGTCGAGCGTCCATAGTATAACGGATTTATACGGTGATAATGGATTTCTGAATGTCAGAGTCATTCACGAACTGATATGGATATATCCACTGAGGTCATTATTTCGTATCTCGTGTAAATCCAGATTCATCAACCGTACAGTGATGAATTATTTTTTGGATATATCCACAAATGTCTCCCACCGGATAATGGCAATACGTGACTGGTCCTAATGACTCTGACATTCACAAACGAGCATCCCCCGGATAATGGCAATATCCACAAAAACCGTTTGTATTTACACGTTTATAAACGAGCATATTGTACCGGCAAAAACCGTTTATATCCACAAATAAGCATCCACCGTATAATGACAATTCCACACAGTCCATTTTGATGTACATATAGTATGTACATAGCCACTTGGGTTTATTTGACTCGCATCCCAAATACGTGCTTGATACAATATTCCGCGTACCCACACCGAGAATCCACCGGATAATGGCAATATGTGGCTGGTTATAATGACTCTGACATTCACAAACGAGCATCCCCCGGATAATGGTAATATCCACAAAACCGTTTGTATTTACACGTTTATAAACGAGCATATTGTACCGGCAAAAACCGTTTATATCCACAAATGAGCATCCACCGTATAACGGCAATTCCACACAGTCCATTTTGATTTACATATAGTATGTACATAGCCACTTGGGTTTATTTGACTCGCATCCACAGTCGAGCAACCACCGTATAATGGCAATATCCACAAAGACATCGCGTACTTGTTTTTTAGGAGACAGATATCCACAGACGAGCAATCACCGTATAACGGTTTTATCCAAAATATGCACAAACGAGCATCCACCGGATAATGGCAATATCCACAAAAACCGTACATGGCTTGTCGTAAATAGTCTTCGATCCACAGACGAACGTCCATAGTATAACAAATTTTCACTCAATAACCCATTTGTGAATGTCAGCCATGTGTACGAACATATATGAATATATCCACAAATGTCTCCCAAATATGTGCTTGATACAATATGAGCGTATCCACACCGAGAATCCACCGGATAATGGCAATACGTGGCTGGTCCTAATGACTCTGGCATTCACAAATGGGTTATTGTATGTAAATCCGTACGTGACTGGCCCTAATGAGTCGCCTATCCAAGGATGAGCGTCCATAGTATAACGAATTTATAAGGTGATAATGGATTTCTGAATGTCAGAGTCATTCACGAACTGATATGGATGGTTTTGTCTTGCCACTTACACCACTTTTGGAGGGTGTTCACTCGTGAATACAGCTTCTTGGTGTGGTATTCAGGCTCACTCCACACTTGCGGATCAAAGTGATAGCGGCCTGCTCCGATCCTTCTCTCATATTGTCTCTGCTCCCCGTAATCACAATCTTCCGGGCCACTAGTGTTCTCGGGTTTGCTAGGTGCTGCCTTGGTGCATTTGCGTGTTGGTGGGTCGAAAGCTGGGTTATACTACTGGTCTTTGAGAACGTAGACGAGACGTTACACTGCTTGTCGAGCATGGTGAGGCTTCGGTTAGGCAGTAGAACCTGCGTGCCGTCTCTATGCAGTAGGGTGAAGTTGTAAACCCATTTATCCCCTGACTTGCCTCCGAAGAAACCACTTTTGCTTAGGTATAACTCATGAATGAGATTCGGCTTCTTTGGTGAATCAATGAATATAAACCCTTGAGCCCTCAGGATCTTGGTGACTATCCAACCGTTCTGAAGTCTTCTTGCTCCTCGCTTCTTGCGGTAGCACCATACATTGTGCCGATAAGTGAGCATTTGAATGGCAAAGAATGCACCCAATGATGGTACATGCAGCGGTGATAACTAAGAGTTTTGAGGCTCTTAGATGGGTTATCAATCCCCTTGTCAAAGTAGTATAAGGGGTGTCAATCCATATGTGTGGTAGTTAGGCACTAGTTTATAAGATAAGTTCTTAAGTCAAGCTAATCAAAGACAGGTTTGGTGACAAGTAACAAGTGAAAATATAAACAAGAAACAAACAAGTAATGATTAGTGAACTAAACAATTAAGCCAAACAAGATGATGGTGATTAAGCAAATAGTAAAAGCTAAACCTCTAGATGTGATCATTGATTAGGGTGCTGTAGATATCAATTCATGATGCTAAGAACAATAATGCAATGCAAGTTACTCTTTAGTCTAGACTTCAAAAGCAGATTAATTCATTCCCATGACAATAATCTCTTTGTAAATCACTTAATCAAGATTAATTCACCTTAAGCAAGATCAAGCAATCAACAAGCATAAAGTATCAAGTCTAATAATGACCAAACGGTTTCTATTTCAAAGAGACCGAATCTTACACAGAAAGCAGCAACAAGCAATCACATGATCTCAAAACCAATTAACTTAGAACTCAAATCTAGACTAATCCTCTCATGAAGGCATTAATCTCTACACTAATCCACTTTCAAACCAAATCATCATTTGTGAAATATGAATCAGTGAGCATTAAGAAACAGTTCTAATATGTCATTCATGCATTTAACAAATCATTCCCATGATGAAAAAGGCATAAACTCTTAGCTTAGCTCATTCAGACATTTCATCAAACACCTTGTGGGTGGAGAAATGACTAAGGTTTAGATCAGAGTGATGTGCAAAGATCTAGCATTAAGAGCAGCTAACTAAGGAAAGGAGATGAGAATCTAGAACCTAAACATCATAAACCGATCATCTAAGCACCCTAATCTACACACCTAGAAGCTTAAAAGATAACTACTCACTAATCATGATTAACACACCATTTCTTTTGCAAGAGGTGGTGTTAATCATGACTAGAAGCAGAGATGAGATGATTAGATGATAAGAAACAGCTTTAAGATGATTAAATCTGCTAGTTATCTCTTGATCAAACTCGTTTTTACACTAAGAAGTAGAGAGAAAACAAAGAGAAAGCAGATTAGAGGATAAGATAAAGCATAACTAGGGTTTTAGTCTCTAAAAACTATTTATATAAAAGGGTGTGGGCCGGGTCAGCCCAGGACAAACTGGGTACTGACCCGCACTTTCTGGGTTGCTGGAGCCACCCCTCGCCATCTGAAGAAGTCTCACACCGAGGGCCATACACCAGGGGGTCATGTGCTGGGTTGAAACTTTGATGAATACTTGAAGAACATGCATGAGACTTGGCCTTTGATCCGGTTAAAGCTTTGAAACGTGAAGAGGATTTGTTTGTGATCTGGGTTGGAGAGATGAGGACCTCGGCATACATGCCGAGGTGCCTGGTACCCGAGGTTTGTGTAACATAGGAGCTCGGCATAGCATGCTGAAGGGTTCACACCAAGGTCTGCTTCAACACTTAGTCGTTTGGGGATCATTTTGGTGATCAAGGGAGCCTCGGTGTTGAAAGACCGAAGTCCTACCTCGAGGTATAGTCCCAAGGCTTCGTAAACATGCCTCCTCGGCATAACATGCGGAGGTATTCACGCCGAGGTAGGACACAACACTTAGCTTACAGTCGCATCTCTTAAAACCCGAATTGAGCAGCTTCTCTTCTGTTCAGTGTAACTTTCAGCTCGTAACTCCAAATGACCTGAAACCAGTTCCATGAGAAAGATAAGTCATTCAGCTAGATCTTTGGTGAAGAAACTATCGGCGCTTGGGAAGTGGAAGGCTTCCTGGAGGGCTCATCTTCGCAATGCATTTACACGATCAGAGAAAGGCGTCTAGACATGTGTCCATTCCGGAGACGTTAACTTCTTGCTCATAGATCCGAATTGGATGATCACGGAGGTTCTGGAAAGAGGACTCAAACATCTCTGATTCTTATGAAGACCCCGGAAACTGAATCTGCCTGGAAGTGCGCCGTCCTTCGCATTCTTCGGAGCTCATCGGATCGGTCCAAGACGGCAGCGAGACAGGGGTTTCTTCCGACAAGCTCAACTTTCTGATCACGCGTCCGAATTCCATTATTCCACTTGCTATGGAACCGTGATCCAATCCTCTCCAACTTTGGTGAATCACCCGACAGCTGAATCGGACCGGAAGGTTCCCCGGACAGGCGATCATTCAGGAGTATCGGATTGCTCCGGAATGGATGCGAGACCTGTTCGTCTTCCGATTACCATATCTTTAAGCTCCGTGGTCCAAATTCTTTGATTCCAACTGTTCTGAACTCTGGACTCAATTATCTCCAACTTCTATGAAGACTCCGACAGCTGAATCGGCCGGCAAGATCTTCTGGTGACGCGATTTCGGAAATGTATCTGCACCCGGGATTTTTGGCCGAGGGACTTGGCCGCGGTACGTGTTTTTGGCCGAGAAAGCTGCCCGCGGGAAGGATTTTGGCCGAGGATCTTCGACTTTCAGTACAGCATTTTGCCGAGAAACCCAAAATTGCTCCTTTTTACCATTTTTGATCATTCCAACTCCATTTCTTCATCTGAATCACATCCTCCACTCCAAATTGGCTCCAAAAGCACCTGTTTAACACTCCAAAACATGCAAAACTCTCTTGGACCTAATGTAATCTCCTAAGTCCTAAAACAATGCTTAAAGACCTAAAATGCATGAGATAAGACATGATTTGGACTAAAATATGTACACCTAATGATGCAATTTATGAATATATCAAGCGGCCCTCGGAACTCTTTCTTGTTCTTCATTTGAGTGATGAACGGCTTCAGTCCGAGTCCCAATAGTTCAAGCTCGGCCGTGTGAATAACACCAGGGTTAAAGGTCGAGAAGAATGTTGATGCTAGGACGCGGTTTGTGTATCTGATCGCAGGGTTCCTTATGCAGCTTGTCTTGCTCTTGCCTCCGAGGTAGGGTCCAAAAGATACCGTTTCCCACAATGCGGCCAACTCATCACGAGGGTACACAAACTTGTCAAGCGAGCTTCCATTCCTTTCAAACCCAAAGATTTCATCAAGCTCCTTGAAAGTGACCTTGTAGTGCACGCTATCCATGTCAAACTCAATGTGGCCGAATCCTTTGCCATGTAAACGCTTTGGATCTCTCTTGGGGTAGATGATGACCTCCAAGGTTGCAAGAAACTGCTGTGTAATCCCTTCATAGGCAACATCGCTCATCTCAAAGAACTTTGCAAATCCCATATTCTCAAAAATGAGGGTCACGTCATCAAGTATCTCGAGTTTCTTCAGCAACTCCAAGTCAGGGAATCGACCTTGAGCCACTCTGATTGAGTTAAAGTGGTCCAAGTATTCCTCAGTGGTTGGGAAGTGCTCATCCTCGGGCTCGGCCTTTGGTTCTTTCTTGGACTTTTTGTCACCGTTGTCTACATAAGGGACTAAGGCTCCGGGCTCGTCGTCATCAGATCCCACAGCTGCCTTCTTCCCGTTCCTCTTTGACTCGAGAGCTGGTGCCAGAGTGAGCTCAGTATCGAGGGTTTCTTGCTGGTCTCTCCACTACGTGGCACGGCAACGACTTTACCCTTCAAAACTCTCTTCTGGCCCGCACTTCTGTTTGTCTCGTGGGTAGGAACGGTTCGGTCTCCGGTCATTCTGCGTTTTGGCCAAGTATGGAGGTCGGTATGGGCTGGAGCGCGCTTTCCAGCTGGCATTTGGACTGTTGTGGGACTGGTCCCCCCTTCTGCTCCAGCTCCAGCCGTTGACCGCGCCAAAAACTACGTTGACCGAGTGTTTAAATTCAAAATGCCGCGCAACCCTTCAAATGGACGCGGTATGGGGATGACGTGGGCTGTACGGACCAAGCCATATTTTCCCGTGTTACTCTGAGCTGCCTCGACTTGTTCCACCCCGAGGGTACCAAGCCGAGTTGTCTGAGCCCATTCCAACGAGTAAATCCCCATAGCTTTCACGTCTTTTCTTTGGACCTCGCAAAGCCTCTTCTTCGTCCTAAGTGTTTCATGTGTTCTTGCTTTTGATCATTTCTTAAAACCGAGTGCCTCGGCACGCTCCACCACGAGGGCATCATGCCGAGGTCACTTGTTTTTAGCAAAGAACACGTGAGGCTTGGGGGTTTAAACAGGCTGGCCTTGGTGTAAACTGGTCGCGGCCTCGGATCAAGGTTTTTGACCGTTTTAAGTGAACATCGCCCCTCGGTATACTTATACCGAGGTGTTTACACCGTGAGCCTCCCCCACACTTAGTTATTTTACCATAACACTTCTCAGACACGACCATGATGAAATTAAGTCGAGGAATCTAGCTGAGGTTCTCAAGCTTTCACTCGGTAAAAGATGACCATGGTATGAATATACCGAGGGTCGATACCGAGGCTATGTATGGTCTTTGACTTAATTCATCAGGCCGTGTCTTTTTCAAGCTTTCTCTCACTTTCACCCTCGAGGTTTACTGTCTAACTCCTGAAACACTTAACAAACCCTTCAAAAAGCTTCAAATAAAAAGAAAAAGAAGATGAAAAACGAAATATGTACATGGATAAGCTTGGGGTGTCTCCCAAGAGCACTTTGTTTAACGTCACTAAGTTTGACTTTTCATACCTTTTCAGGCTGATTCCGGTTCAAGTAGAGGAACTGAGGTAGCTCCCTCCCTTGTTTCTGATGCCAAGTAATGCTTTACCCTCTGGCCGTTTACCACAAAGCCTTTTCCATCTTTTCCTTTCAAAACCACGGCTCCATAGGGTCTTACTTCAAGAATCGTGAACGAACCGGACCACCTAGACCTCAGCTTCTCAGGGAACAGCTTGAGTCTTGAGTTAAACAACAGAACTTGGTCCCCTTCTTTGAACTCTCTCTTGTGTATCTTCTTGTCATGGAGCGCCTTGGTTCTTTCTTTGTAGATCTTAGAGCTCTCGAAAGCAGCTAACCGGATCTCCTCAAGCTCATGAAGCCGTAAAACCCTCTTTTCTTGTGCGGTCTTGATGTCAAAGTTCAGAAGTTTCACTGCCCACAAGGCCTTGTATTCCAACTCAACCGGTAGATGACAGCTTTTCCCATAGAGCAAGTTAAATGGTGAAGTCCCAATGGGGGTCTTGTAGGCGGTTCTGTAAGCCCACAGGGCATCGTCAAGTTTCTTGCTCCAATCCTCCCTGGATGAGTTCACGGTCCTCTCCAAAATGGCCTTTATCTGACGGTTGGAAACCTCCACTTGGCCGCTGGTTTGCGGATGATAAGGAGTGGCCACCTTGTGCTTTACTCCGTGCTTCTTCAAAAGACTCTCAAGAGTCTTGTTGATGAAATGGCTCCCCCCATCACTGATGACTACTCTTGGTACTCCAAACCGTGGGAAGATGATACTCTTGAAGAGTTTTACCACCACTTTTGAATCGTTGGTCGGAGATGAAACAGCTTCAACCCATTTACTCACATAATCCACTGCCACAAGGATATATTGATTCCCATATGAGTTTACAAAGGGACCCATGAAATCAATGCCCCAGCAGTCGAAGACCTCCACTTCAAAGATTGGGTTTTGGGGCATTTCATTCCTTTTGGATATGTTTCCGTGCCTTTGACAAGCTTCACACCTCGAGACCATTTCTTGGGCGTCTTTGAACATGGTCGGCCACCAGAAACCGCTCTGTAGAACCTTGGCAACTGTCTTGAACGTAGCTAAATGACCACCATACGATGAGCCGTGGCATTCTTGTAGCACTGGATGGATCTCTTCTTCGGCCAAGCATCGCCTATAGAGATGGTCCTTGTTAAGCACGTAAAGATACGGCTCATCCCAATGATACCTCATCACATCTCTAAAGAACTTCTTCCTCTGATAAGTATCAAGATCTGGTGGCTCTAATCCGCAAGACAAGTAATTCACAAGATCCGCGAACCATGGAAGGCTTCTTTCCTTGACCGTATTGGCTTCCTCCATCTCTAAGTAAGACCGGACTAACATGAGATGTTCCTCGGGTAAAGCATCATCTATTGGGACCTGTTCTTCAATCCTCCATGTCAAATTCTTGGAGTAATAAGACCCATCTCAAAAGCCTCGGCTTAGCGTCCTTCTTAGACATCAGGTACCTCAAGGCCGCGTGATCTGTGTAAACCGTGACCTTTGATCCCACTAGATAACTCCTGAATTTGTCAAATGCAAACACAATGGCAAGCATTTCTTTCTCGGTGGTGGCATACTTTTCTTGAGCCGAGTCCAAAGTGCGGCTGGCATAGTAGATCACATGGAGCTTCTTATCTTTTTTCTGTCCCAAGACAGCTCCTACAGCATAATCAGATGCATCGGTCATCACTTCAAATGGTAAAGACCAATCAGGGGCTTGTACAATCGGTGCACTGATCAAAGCCTCCTTGATTCTCTTGAATGCTTCCTCACATTCTTCATCAAAGTTGAAATCCACTTCTTTGCACAATAACCTGGTCAAAGGCCTGGCTATCTTGGAGAAATCCTTGATGAACCGTCTATAGAACCCAGCGTGGCCAAGGAAGCTTCTTATTCCTTTCACAGAATTTGGGGCTTGTAAGTTCACCATCACCTCGATCTTGGCCTTATCCACCTCGATGCCTTTCTCTGATACCTTGTGTCCCAAGACAATGCCTTCTTGGACCATGAAATGACACTTTTCCCAGTTTAAGACAAGCCTATGCTCCTCACATCGCTTGAGAACCTGAGAAAGATTAGCAAGACATTCGGAGAAAGAGGAGCCGTATACGGAGAAGTCATCCATAAACACCTCAACTTTCTCTTCAATTAGATCAAAGAAAATGTGCATCATACATCTTTGAAAAGTGGCCGGTGCATTACACAAACCGAATGGCATTCTTCTATAAGCATAAGTGCCATAAGGGCAGGTGAATGTCGTTTTCTCTTGATCTCGGGGGTCTATAGGTATTTGAAAGAACCCCGAGTATCCATCAAGAAAACAAAAATAAGGGTGATTAGCTAACCGTTCAAGCATTTGATCAATGAATGGTAAAGGAAAATGATCTTTTCTTGATGCAGAATTCAATTTCCTATAGTCAATGCACATGCGATGGCCGGTTATAGTTCCTTGGGCTATGAGTTCATCCTTATCGTTTTTCACCACCGTGATTCCACCTTTCTTGGGCATAACGTGTACAGGAGATACCCATCAAGAGTCAGAGATTGGATAAATTATCCCTGCCTCAAGGAGCTTTAGTATCTCCTTCTTAACCACCTCCTTGAGGTTCGGGTTAAGTCGACGTTGGTGCTCAATAGAGGACATGGCTTGGTCCTCTAGGTGGATCCTGTGGGTGCATATATCAGGAGAGATTCCTCTAATGTCAGCCAAGGAATACCCTATGGCTCTCCTGAATTTCCTTATTTCATTAAGCAATGCACGTTCTTCATGTTCAAGCAAGCTATCGTTTATGATCACAGGAAAAGTAGAGTTCAGACCTAAGAACGCATACCTGAGCCCTGTTGGTAGAGGCTTGAGCTCAACAGGGGGTGCGTCTGCCTCATTCCAATCGGCATCAAAGTTGCATTGGCCTGGAACAGCTCCCTCGGCCTTTGCTTCGTTCTCGCGCGGTTTACCATCGGCCTCGGTATGAGTTGTCACGGCCATGATATCCCGAGGTGTCTCTTCTGTTTCCGTGGATCCCTCGCTGTCTAGGATGTCGAGGCTGCTCGTGTGGAGCTCCAAAAACCTCGCCTCAGCTCCAAGTTCCCTCGGTTGGTCCAAAAGACGCTTGTACACCTCGCTTTCTTCGTTCAAGTACCCGTGCTCGCTTTGTTCCCGCGTTAAGACCACTTGTAACGGATCCTCTGCGTTCAACTCTTCAAGTAGCTCATCAGCCAGCTCCTCCATTACTTCCACATAGAAGACCTGACCTCCAATGGTCGGTTTCTTCATCATTTCCTTCACGTTGAACTTCATAGTCTCGGAACCTATGTGTAGTTCAATAATTCCTCCTCTCACATCTATTATGGCTCCTGCGGTTGCTAAGAACGGTCGGCCCAAGATGATGGGGTCTAATGGTTCCTCGTCCATCTCAAGAACTATGAAGTCTGTGGGGATTTCTATCTCACCGATCCTCAAAGGTAGATCCTCAAGCAACCCCACCGGTAATCTAACCGATCTATCAGCTAATACAAGAGAGATCTTGGCTGGCTTGTAGCTTTTGTATCCCAATCTCTTGGCCACTGTGTAAGGCATTAAGCTCACAGAAGCTCCAAGGTCACATAAACAGTTTGAGAACTTCAGGTGACCTAAAGCACACGGCAGAGTGAAGCTGCCCGGATCGGATAGCTTCCTTGGTATAGATCTTCTTTGTATTATGGCACTGCACTCATGGCTCAGTATCACCATACCCTGGAGCTCCTTTGTCTTGTTGAGGATCGCGTCCTTTAGAAACTTCCCAAGCTGGGGTATAGCTAAGAAAGCATCTATAATGGGTAAGGTGAGTTGCGTGTTCTCCAAGTGTTTCTCAAAGACTGCCTTGGCCTTGTCTAGGATTTTCTTTTTGAAACGCCCTGGGAACGGTATCTTGGGTTGATAAGGTGGTGGTGGAACATAGGGCTTTTCAAGCTCGGTTGTCTTTTCCACCTCTTTTCCTTTGTCCTTGATCGGTTCCTTCTCTAAGACCGCTTCTTTACACGCATCGTCTGAGGCTGCCTCCCCCTCTAATTGCTCATTGGCCTCAATGAGCTTTGTCTACCACTCCTCAATGTGATGGCGTTCACATACTCTTTAGGGTTCGGCTCCGGTTTACCTGGTAAAGCCGGGCCTCTTGATGATGTAGAAGCTTGATTCTGCTTAAGCTCTCTGATATCTTGCTGCATTGTCGCGTGCTGGCTCTCAACCCTTTGCTGGCCCTGTAACAGTTGCTGTAGTATCCCACAGACGTCGTTCCCCATTTGATTCTGACCCGTTCCCTGAATCTGTTGTTGATTACCCATCGGTTGCGGATGGAACCCTGGTGGAAACTTGTGTTGCTGCGGTTGGTTGTTGAAGTTGTTACTCTGAGCCGCTTGATTCTGCTGAGTGTAGCCGTGCTGTTGCCCACTGAACTGTTGCTTGGGCTGGAAGGTATTCTGAAAAGGAGCCTTTTGAGCATAGCTTTGTTGTTGTTGTTGAGCAGGGTACACTTGGTCTTGAGTGTTAGCGACATTCAGGTTTCTGTATGAGAGGTTTGGGTTACTGTTGTAGTTGTTAAACCGCTGATACCTCTGCTGATTCCCTATGTAATTCAGCTCCTCTTGTGTTAGACCATCTTCATTAACATTGTCAAAACTTGGCCCTTGCTCATCAAACTCGCCTACAAAGTGTATTGGCTTTTGAGTCGCCATCAAAACCTTGTCAAGCTTACTCTGAAGCTCTCTTATATCCTTTTTCATGCGCTGTTCATCACTAGATCCCTCTGTACGGTTTTCTCTATCAAAGTCCTCTCCATACGTGTCATTAGACATGGCTAGGTTCTCGACTAGTTCCATTGCCGCATTGATCTCTTTCCCAAGAAAATTTCCATTTGAAGCTGTATCGAGTTGGTTTCTGATCTTGGGGAGTGCACCTCGGTATAAAGTACTCAAGAGTGATGCCTCTGAGAAGCCGTGGTGTGGGCATTGGTTAGTGTAGCTTCTAAACCGTTCCCAAGCTTCACTAAAGCTCTCGTTATTGTGCTGCGTGAAACTTGAGATCTGATTCCTGAGCTTAGCCGTGCGTGATGTGGAAAAGAACTTTGATAAGAACGCCAGTTTACACTGCTCCCAGGTTTGTATAGAACCCCTCGGTATATTCTTTTCCCACTGGTGTGCTTTATCACCAAGGCTGAAAGGGAACAAGCGTAGCTTGAAGCTATCTTCGGAGACGCCATTTATCTTGGTTAAGTCGCAAACCCGATCAAATTGATTTAGATGTTCGAGAGGGTCTTCTCTAGCCAGACCGTGGAACTTTGAGTTTTGCACCATATTGAGCAGGGAAGCTTTAACTTCAAAGTTGTTGTTTTGAACTGGTGGAGCTTGAATTCCAGCTCGGTATTGGTGTGCATTAGCTCGGTCATTCTCTCCAACACAGATTAGAGGATGTTGTCTCTGAACTTGGGGCGGTGGCGGATGAACATGATGGGCTTGTTGTTCATTTCTATTCGCTTGGTGTTGGTTTTGCTGAGCAAGCCGTTCGTTTCTTTGAGCCTGTTGCTGATTAACATAGGCTTGTTGTTCATTTCTTCCTGCCTGCGCCTGATTAGCCTGAGCCTGGTGCTCAGCTGCCTGAGCTTGTTGCTCCATTCTCTGTTGTTCTGCCATTCCAAGTCTGTCAAAGTGCCGTTCTCTCTCACGAGCTCGCCTTTCTAATCTGTCGATGTTATCGTCGTATGGGAAAAGCGATCCTGTGCTCCGAGACCTGGTATTCATGCACCTGAAAACAAAACAAGAACTTGGAAAGAAGTTAGTAAAACAAAGGAAAGAAAAGCTTGAACTCAAGAACAAACAAGAGACTAATGCTCCTACAAGTTGGCAACGGCGCCAATTGATAAGTAAGAGTTTTCAAGCTCTTAGAAGGGTTATCAATCCCCTTGTCAAAGTATTATAAGGGGTGTCAAACCAAGCTTGTAAACGAGACACTAGCCTATGTCATTTGTTCACTTAAGTCAAGACAAGAAGGTAAAAGTTTGGTGACGATGATACTCAGGTAAATAAGCAATAAAAGTAAATAAAAAGTAGAGATTTAAACTAAGCAAGATGCAAACAACAAACAGGTGATTCAGATGATGATAATATGCAATAAAGGAAGAGACTTTAGACAAGATAATCGACTCGGGTGCTTCCAAGCTAAACAAATGGGCTAATGAATCATTTTATCAAGCGGTTTCATTTAGCTTTGAACTCAAGGCATGTTAATCTTCTCATGAAAGTATTAAACATCTAAACTGATCCTCCTTCATACCAAAATATCTTTTGAGAAGCACGAATCAATCAGCAATAAGATTCAGTTCAAATATGTCATTTAAGAGAACAAACTATCACCCTCGCGATGAAAGACTCTTAAACCCTTAACCGAGTGGTTCAGACATTTCTACAAACACTTTTGATGCGAGATATGTCTCAGATCTGAACCTCAAGTGATGTGCTTGGATCCAGCCTAGAGATCTCGTCGGTTAAGGAATGAAACATGCAAGACTATACACCTAAACCCATTAATCCACCTTGAAAGCACCCTAATCTACTTATCTAAAGTCGCTTAAACGACTACTCACTGATCATAACGAGCTCACTAAGTCCTTTGCAAGACGTGTAGCTGGTCATGATTAGGAGTTTAATGCTGATAATAAAAGAAGAGTAAAGAAAGAACAAGATTCAGACGTAAAAACGAGATATCGGATTAGATTAATCTGGTTTTTACAAAGGAGGCAAGTTCTTAAAGCTAAAAACAGGTAAGAGATAAGATAACTAGGTTTTTAGTCTCAAAATGTATTTATAGCAAAGGGAAAGTGTCGCGGGTCAGCCCGGAACAAACCGGGTACTGAACCGCCCTCTTGGGTTGATGGGTGAGTGCCACGGTGTGTCGGAAAGTGAAGCCGAGGCCTTCATGCCGAGGTGTGCTCTCAACACTTAGTCGTTTCCAGCTTCAGTTTTTACGTATGCATGCCTCGATCTAATCATGCAAAGGCTTTGGGACGAGGTCTGGTCCAAAATACTTCCAAGATATGAGCCTCGACTTGAGTGATGTCAAGGTAAGGATACCGAGGCTTGTGAAGACACAGCGCGTATCGCAACTCATTTTAGGCTTGTATCGACCATGTCACCTTCCGGAAGCGATAACTTTCAGCACACGACTCCAATTGCTCTGGGACGAGTTCCACAGTAAAGATGTCTCAATAAGCTCGAACTTTGGTGAAGAAACCATCGGAGCTTGGGAAGCGGAAGGCTTCCTGGATTTCACATCTTTGCGCCGCATTGAAATTACCAGAAAATAGACTTTTAGACCGATGTGAACTCCGGAGACCCTATCTTCCAAACCTTTGCTCCGAATCGAGCGATTTCAAATGCTCTGAGAAGATCTTCCATGGATCTAGAACTTTGATGAAGACCGGGTAGGATGGTTCGGACAGGAAAGGCTCCGTCCGCCATGATCTTTGAAGTTCGCCGTTCAGTTCTCGGGTACGCGCAAGGCTGGTGAACGCTCCAGAAGCCATATCTTTCTCTCCACTGGTCCGAATTGGATTATTCCAACTGTTCTGGAATCTTTGCTTGATTATCTCCAACTTTGGTGAAGACCCCGCCAACTGATTCGGACCGGAAGGTTCCCTGGATTGCTGATTTCTGAATTGCGCGGGCAAGGGCAACTTTTGGTCATAAAAACCTTCCCGCGGTAAGGAAAATGGCCGAGGGCTGTGTACCGCGGTAAGCTTTTTGGTCGTAAAAATCCTTGCCTCGGTAAAAAACTTGTCCCGTGGTATTTTTGCACTCGATACTCGATTCAGGCCGATCGGTAAGGTTTTTGGCCGGTAATGAGCATCCGGTAAACATTTTGGTCGAGGTTTCCGACCAGCCGGTACGAGATTTGGCCGAGAAATTCCTCCAAGCGGTTTTCATCATTTTTGACCCTTTTCTTCACCGTTTTCTTTCCTGTTCCTCTTCTTAGGCTCCAATTGGTCTCCAAGGCTCCTGATAAGGACTTCAAAACATGCAAAACTCTTTGGGACCTAATGCAAGCCCTAAGTCCTATTTTGACGCCTAAAGAGTCAATTTACATGAGAAAACACATGATGAGGACTCTATAATGCAATCTAAATGATGTAAAATATAGACATATCATTAATCATCGTCACCAAACTTTTATCATCTTGTCTTGACTTAAGTGAACAAATGACATAGGCTAGTGTCTTGTTTACAAGCTTGGTTTGACACCCCTTATACTACTTTGACAAGGGGATTGATAACCCTTCTAAGAGCCTGAAAACTCTTAGTTATCAGCAAATGCCTTTTGGTCTCTGTAATGCCCCTGCCACATTTAAACATTTCATGATGCATATCTTCTCTGACATCATTGAAGAGAAGGTGGAGGTGTTCATGGATGATTTTAGTGTCTATGGCTCCTCCTTTGTCACAGGTCTTGGAGAGATGTGAGCAGCATAACTTGGTGTTGAACTGGGAGAAATGCCACTTCATTGTGCAGGAAGGAATAGTTCTTGGGCACAAGATATCTGAGAAGGGCATATAGGTTGACAGAGCAAAGGTGGAAGTGATGGTGAATCTGCAAACTCCCACTTCAGTCAACGGGATAAGGAGTTTCCTTGGGCATGCAGGGTTATACAGAAGATTTATCAAAGACTTCTCAAGAATTGCCAGGCCCTTGACAAGGCTGTTGTGTAAAGAAGTTGATTTCATCTTTGATGCTGAATGTGAAGAGGCCTTCAAGTTGATCAAGGATGCATTAGTCAGTGCACCAATAGTCCAGGCACCAGACTGGTCCCTTCCTTTTGAGGTTATGACAGATGCATCTGATTTTGCAGTTGGAGCAGTTCTTGGGCAAAGGAAGGACAAGAAGCTACATGTTATCTACTATGCCAGTACAACACTTGACTCTGCACAAGAGAAGTATGCTACTACTGAGAAGGAAATGCTGGCAATAGTCTTTGCCTTTGATAAATTCAGAAGCTACCTGGTGGGATCAAAAGTCATTGTATATACTGATCATGCAGCACTCAGGTATCTGATGACCAAGAAAGATGCCAAGCCAAGACTGTTAAGATGGGTTCTTCTACTTCAAGAGTTTGATATGGAAGTACAAGACAAAAAGGGGATAGAGAATGGAGCTGCAGACCATCTCTCTAGGTTGAGAATAGATTCTGAAGTGCCTCTCAATGACAGTCTTCCTGAGGAATCACTGATGGTGCTCCATTCTTACTTAGAGGTTGAAGAAGTAGATAGCATTCAAGAGAAGAGGATGCCCTGGTTTGCTGATATAGTGAACTATCTTGCTTGTGGAGTGGAACCACCTTAATTAGATGCTTACCACAGGAAGAAGTTCTTCAGAGATGTTCAAAGATACCATTGGGATGAGCCTTACCTCTATGTCCTGAACAAATATCAGCTGTATAGAAGGTGTCTTGCTGAGGAGGAGATGCAACCTGTGTTGCAATAGTGTCATGGTTCAGCTTTTGGGGGTCACATGGGAGCATTCAAGACTGTGGCCAAGGTTCTTCAGAGTGGGTTTTGGTGGCCCACAATTTTCAAAGATGCTCAGCTAGTTGTTTCAGCATGTGATGCATGTCAGAGGCATGAGAACATATCAAAGAGGAGTGAGATGCCTCAAAACCCAATTCTAGAAGGTGAGATATTTGATTGCTGGGGGATTGACTTCATGGGGCCCTTCATTTCATCCTATGGGAATCAGTATATACTTGTTGCTGTGGACTATGTGTCCAAATGGGTTGAGGCCATTGCTTCCCCTACCAATGATTCCAAGGTAGTAGTGAAGTTGTTCAAGAGCATTATCTTCCCAAGATTTGGAGTACCCAGGGTTGTTATCTCTGATGGAGGATCTCATTTTGTGAACAAGACTTTGGAGGGATTGCTGAGAAAGCATGGAGTGAAACACAAGGTAGCTACTCCTTATCATCCTCAAACTAGTGGCCAGGTTGAAGTATCTATTAGACAGATCAAGGCCATTCTTGAGAGGACTGTTAGCTCAAGCAGAAAAGATTGGAGCAAAAGGCTAGATGATGCATTGTGGGCTTATAGGACTGCCTTTAAAACTCCTATTGGAACATCACCTTTCAATCTGCTATATGGGAAGAGCTGCCACCTTCCTGTTGAGTTGGAGTACAACGCTTTGTGGGCTGTGAAGTTGCTGAACTTTGATATCAAGACAGCTCAAGAGAAAAGGGTCATTCAACTCCATGAACTTGAAGAGATAAGGCTTGGGGCTTTTGAGAGCTCAAAGATCTATAAGGAGAAGACCAAAGCTCTGCATGATCAAAAGATTCTGAAAAGGGAGTTCAAGGATGGTGATCTGGTGTTGCTGTTCAACTCTAGGCTTAAGTTGTTTCCTGGAAAACTTAAGTCTAGATGGTCTGGTCCCTTTAAAGTTCTTGAAGTCAGGCCATATGGAGCTGTTGTGTTAGAAGGAAAGAATGGTCAAGAGTTTGTGGTAAATGGCCAAAGGATCAAGCACTATCTGGTTTCACAAAAGAAGGAGGAAGCTACATCAGTTCCCTTTCTTGATCCACCACCAGCCTGTTAAACAGGTTTCCAAAGTCAAACTTAGAGAATTTAAACAAAGTGCTCTTGGGAGACACCCCAAGCTAATCTTTTGTAAATATGCTTATGATCTTTTGATTTCTATCTTTTTTTTTATGTTTTAGGATGTTTTGATGGGTTTGTTTAGTACCTACAGGTTACAAGGTTTGAGTTTGGACCCTTGGGAAGTGAATAAACGATGAAAAGGAATGAAAGAGTGGGCAAAAGCTTATGCCCGGTTTTGAGCACGGTCGCCGGCCACGATCAGATAACAAGGCGTGGCAAGCTTTTTAGCTATGCCACGAGGATGGAGTCACTGTCTTAGGTGTGGCCGTGGCAAAAGATGCAATTGTTCGGTGTTTGCCACAGTCAATGGACATGGAACCGCAGGCGGCCGTGGCAAAGGTAAGAAGAATGAACCTTGGGTTCGGGTTTTGACACGGCCACGAGACACGGGATCGCAAGCTGGCCGTGGCAAAACAAAATATGTTTGGAAAGACGAGGGTTCGGACTTTGACACGGTTAAAGGGCATGGATAAAGATCTGGCCGTGGCAAAGCAAAAAGAAATGGGCCAATGTTTGGACTTTGACACGGTTCGGAAGGCACGGTTAAAGATCTGGCCGTGGCAGGGAAAAAGTGGAATTGACCGAGGCTCGGAGCTTGCCATGAGGAGTTTGCCACGGGATGACAATTTGACCGTGGCACAGGTTGGAAAAGAAGCAGATCTTCGGGGTTTGCTACGGTCAAGAGGCACGGAACAACCAGGTCGCTGCAAAGAAAGCATGCATACTCGGGTTTTGACACGGTCAACGATGGCGCAGCAAAATTTTTGAAATTGACCGGTCAAAGACGGACCATACAGTTGTTCCCCACCTAGCCTTCTTCTTCACACGAGTTTGCTCCCTTTCTCACCATTTCTTGAACTTTAAACACTCATATCTCTCTCGTTCATGAACCAAATTGAGGAATTCCAACTGCATTGAACTCGTAATCCTGTCTAGTTTCTAGATGCACATTCGTTTTTACTCGAAACTTGAAGATTCCAAGGTACTTAGTCTGTTAAAACTCACCTTTTCCATGTCTTAGTGTACTGTTCATGAACAGGAAACAAATGGAATCGATTTTAATAGGCCTCTTGATACCTTGGAATCATTTTGTGAATGTTGTGCAAGTAGAATGGATAGGAAATGCTTGGATCTTGCTTGAGATTAACCTGTTCTTGGAATTTTTGAGAAATTTCTTGAAATTCATCAAGTATTTCGATTTTTTTTAGAAATTGTGTTTCCAGCTGAACTGTTTGTGTGCATTGCTTCTTGCCATTGCTTTGAGTTAACTGAGTTTTTAACCAGCTTAAGACACATTCTTTTCTAGTGAAATCGATCTGTGCCACACATGAACTTGGTGAACTTTTGGAAAACTTTTGTTATTCTCTTGTTTTGGTGCTCATAGCTGTTTGAGAAAATGCAGGATGGGAGGAACAAAAAGAACAGAAGCCATGGAGAAATCGAAAAAAAGAGAAAGCTGGAGCTTCAGAGGATCAGATTATGCCTTTTGGGCATAAAATTTTCAAGAAACAGAAGAAACAGAGAAAGCCAAAGAATACAGCTGAGAAGAAGGCAAAGAGTGTGGCTGCATCAAAGAAAACCAAGGCCTCTACTTCAAAGAATTCTGGTAAAGAACTGGCGCTGGTTGAAGTTGTTCAAAGGGCAGGAAAAGAGGTGGCTGTGGCGGAGGATGAAGAAGAAACTGAGAGTGATCCTGAAATAGCATTGCAGCCGGTTAAGAAAGCAAAAAGAAAACCAGAACCTGAGGACAAAGAACCAACTTTTGATGACTACTTTGCTGTGTTCAAGAATGTAAAGGTGCTGCAAACCAAGTTCCCTGACATGGAGCTGCTGAAAAAGATGGGGATTCTTGAAGAGGTTCAGCTCATTTAACAACATGGGATTTGGTGGATTCTTTGAGATGAAAGATTTGGCTCATGATGGTGTAACACAAGAGTTCCTTGCATCCCTTCAAGTTTGTGGATATGGCCCAAGAGATCAAAGGATCATGGAGGGAAATGGTCTTGGGCACATAGAGTTCACAATCAATGGTACACAATACCATGTAAGCTTCAAGGAACTAGATGAGATCTTTGCCTTTCCAAGACCTGCACAGGATGAGACACTGAAGTACACATACCCTGATCACATGATTACTGACCTGTGGGATACAATTGCTTTTGGGAGTTTCAAAGGAGGAAGATGCAAGAGTTCATGGATAAGAAACCCAGCCATCCGCTATGCTCACAAGGTGCTTTGCCAAATGTTCTTTACCAAGCATAATGATGGTGTGGTGCATCTAGCTGATATGGAACTACTGGGTATGGGTCTACATCCTCTCATCAGTCACTTAAGGAGCAAGAGAGAATTTTGTCTCCCACATTACATCCCATCTAGTGGTGCATTCTTGGCACGCCATATGCTGATATACAAGGAAATTGCTTGGAGTGAGGGTAAAAGGCAGAAGCTCACTAAGTTGCACAATGGATGGCTAGTGACAAAGATTTTGAAAGCAAGAGGTTTTGTCTTTGATGATGTTGAGGTCAAGAATGAGTTGATTGATGAAGCTACCCTCACCAAGGTTGGGTTCTTGGCAGAAAGCAATGGTGAAAACTTCTTGTACATCTTCAAGCTCTTACAAGATGAGAAAGTTCAAGTTCTGTTGCCACACCCAGCCATCACCACCCTCACAGAAAGGCACAATCTCTCCTTTATTGTTCTAAAAGATCAGCTCTACAACCCAGCCATTCACCCTCCAATTCGCAAATGCAAGAGGACTGCAAGTTCCAAGGGAAAAGAGCCAGTTGAAGAGCAGAGCACAACTAGGACCGCCGGTTGTGAGAATGAGGAGCCAAGAGATTTTGAAAGAAGGATGGGAGCAGGCCGGTACCACTTTGATCCTTACTTTTGGGGTGAGCCTGATTATCACACAAGGAAGCTGTATTCCAGAGTTAACAGCCTTCATAAATGGTGCAAATGGCAAGAAAAAACGATCCACAAGCTCGTTGACTGTGTTAGGCAACTTAAGAAGAAGGTTAAAAAACTCACAGCTCCAGCCACCTCACCCAAACAAGATGCAATAGAAGATGTGGGAGAAAGCTCAACCGCTCATGACCTTGTGTTACCACCAGGAAAAGAAGACTGGGTGAACCCGGCCACAGCGTTCCTACCAGACTCAACTGAGAGCAGTCCACCTAGATACTCAACTCCATCATGTTCCACCTCCAACCCATCCCACTACCTGGGATCAGACCTCAGTGATTGAGGTAAACACTCAAAACTCTGTATATATGCATGTAGATCTTCTTTTTCCTTTTGCATTTTACTTGTTTGCTTTGCTTTAACTCCTTTCTCATGCTTTTATAACACAAGGGACTGTGTTATTTAAGTGTGGGGGAGGAGTTTGATTCTTTACTAATCATGTTTTCTCTGTTCTTATTTTACACTTTGAGTCTTGAGTCACATTCTTGCATGCATTCATGTAGTTTCATCTAAGTGCATATAAAAAACCAAAAAAATTGAAAAATCTGAAAAATTTTCACAAAACAATGATCATGTAGTTGCATTCTCATTTTTAGGGTTGAGTCTAGTTGCATATTCATGTAGGCTGCATCAATACAAGGGAGTAATGATATGGTTTTCCTTGAGAGAATATCACTTTAAGAATTCGGTTCACTGCCCTAGTTTCTAGTTCTTTGCTGCAGGTAAACTAGAATGAAATCAAGACTGATCCATGCTTTGAACTTGTTGAGTGAATCAAGCTTTGAATAGTCCAGCCTTATCTAAGTGAGAACCTTAATTTGATAATCTAATTATCATTGCTTGTGCATTTTATTGTGAACTCATGGTACCCTCAAAATATTTGAGCTCTCCTATCCCTTTTACCACTCTTTGCTAGCTCAAGTAGCTGTTCTCACACTTTGAGACAGTTCCACACCTTTAACCAAACCTTCCTTGAAGCCCGAAACACTATAGTGAGAGATGTGAGGCCTTTTTCTGAATAAACTTCACAGAAAGTGTTGGGTTTAGGGCGACAAGAGTAGGGTCTCATGTAGATCTAGCTCAACATCACGAGTCTAGAATAGGCTTGGAAGAGTTCTTGAGAAACATTGAGTGGTAGAGAAAAAATTTGAGATGAGAACCAGGGGTTGGAAAAGAAAAGAAAGAGGTTTGGGGTCTGCTGTGTAAAGAAAGAAAAGCTCTTGTGTATTGAAAAAGAAAGTCTAGCCTCTAAGTAAAAAGAAAAGAAAAGAAGCCAGAAAGGCTCAAGTGTTTGGAAAGAAAAGAAAAGAGGCTAGAAAGTGTGTTATGAGAAAGAGCTAAGTGTAATGTTCAGACCCCAAAACCTGGGTTTAAAGTTGAAATGATGAATCCCCTGGTGAGAAAGAAAGAATAAGAGTGAAGTGAGGAAAGGGCTGATAAGACAATGAATGTCTTGAGAGAAGAGTAGCTAGGATGTGATCTTCATGGGAGTAGAGTTAAGGTGAAAGACCAATTTGGGGCATTGGGTAGATGGGATTCTGCTCTTGTATGCACCAGTTGCCTTTTACCCTTAGCGTTCTGTTAAAGTTTATTCCTTCTTGAGTGATCCCTTGAGCTGAATGGAAGCCAAGCATTAAATGAGATCATCTTTGTCTCATGACCCTGTCCCAAGACAAGTGAGTTCACATGATTTGCATAAGCATGATTCACATGAGCTTTAATGAATTTCAAAAGGTTGGAACTATGGCTGTTTGTGAAAAACTTGAGCTTGAGCTTGATTCATTCATTGATAAGTATGGCTGAAGTTTTGTGAGTAATCTTGTTTGAAATGCATCTTAGAACTAGCAACTAGGACAGTGAGCCTTGAATTCTTTTAGTGATACACTCTATCATTAAGGAATATGAACTCCCAATGCATACAACCTCTTTCTCTCATTTGCTCTTTTTGCTTGAGGACAAGCAAAGGACAAGTGTGGGGGAGTTGATATGTTCATAATTTGCATCATTTCGGTTGCATATTTCATTCCAAATCATGTCTTATTTCATGCATTTTAGGTCCTTAGGGTTTGTTTTAAGACTTAGGAGTTGCATTAGGTCCCAATGATTCTTTGCATGTTTTTAGTGTTTATCAGGTGTATTTGGAGCTATTTGGAGCTGAAAAGATGAATCCAGGAAGTGGAATGGTGATCAAGGCTTGAAAGATGGTGAAAATGGGTTTTGGAGGTTCTCGGCCATTCTCGCATACCGCAGGAAGGTTTTTATCGGTCATTTTCGTGTACCGCGGCTGGTTTTCTAGGCCATTCTCACGTACCGCGGGTGGATTCCTCGGCCAAAATCTCCGGGAGCAGATACATTTCCAAAATCGCCTGTCCGGGGAACCTTCCGGTCCGATTCAGCTGTCGGGTGCTTCATTAAAGTTGGAGAAGACTGGATCACGGTTCCATAGCAAGTGGAATCATAGAATTCGGACGCGTTAGCAGAGAGTTAAGCTCGTCGGAAGGAACTCCTGTCTCGCTGCCGTTTTGGACCAACCCGATGAGCTCCGAAGAATGCGAAGGACGGTGCACTTCCAGACCGATTCAAATTACAGGGCCTTCATCAGAATCAGAGATATTTGAGTCCTCTTTCCAGAACGTCCGAGATCATTCAATTCGGAGCTATGAGCAAGAAGACAACGTTTCCGGAATGGACACATGTCTAGGCGCCTCTCTCTGATCGTGTAAATGCACTGCGAAGATGAGCCCTCCAGGAAACCTTCCACTTCCCAAGCACCGAAGCTTCCTTCACAAAAGTTGAAGATATATGAGTCTTCTGTCCTATGAAACCGGAAGTACACAATTCAGAGAAATATCTTAGAAGTTATGCTTCCCTGAACCCAAAGTGGTCCGAGGAGCCCTGAACGATGCGAGATTGATAACACCTATCTTAGCTTTGAAATTTTGCTAAGGGAAAGATGGCACGATGGAATGTCACGGTCCACACCTGACTGTGGCACTTAATTGCAGTCCTTCGGCGTTTGACACGATCTTCATGCTACGGTCTACACTTGACCGTGGCAAAGTAACATTTGGCCGCGGAAGGACTTTACTCACATTCGGCACTTGACACGGTCTCCATGCCACGGCTTAAGACTTGGCTGTGGCAACTTTGTGCAAACATTGGCACTTGACACGGTCTCTATGCCACGGTTTAAGACTTGGCCGTGGCAACTTTGTGCAACTTCTAGGCGTTTGACACGGTCTCCACGCCACGGCCTAGACTTGGCCGTGGCAACCTTGCGCATACTTTCGGTGCTTGACACGGCCATGCATCACGGCTTCACATCTGACCGTGGCAACTTTGTGCGTTCTTTCGGCGATTGACACGACCCCTTGCCACGGCTTGACCCAAACTTGCTAGACCGTGGCACCATGATTCATCCAAGAACACGAGATACAAGACTTGACACGGTCACTTGCCACGGCCTAACTAAGAACCTGCTAGACCGTGGCAAACTCATTCTTTACCCACCAAGGCCGGGTCAGTACCCGGTTTGTTCCGGGTTGACCCGGTTTCGTCCAAGGCTTCTATAAATACTTTTTAGACCTAATTTGGAGAAAACTTGGATCTTATTTTTAGTCTCCTTTTCCTTTTTGGTGAAAAATCACTTGTTAATACCTTGCTTTTGAGTTTAATATCGATTTGAAGAGTGTTTTCCCTTTAATCTATCATCTCCATCTCTATTTATCATCATTAATCATGCCAATCTTCTCAACTTGCAAAGGTTTAAGAGAGACTAGTATGATTAGTGAGTAGTTACCTTAATGAGGTTCTAGATGTGTAGGTTAGGGTGCTAAAGTATTAGATTAGGAGTGATTAGGGCTAGATTCATTGATTCATCTCTCTAAACAGCTGTTCTCTATGCTAGATCCATGCATATCACTTGAGATCTAGATTCTGGGAATTTCATGCACCAAAAGTGTTTGATGAAATTCCTGAAAGAGCTGTATTAGAGGTTTAAGCATTTGCTGCATGATGATGTATTGTTATTTGCTTGAATGATCATTTAGAACTGTTTATTAATGCATGCTGATTCATATTTCACAAATGATGATTTGGTTTGAAAATGGATTAGTATAGGGGTTAATACCTTCATGAGAGGATTAACCTAGATTAGAATTCTTAATCCTTTGAATCCTGTCTCATCATTGTCATTAGCATTCCTAGTTTAGCACCAAAGCACCCTAACCAACTATCATGTCTAGAATCTCATGCCTCCATCATATCATATTCATATAACTTGTCATTGTTTAGTTCATCTTTAGTCTTTAATCCTGTTTTTAAGTTTGTAGTTGTCATTAGTTAATCAAAACCACTCTTGTTTGCTTAAATTAAGAATTTGATCACATAGTTTAGTGTCTAACACCACATATGGATTGATAAACCCCTTGTACTACAAAACAGGGGATTGATAACCTCTACAAAGAGCCTTGAAAACTCTTAGTTATCAGTCTCTGCCTTTTAAAAGCGACATCCATCCGTATGAGCTTTGCTTTTTTATAGTAGCACCAAGAACATTTTTATGACTGAAGTATCTTCCCGCAATACTCTAGCCTTAAGGCAGTCTGGATTTTGGATTATCCTCCAAATTTGTTTACTTAGCAAGGCACGATTGAAATTTTCAAGATCTCTGAACCCCATTTCCCCTTCCCTTTTGGGTAAGCTCATTCTCTTCCATGCTAACCAGTGTTTGCCTTTGCCTCCATTCCCAGAATTCCACCAGAATCCAGCTATCAACGAAGTAATCTCATCACATAATTCTTTTGTCAACTTGAAAAACGTTCATAGAGTAGATAGGCATAGCAAGCGCAATGGATTTGAGAAGAATTTTCTTCCCACTATGCGATAAAAACTTTTTGCTCCAACCTTGTGTCCGTTCTTTCACCTTGTCAATGATGTATTTGAACATCTCAGACTTTTTTTTCCCAAATTGCTTTGGGAGGCCTAAATATTTTCCACCACCTCCATCATTAAAAGATCCCCAAGATATTCCTCATAGCTGTTTTCGTTGTGTCTCTTACACGGGCACCAAATGTTGTTGATGACTTTTGCAGATTCACCGATTGACCTGAAACTTCTTCATAAGTAGCCAAAATGTGTTGTATTGCTCGACAAGATCTTGCATTGGCCAAAGTGAAAAACAGGGAATCATCCGCAAACAAGAGATAACGGATTGATAGGCAATTAGGGCTAAGTTTTATACCCTGTAACTTCCTCTGTCTATTTGCTCTTGTCATCATTTGGGAAAGAACCTCTGCGCACAGTATGAATAAATAGGGAGATAATGGATCACCTTGCCGGATGCCACGTTCCGGAGTGATATGGCCGTATTGAGAACCGTTGATAAGAACTGAGAAGCTAACAGAGGAGACACAGAACATGATCCATTTAATCCATTTTGGAGAAAATCCATGTGTTTTATCGTCTCTTCCAAGAAACGCCACTCAAGTTGATCATAGGCCTTTGTGATATCTGTTTTCAGAGCCATATAGCCTGTTAGCTTGTCTTTTCCTTGATTTGAGGCTGTGAAAGATATCATGCGCGATGATAATGTTATCACTAATCATTCTCCCGGGAATGAAAGCAGCTTGATTTTCGGAAATGATACCAGCCAAGTGCTTCTTAAGCCTATTCACTAAGATCTTAGAGATGATCTTATATGAAACATTACATAGAGCAATTGGTCGGAACTCTTTCATAGTAGTCGGTGGTTCAACTTTGGGAATCAGATAGATGTTCGTATGATTGTGTAATGGTTCGAACTGTCCTAAGTCAAAGAAACTCTTAAACTCTGAACAAATATCCTCTTTGATATTCTCCCAAAACTTTTGGTAGAAGTCACCAGTGAAACTATCTGGACCAGGTGCTCAATGTGGTCCAATATCAAATAGTGCTGTTTTAATCTCTTCTTCGGAGATATCTCTAGTTAAGTCTTCATTCATAGCAGGTGAAACCTTTCCTTGAAAACCATTGAAAACCTCATTGTATAGCTGATCAGAAGGGTTTGATAAGGTGAATAGTTGTTGAAAGTAGTTTATAGCCACCATACTAATTTCATTATTCCCTTTGTGCACCACCCCTGAATCATCTTGAATCGATAATAGTCTATTCTGAGCTCTCTTTGCTTTGTTAACATTATGAAAGAAACGAGTGTTTCTGTCACCTTTGGTAAGTCATGAAACTCGACTTTTTTGCTTCCAAAAGACCTCTTCATCAATGTAAGCTCGATTTTGTTATGCTCGAAGTTTTGCTCTTTCTGGGGGTGTAAGAGAGCCATTTGATATTGCTAAGTCAAGATTATGTCGAATGATACCAATTCTTTCCTCTGCATTCACTCTATGTTGACGCTTTTATTGTGAGATTTTCTTTCTGCAATTTGAAATGCACCGTGACAGAGGAGTTTGTAGTCGATGTAGACCATTACCAGCTTTCCATCCTTGAAGAGCCATGTCCATGAAGCCGTCTTTGAAGGTGAACCGACTGTCATATCTGAAAGAGCCTCTTCTGTCCTCTGGTATATCAGAGATAAAACTGACCAAAGGTCTGTGATCGGATTCTGCAAACTCCAAAAACATTGTCTCCGAGTTTGAAAACTGTGAATGACATTCCTTGTTTTCCATAGTCCCGTCCAAACAACAGGAAACATGATGTTTTCCACGTTCGCCAGCCCAACTAAACCGATCACCAGATAATTTCAGGTCAGTTAACTCGCAACTACGAACCATTCTTCTGAAATCTCTAAAAGAAGCCTCTGGCCTTGTTCTTCCACCACATTTTTCAGAACTATCTAGTATTTCATTAAAATCCCCTAAAAGGAACCAAGCTTGGCCTCTTCTATTAATGTTTATTATTTCCAGGCGTTCCCATAAATGATTTCTTAGTTTTGGATTGGGGTTCCATAGATACACGAATAGAATAAGTTGTTTCCATTAAATGATATTTCACAATCTACAATATTAGGGGATTTAAATAAAACTACTAGATCTACATGCTGCTTCCAAAATAGAACTAAGCCACCACTACGACCCAGAGGTGGTACTGAAACATGATTAGAAAAGTCTAACTGACAACCTAAGTCTCTAATGTAGTTGTCATTCTGCATAGTTTCTGATAAGCAGATGATGTCCAGGAGATATTTCAGGTTTATCTCCTTTAGGCGTCGAACTGCGAGGTCACTGCCAATTCCTCTGCAGTTCCAGCAGGTTGTCCTCATGGTGGAAGAGGTGGTTCAGGGCCCACCGCGCCTCCCTCGGTCGTAGTCGTGGAAGCATTGTCAGAGTTTCCGCTGGATTAACCCTTCTCTCGAATGTGGCATTTGTTAACTGGTTTACCTTCATAATCGGAAGCCGACAGTTTGCGCTTGCGAGATCCTGAACCATCATTGTGCATCGGTTTGTAACTCACCATATATGTTGTTGCTCCTAAAACTGCATAGTCTCTCAAGAGTTCTTGGTCTGCTATGGCTAGTTCTCCTGGTTGCAGATCTCTGGTGTTGTTTGGAAATATTGGGACTGGATTATAGAGCATGTTAATTTTATACTCACCAGCATCCGCTTTTTGGTTGTCGAATTCTTCCCATAAATTACCACAATAGGGAATTTCAATGTCTTCCTCCTCCTCGCTTGCTTCGCTTTCAGTATCTCGGTCTTCAGGGACTTGTTCATGTTCCACCTCTGCTTCTCTGTTTTCGATTTGTGCCTCATTGTCTTCATTGCCATTCTGGTTCTGGTTATTTGCAGCAACTTGGCGTTGAATCTCCTCTGCTTCATCATCATCTTTCTCTCGGATTTGGATGTTGTTTTGCCTCGCATTTGGATGAAAGCCTTCGTCATTATCATCATCTCAATCGGAGTGCTCATCGTCTCCGCTGTTTTGGACCAGACAGCTACCAGAGTCATGTTGTGATCATTCCGCAGACTTCACAAAAGCCGCGAAGCGTTTCGAAACGAAACCGGAGGAGAGTATTTTCACCCGGTGAAAATTGAAAGTTCCTTTGGAAGCGAAGTGGATATCTGATGTCCCAGTTGATGCGTACTCGAACATACTCAGCACGAGCCACCGCTTCAAGATGATAATTGATATCCATAAGCATGCCCAATGCTCTGCCAATGTGTGCCATCACCTCCTGATTCATGAATTGCCACGGGATTCTGCGGATTTGGATCCAAAACGGAATGAAATTCATGATTTCCATATCAAATAGTGGAGTCCATCTCTGCAGAACAAGCATTCTCTCCGCAAATGCCCAAGGCCCACAACGAAGCACATTCTCCATGGATTCTTCGGTGGGGAAGACAAATTGGAAACATCATCCGGCAACAATTCTCCCGTGAATTAAGCCTTCATTGCCCCATAGCCGTGGTAGATTTGCGATTATGGACCGCAAATTTTGTCTTCTTGGAACTGCCGGTCAATCCATGATGACAAACCGCAGGGTCTTCATAAAAGTTGAAGATGATTAGGTCAGGGATCCAAACAGGTGGAATCATTGGATTTGGAGTCGTGAGCAGAGAGTTAAGCTCACCGGAAGGCACACCTGTCTCGCTACAGTTTCAAGACCGGTCCGATGAGTTACAAAGATTGTGTGGGACGATGCCTTTCCATTCTGATTCAGTTGCCAGGGTCTGCATCAAGATTCGAGATCTTTGAGTGCTATTTCCAGAACAGCTGATATCATCCAGTTTGGAGTTGTTTGCTGAAAGATACCGTCTCCGGAGTAAACACTGGTCCAAGAGATTTTCTTTGATCGTTTCAATGCACTGCAGAGATGAGTTCTCCTGGGAGCCTTCCACTTCCCAAGCGCTGATGGTTTCTTCACGAAAGTTGGGGCTAAGTAAGTTATCTGTCTACTGGAGCTGGAAAATCTGGATTCTGAACAGTGGTCAGGAAGTTGTCACGGTTTATGTTTGGTGAGTTCCTTGACACTGGGAAGACTGTGCTCGGTGTTGAAACTTACCGTGAGAGTTCTGTGCTTAAGGATCAACACCGACTCCCACACCGACCAAAGGTACCTCGATGTATTTTCCACTCGTTCAACACTTCAGCAACACCAGGCACAAAATGGAGGAAAAGCTTCCCGGTGCATTTCCACCCGTTCCAGCTAAAACTCCAGAACCGGGCATAACATCGACCAAAAGCTGCCCGGTGCATTTCCACCCGTTCCAGCTAAAACTCCAGCACCGACAAAAACATCAGACAAGAGCACCTCTGTGTAGTTTGCTCCGTTTTAACCAGTTCATCCACACCAGCCTCCACACCGGCGCTTTGAACCTCGGTGCTTAACCCAGCGAACCAACCTTTTCACACCATCGACCAAGACATCGGCCAGAAGCAAGCCGGTGCCAGCTCCATCGTCGAACCCATACTTTCAACACCGGCCATGACATCGACTTTACAGGCTTTACAACACATCCACATCGAGTACAACATCGGCAAAGTGAACCTCGGTGTAGATGTGTTGGCGTTTTTAAGTGTTTTTTCTCTTGGTCAACACCCGGTTTGTCCCGGGTTGACCAGAGACCTAGGGGAGGACTATAAATACTTTTTTAGGGTTTTACCCCAAGGACCAAGCTTTATTCCTTTTGTTTTCTTTGCCTCTTTTGTACAAGACTCCTTGAAGAAGAGTAATATCTCCCTTTTTAAGTTTTAATAAGGAGAGAATTAGAGATTTCTGTGTTTAAAGCTGCAAATCCATCATCATGCATCTTTTCCTTCTCCATTTCTCACCATTAAGCATGCCAATCTTCTCAACTTGCAAAGGTTTATGGAACTTCTGCTAAAACGAGGAAAGGGAAAAAAATAGCGCTCTGCTGACGTGGCGTGGTGATTCGAAAGGCGACTAGGGTTTCTGTTTTCCAAAATTTCTACGGCCGCAAGGATGGCGGCTCCGGCGGATTCGACGGGTCCTCCGCCTACCCTTCAGGTTTCGGACACCTCTGCTTCCAGTGCGGATGTGCTGGCGGCGGAAGTGGATTCTCAGAAACCATCAAAACCTCTCTTTTCAGCTGTTGTTCAGAAGAATTTGGGTCTCTCGAAACATGACCTAACGATCTCGATGGTTGAGGGATCTCCTACAGTGGGTATTCCAGACTGATATGTTCATAATTTGCATCATTTAGGTTGCATAAATCATTCCAAATCATGTTTTATTTCATGCATTTTAGGTCCTTAGGGTTTGTTTTAGAACTTAGGAGATGCATTAGGTCCCAATGAGTCTTTGCATGTTTTGAGTGTTTATCAGGAAGATGCATTCTCGCTGACCAGGAAGGTTTTCTCGGCCATTTTTATGTACCGCGGGAAGAGTTTACCGGCCATTTTCATGTACCGCGAGCAAAGTGTATCGGCCAAAATCTCTGGTTGCAAACATGTCTCAGAAATCGCCTGTCCGGGGAACCTTCCGGTCCGATTCGGATGCCGGGTGCTTCATAGAAGTTGGAGAGGACTTGATCACGGTTTCATAGCAAGTGGAGTCACGGAATTCGGACGCCTGAGAAGGAAGTTAAGCTCGTCGGAAGGAACCCCTGTATCGCTGTTGTTTTGGACCGAACCGACGAGTTCTGAAAAATGCGAAGGACGGAGTACTTCCAGGCCGATTCAGTTTCCGGGACCTTCATGAGAATCAGAAACACTTGAGTCCTCTTTCCAGAACATCCGAGACCAGTCAATTCGGAGCTTTGGGCATAAAGATACGGTCTCCGGACTGGACGTATGTATAGACGGCCTTCTCGGATCGTGTAAATGCACTGCAAAGATGACCCCTCCAGGAAGCTTTAAACTTCCCAAGCACCGAAGCTTCCTTCATACAAGTTGGCGTCAAATGAGTCCTCTGTCTTCTGCAACCGAAATCACTCAATTCGGACAAGTCTCCAGGAAGTTACACTCTCCAGAATGTGAGATGGTCCAGACAGCCCAGAATGACTAAGTTAAACATGCCGCGATGGAATGCCACGGCCCACACTTGGCCGTGGCAACTTTTTCACACCCTCGGTGAATGACGCGATCTTCATGCCACGGTCTACACTTGACCGTGGCAAACACACACTTGGCTGAGAGGAACTTCTTGCAACCATTCGGCGATTGACACGGCCCAAATGCCACAGTCTGAGGCTTGACCGTGGCAACTTCTTGCAACCTTCGGCGATTGGCACGAGCTGAATGCCACGGTCTGGGACTTGACCGTGGCAAATGAACAATTGGCTGGAGACAACTTTTACACAGCTTCGAGTTTTGACACGGTTTCAATGCCACGGTCTGAGACTTGACCGTGGCAAACAAATACTTGGCTGGGAAGGATTTCACATGCATGCGGGTTTTGGCACGGTCTGAATGCCACGGTCTGGGGACTTGACCGTGGCAACTTTTACACATCTTCGGCGTTTGACACGGTGACTTGCCACGGGTTTCAGACGAAGCTTGATCAGACCATGGCATCAAAAGGAACCAAGAACACAAGTGAAGGCTTTGACACGGTCAGGTTGCCACGGTCACACCAAGAACACACCAGAGCGTGGCAAACCCATCTTTGCCCATCAAGGCCGGGTCAGTACCCGGTTTGTTCTGGGTTTACCCGGTTCGCCCAAGTCATCTATATAAGGTTTTTAGACCTAATTTGTAGAGAACCTTTAATCTACTTTGAGTTTTCTTTCCCCTTTTGTGAAAACCTACTTAATACACTTTGTTTTAGAGAGCTTAATATCGATTTTGAAGTTTCTTTCCATCTTATTCATCATTCTTATCATCA